>NC_092637.1:15916079-16228996 GCF_039555335.1 Amphiura filiformis | reverse complement strand
TGTTAAGAAATGAGGTACATTCTAGCGGTACCTCTTTTCTTATCATAAATAACGTACTGTTTGTCTTGAGTCACTGAAATTCCAGTGTAGTAACTGGATTCCTAACTTTTGTTACCAGTGTGTTATTATTTTTTGAGAAAAATGAAAAAATAGTCACAAATTTATCAAGGGGTATAGTCTTTAGATCTGTTAGTTTTTATCCGTGATGATGACATAAATGGTTTAGTTTTAGGGTGTTATAAGTCTTGAATACAATAGCAGTACTTAATGCAGGGATGCAAGCTGACCTGAAGAAAAAGCCTAAAAAATGTGTGTGAATCTGGGCCAAAAGCCTCCTAAACGGGCTGAAAATAAATAAAGAAAAGTGTGGAAATTTGGACTTCATGAAAGCAGGAATTTCTGCAAAAGCAGGAAAACTTGTGCATTCCTGTTAATGAAAACAGTACTTTTTTTCTATTTTCAATCTAAATGTTGCAATTAATATGTGACCCCTCGGCACAACTGAGCCTGGATGTCACCAGTGCCACTATTGAGATATGCTCCATTGAACTTAACAATAAACAATAGGAAACAAAGGATTTATTGACTGTTTTATTGATTTTTCACTACTTAAATGTCAAGTACTATAAACATGATATACATCATTTTAAAGCTAATTTCAAGCAGAATATTTTGGTTGAATATCTCAAAAATGATGATTGGCGACTTCAGGGCTCAGTTGTGCTGAGGGGTCACATATTTGAAAGTGAGAATATAATAAAAGATTATCTAAAAATGGTACTTTAATACCGATCAAGCACAAAAAAGTTTTACAATAAATGTTTTATATAGGCGTAAGGGTATAGAACATTTTTAATAAAATTCAAAAACATTTTGAAAATTTTTAAATTTTAGTGTTGACCTAATATTTTGCACAAATGTTTGCCAAAAGATATGTAGTTTACAATAACATTTTGACATGCTTAAATGTTGTTGTAGTGGTTTTAAACCCTTTAAAAACAACTTTTTACAACATTTATGCTGGTTTCATACTTTCTGCCGCTTGCCGCTGAGCGGTGCGACGTAAACGACGTTTCATCATGCCGCTTGCACTTTTCTGCAAGCGGAGCGGCACACCGCGGAGTGGCAGCAGCATGACTCTGAAAACCACTCTTGCTGCTCAGCACCGCTCCAAAATCCTCATACGTCAGAGCGGCACCGCTCCGAGTTGAACGGTGCCGTCGCCGCGGCAAAACGGTGGAGTGATAAGATATATCGGCTTATCAGAGCGGCAAAATTATCAGAGCGGCAAAGTGGCAAGCAAGTATGAAACCAGCATTATTTATATAACCTAACATTTGAAACATTTTGACAAAAACCAAAAACAAGTCTGAAGTTTAACATGAATGTTTATTCTTAAAATACAAAAACGTTTTGCAAAAAAAACATTTAAATGTCAGAGTATAAAACATTTTAGTACAACATTCAAAAACTTCCCGCAAAGTTTTTCGCGCTGAAATTGTCTTGTGCAATGACGTCATGGTTACTTGTGCTCAATTGTTGCCGGGAATTGTTGTCAGCCTTCATTGTGTTATAACAAAGACGTTTGATATAATCGCATTTGAAGTTTTTGCAACTTTTACCATTTGTCACACATTACCTTGATTTAAATGTCCCCTTTTTTTGGATGGGTATGAAAAACTAGATCCTTAAGTTACATTTAATGTATAAAATACATTGTTGGCTTTCATAAATTAATCGTAATTAGTCATTAAACTTGCGCATCAGTATGTCAATTTTTGGAAAAATGATTCTCCATTCAAAATTGACATAGGACTCATGATACATCAGTATGTCAAATTCATATCCGTATTGGCCACACAGCCGTGATATACAGAAATAGTGACGTGTCACATATTTATGACCTAGTGATCTATGTCACTGATACGCCACTATGTCAAAAAAAAACATGGGGAATGTTAATAGAAAGCAAATTTATACTTCTACGCTACTCAAATTTGGTACACTCACCGGAGCGCTTTCACCGGGTCAACCAGCGTCTTCAGCGGATGTTATTGCTCTGAAGATTGTTGTTGCTAGTGATGTAGTACTAGGACATCATTATATGGGGAATGTTGTATACAATTTTCCCATTGAGTGGATACACCAAACCTAATTTAGTGATATCTAATTAATTAATGACATGCTTGTCTTGAAATTTGTCAGAATGTAGAGCTTAATACATGTAGCTTATCTCATTTTGTCAAAAATAGCTGATATGAAAATTCGACTATGGCATAGTCTAGTCCATATCTGAATCAATTCAGGATTGGTTGAGTCTGTAGGGCATAATTTAATTCTAAAAAATTGTTTGATTGGCGTAACATACAGAAAAAATTGGGGTAGGTCGGTCGACATTTTCTTTTTTTGAACACACACATTTTAAGCTGTAAATTGTGTAATATTAAGGCCTTGGAACTTTTTTGGTTTCTTTTTCTTTTAATTTTTTTGCAAAAAAATCAGAAAAAAAATCTAGGGTCGTGCCTATTTCTAGCATTGGTCAGGTTACGCCAATGAAACAATTTTTTTAGGCCTTAGTCCTGGTCATTTGAAGATGACAATCCCCACCTGGATAAACATGACTCGTAGTACCATGGAAGAAAGAGATGAGAAGGAACCACAACGACTTCGATCGGCCAAGTTTTAATCCGCTTATCTATTGACGCATGAAAAGAAAAAGCTATCAATGGTACTTACTTTCATGTATGATCCATTTACCGCGATCGATGCTTGGCAAAATCATTACTGGAAAAAATTTATAACAAACCCATCCACGAACAAACAAACGCTACCCAGAAGTAAGATTATGAAATTTCACTGATGCTCTGAACATGTATAGTAGCTTTGTTTTGGGATCTGCAGTCAAACTGTTTTCTTGATCGTGTTGTGTAGAAAATGTCCTATAAAACATCGAAAAGGTAATCAAAATCGGCCGTTTTTTTGCTGAGTTTCATCTTTAGCAAATAAGGTAAGATTTTGGTGACTTTTTCGATGAAAAATAGATGTAAAATGTTCTTAAATAATGCACAATGTGCCGGTTGAGTCCGGTACATAAAACCTGTTTAATTTAATAGTTTATATGTGTATAATCGTAACTAGCTAACTCGTTTCAGTGCCAAAGACTGCCAACTCTGAGAAAAAAGTCATCAAAGTTCGGGAAAATTGGGCAAAATGGAAGAAAAAGATGTAGGCCATCAATGACCGATGATCACGTCACCAAAGAAAATCCTATAGGGTGCTTGCACGGAAGGTCATTAGTTCAAATCATCCTTCACACACGCTCCAGAAGACATGCAAATACATGGAATACAATACCAATCACCTATTTAACGCTGGGTATTGATCAAAGTAAATACTCATGAATAACAATGTCAACTAAATGTCGGTAAAGGGAGTGTACAAAGTGAATGCGTTCGTTGTGGTTCCTTCTTATCTCTTTCTTCCATGGTAGTACCTATACACTGGTTAACTAAAAAGGCCCTAAGATGGAAAAATCAAGATAAATCCCCTACTACAATGGGGGAATTATCTCTTCAATCCTTTGTGCCTCGATTCAACTTAGGTGATGTTAGGTCACAAAAGAAATGAAGTTAGAACACTTTTAGGATTAGGACACCCACTTCACATAATAATGGAACCACGTCACTCCCTGGAAACCCATTGGATGTGAAATGGCTGTCCTAAAATTGATTGTCTTTGCTAAGTGAAATGGGTATCCTGCCCTAACTTCAATTCTTTAGTGACCTAACAAAGGATTTAGGTGATTTGATTTTTCCATCTTACAATGCAGGACCTTCCAAAGTTAGCAGTGTTTAATTACATGTGTGATGAAATTGACACATAAAAACACCTTTGATCTCTTGCAAGTAAAATCTTGTTATTCAAGTGTTCCTCCTTCTGTTCACAGTCATTACAAACAATGTAAAGATGATTTAGTGATGATTAAAGTGCTGTGTATTTGTGGTAAACTTATGCAAATAGACCAGGGACGCATCCATCTTGATTTTGCCACACCACCAAGAGAGTGCGTCAACAATAATAAAGAAACACTAAATTGGCGTTTACATACTGAAGTAATATACAGACACGGTTATGATATATAATAATGATATTTATTATCACTGCCCTGGTATGATGTTCATCATGATTGGTCTTAAGTTTTGGCTGCCCAGATTAGGGCGCTTCACACCTAGAGTTCTGTGTACGCTTACGCGTAAGATAATAGTTCCTGGATGATATCACAACATCCACCTTTCTTTGGATTAGCACACTGGGGAATAAATAAATTAAAATCATCAGATGTGAAATATGTTGAAAAACATTCTAATGGCAGTTGTATTAAATGTGATTAAATTGTGGTTACTAATATTAATTAGGATCAAAAGTTTAAAATGTGTTGTATGAAATGCAGTGTATATTTGCGATTTAACTTTACCAATAAATTTTGATTTTGCTTAACTTGATTGTCATGTCTGCGTTGTGTATTTGCATCTTGGTAAATTGTGAGTCATTTATGCACAACACTTTAGTAACAAATTCTAACATATAACAAGTAACGATTACAACGACTTGTTAGAACAGACACGTACACGTAAACAACAGTGCTGCTGTTTCTGCATTCAAACAACCGATACGCTTGCAGCATACCGTGCAGATGAGGACACATACCACTCACATTTCATCTCTGAGTCGTTTTGGTTTACGGCTTATGCGTCCAGATCTGGTTCGAATTTGTTGATCTGGCGGCTTAGGATCTGCTTTCTCCTGCTGTGGTTGGGCGTCCTTGTTTGTACTATGCGCAAGTAGGTCTGGTGCGAAATGCACGTGCTTGGAGATACTTGTGTCTTTAGGTGCGTTCTTGCTACTCTCCTTGACAGCACTTGGCACTTCGCGAATCTGCGACCTGTTTCTGTGATCGTTGCCCCTCCTGGTGTTTCCACCTCATATGATCGTGGTTCCTGGCAGAGTCTAGTCAGTTCTGCGGGTTTCCAATTGCCTTGCTGGTCTTGCAACCTTACTTCTTGTCCAACGTGAAGTGGCGGAAGCTCGGACCAGCACTCCTGTCATGATCCTCTTTCATCTTCTCCTTTCTCTGGTGAAGTTTCTCTGCAATGTCTTGTGCTTGTTGCAGATTTCTAGGGTTCTGGTAGCTCGGTAGTGTTGTCCTGATTTGTCTTCCCATCAATATCTCCGCTGGAGATGGGAGATTGGAATTGATGGGTGTTGCTCTCAAGTTCAGCATGGCTACTTGTAGATCTTGTTTGGTAGCTTTGCATTTTTTGATCAATGCTTTCACTGTTCTAACAGTGCGTTCAGCTAGTCCGTTCGACCGGGGATACCTGGGTGAAGAAGTTGTATGCTTGATCGCCCATTTCTCGCACATGGCTTGAACGGTTGTCCTGTGTACTGGGGTCCGTTGTCAGACATGATCTCTGCTGGTGCTCCCAGTAGGCTGAATGTAGCTGCTGCTGCCCGTGACACCGTCTCACTACGGGTGTTGGTTAGTTTGTGTAGCACGGGAAACTTGGAGTGGTAGTCTGTGATGAGAAGGTAATCTTCGTCATCCAGAGTGAACAGATCAGATGCTAGTTTGGTCCATGGGGTTGTTGGTATCTCGTGAGGTTCCAGTGGTTCTTTGCGTTGGCTTGGTTGGTTTTCCTGACATAACGCACAGTTTTTCACGAGGTTTTCTATATCCTGGTTGATTCCAGGCCAGTATACCGACTCTCTAGCCAGTCTTCTGGTCTTTTCTATCCCCATGTGACCTTCATGGAGTTGTGTAAGAATGTCCTGGCGTATTGGCTCGGGTATCACCACTTGGCATCCTTTGAATATTACTCCATTAGACACACCTAGTTCGTCCCGACATCCCCAATATGGTCGGATGTCTTTTGGAAGTTCCTTGATGGTGTCTGGCCACCCATTGTTGATCACTTGTCCTAGTGTTCTAAGGACTGGGCTCCGTGCAGTTTCTTGCTGCATGGCTTCTTGTTTGTTGCGACCGAAGTTGATCAGATCGACTTTGTATACATCTTCCACATCGTCACAGTTCACGCCTTCGACTTGGATGTCTAGTGGGATCTCAGCTGATTTATTCGGGTTTGGCAGGCGACTTAGTGTGTCTGACAGTACCATTTTGCTCCCTGGCTTGTACACCACCTCGAAATTGTATCCCTGGACCTTGACTAGCAGACGCTTCAGTCGGGGTGGTGCACTTGCCAGGGGCTTTTTACATATCATTTCGAGTGGTTTGTGGTCGGTTTCCACTATGAAGTCGTTCGCAAACAAGTATGTATGAAATCTGGTGATTCCGAACACAAGTCCAGTGTTTCTCGCTCGATGTTTGAATAGCTGGATTGGCATTCAGTTAGGCTTTTCGAGGCGAACGGAAGAGGTTTGTTGTCTTGTAGCAAGCATGCGCCTAGTCCTTTCTGTGATGCATCTACTTCCAGAGTGGTAGGTTTCTCAGTGTCGTAGTATCGTAGATACGTTTCTGCTGACATGAGGCTCTTTAGTTCTTCATAGACTGATTGGTGGTCTTCCTGCCACAGGAAAGGTATGTCCTTTTTCAGCAAGTCTCTTAGCGGGTTAGCTTTCGTTGCTAAATGTGGTATATATGCGGCTAGATAGGTGATTACACCTAAAAATCGCTGAAGATCTTCCTTATCTTGAGGTGTTGGCATAGCTTTCAGATCTTCGACCTTCTTCGGGTCCGGTTTGATACCGTCGGCCGTGTACACTGATCCGAAGAAACTGATCTGGCTCTTGCGTATGGTGCATTTCACACTGTTAAAAACTAGACCTTCTTTCTTGGCCACCTCCATTAGCTGGACTAGGTTGTTATCGTGTTCTTCTAGGGTTTCCCCAAAGACTACGATATCATCAGCTATGCACACACATCCGGGAACCTGCTCCACGATCCTGTCCATCTCCATCTGGAAGATGTCCTGGCTTATGGACAAGCCAAATGGGAGTCTGCGGAAGCAGTAGCGTCCAAATGGTGTGCGGAAAGTGGTGAGGTCTTGCGAATCCTCCGTAAGGTGGATAGACCAATAACCGGCCTTAGCGTCTAGCTTAGAAAAGTGTTTAGCTTTTGCGAGCTGTGGATTGATTTCTTCTAAGGTGGGCATTTTGTGTGGACACCTTTTGAGGCTATTATTGAGGCGCTTAGGATCCAAACACACCCGCAATGTCCCATCCTTTTTGACGCTGGTGGTGATGCTGCTGCACCAGTCAGTGTGGTAGTTCACCTTCCTTATTATGCCTTGCTGTTCCATCTTGTCTATTTCGTCCTTTAGTTTACCTTTCAGGTGGACTGGATACTTCGGTAGCGTCAACCCGGCGCAGGCGTCTTCAATAAGATGGATCTTGGCTTTGCGTTTGAAGTTGCCAATTTTGTCAAACTGGGCAGGGTATTCAGTCTTCAAGTCTGCCACGGTGTTGATGTTGATGGTATTGATGCTGTTTGCATCAACTGCAGGGCTATTTGCCGGCATGGCATTGATGGTCACCAGATTCGTTTTCACGCACAGGGGGCGTCCTGCCACTGCCGGCCCCTTCACGTCAACTACATAGAACTTCTGTGTGATCCACTGGGGTCTACACCCTGCATACCAAATGTATGCTTCCACAACAAATGAACTTTGTGCCGTTATAGGCCGTGAGCCGTGCTCTTGTCTTTTTTACGACGTTCTTCCATTGATGCTTATACATCTGCTTAGCCGTCCGCAGAGGTAGTGTGTTACCCTCTGCGCGCCGTGTCGAGTTTCAGCTTAAGCTGGTGTTGACCCGTTTTCCTCGGGCAGGTTATATCTATGGTGGCGTATGCTTCCGTGTCGTCGTCTTCTAGACACAGGTTGGAAACTTTGACGCTGTAGAATGTGTGATGTTCTAGATCGTCATCCAATTCGCCTGATATTTCGTTCACGGCAGTGTTTGTCTTGGACCCGTAGTCTTGTCGGCTTCTCCGGGTTGCTGTCTTCCGAACCTTCTGTTACCAGGGCCTGGGGATTTGCTTCTGGGTCTGGACCTCGGTTTCTTGGGACCCGAGCTGCTGGGGCGGGGGTGGTTGGACCGTGAGTTCCTACACTTCTTCGCCCAGTGCCCCTTCGAGCCACAAGACTTACATGTGTCCGTGTATGCAGGGCACTTCCTGGGTGGATGTGTGAGTCCACAGTTCCTGCACTCTATCTGGCGTTGGTTTACACCCGCGATCTTTGTTTCATCCCTGTTGTAACTCCGTATCCTCTGGCCGCCGGCCTGCAAGGCTTCATATTTGCGGCCCTCTTCTAGTAGTTTGGCCAGCGTAAACCCTTTAGGTTCCTCTAAGAGGTCTTTCCGGAATAGTTGGATGGGGGTTGATGCAATGACTAACTCTACGATGCGTTCGGCCATCTCATCTGTCGTGAACTCACAGTAAGTTGCTTTGTTTCGGCATCGATTTATGAAATCGTCAAGCTTTTCTTGGGGTCGTTGTTTAAACTGCATCAATTCGAGTCTGTGTATTCTAAAGTTGACGTTGACATTTAGCTGGGCATCAAAGATCTTCCAGAGTTTTTCTGGGTCCTTTTGGTCCTCATCGCTGAGGCCAGACGTGTTTTTTTTTTCAATCCTATGTTTCCCACAGCGATTTTGATCTTCACTGCTTGTTTTTCTTTGTCCGTCACTTCTTTGTCCAACATAGTTAGTTCGAGTCTTTGTTTAAATAATTTAAACTCCTCGCTTACGTCTGGTACATCCCAGTTCATTACTGGATATTTGGATGTCATGTTGGATGGTATTTATCTCAAATACACGGCTGCGCAAGGTATGGTTTACCTGAATACAGGAACAGCAACGGTATTTAGGGGTAGGTTAAAGAGAAAACAAGACTTAAGAAATGGTTAGTACAAACAACGGGTTACAAGATATTGGTACCAAGGTGTTTGTGCATAACTAAAACACTCAATATTGAAAGCATAACAAAATTAACTGTGTAAAATATTGAGAAATCTGGTTCCAAACAAAGAAAATAATCACTGTTTTTTATTATAACCACACAAAGGTTTAACTTTAAAAATCTTTTCAACAAAGGTTTTTTCTTTGTTAAAAGTTGTTTCAGTAAAAAGTCTCTTGGAGCACAGTTGATCTAGTTCTTGAATATGCTCAATGTTTCTCTTGGTATCGCTTTGTTTATCTGAGTAAACAGCTGACAGTCCGTTGGTAATGTTTATAAAGTCTCGCTATAAATAGATTGATTTCTCAGAATCCTAGTAGGTAACCATGGCAACATCTGTTAAGGCCTTGGAACTGGTAATCCACACAGCATGCAGTCCGTTTCTATGTGTAAAAGTTAGCAATGCATGTTCCTCCGGCTGTGCGTAGTGATCCTCTGTGATTAGGCTAAGACGTGGCGCATCAGCTCTGGGCTGGGGTCTCCTCATTCCTGGCTCACTGCACTCACCGGGAAAATTGGGGTTCGTCAGCACTTTGTCGGTGAAAAGTTTTCATGACAATTTATAGCAAAGTAGCTCAAATTCACACAGAAGATTCAAAGTTCTATTTGCTACGGGCTTAGTTGCAGTTCTTTAGTTCTATAAAAACTTACTCGTTAACTCGTCGAGTTTGATGTTTGACCAGGGCAGGGCACACAAAAATAAGACACGATGTACTATGATATGATTGAAACTTTCTAAATCAACCTGAAGGTGACAATCGAAGCACAGATTTCGGCGACGATATACAGTTCCTTTATAATCCGTTATAGTCAAGCGGTAACAAAATTTCCACCGGTATATTTCCATAAATACGGTACCGAAGGATGTGAGTGTTCGCTTTAAATAGTGTGCCGTCGTTACGTGTTTAAAACATGTTGCAGTTCAACTCTTGGTTCAACGAGTGACTCGCTCGATAGCAGAATTCGTGGCCTGCGGCGATATTCCCTGTGGCGAGGGATGGTCTGTTGCACTTGACCATGGTGATGTGGCGATGAGTTAGGAAATTGTCCAGATTTAGACGAAATCCTCCGTTGATTTTGATCAGAGTTCCTCTGTCAAATCCATGGAATTTATCCCACCTGCTGCCACCATGAAGTAATATACAGACACGGTTATGATATATAATAATGATATTTATTATCACTGCCCTGGTATGATGTTCATCATGATTGGTCTTAAGTTTTGGCTGCCCAGATTAGGGCGCTTCACACCTAGAGTTCTGTGTACGCTTACGCGTAAGATAATAGTTCCTGGATGATATCACAACACATACTGGCCCCTAATTGTACATGTATGTTAACTACAATTACTCAAGAATTGAGAACTTGAAGACAATTAGTGGTTTGGATCAATACCTAAAATTTGGAGAGATATGTACCTCCAAAGAATATCTACCGGTACTTTAAGTACTGTATTTTTTCCATTAACCGCCCAGGGCGCTTAACAATGTCATTTTGGGTGGGCGCTTATTTCTGACACTGTTTAGGCCTACAATACGAGGGGGTATCCAAAAGTTTTTGACATCACCCAGGCGGTGATGGAAGTGATATCGCCAATTTTGAGGTCGCCATTGGATTAACACATAATCATGAAATCTTCACAAACAATTCTAAATTTGTTATGTGGTGTCAAAGCAAAATGATCTTACTCTAAAACCGTCGGGGTTCTACAAAGTACCCCACTGCAAGTATGTTAATTTTCCATTTGTAATTGCTAACCGTGTATTTTGAATGGGGCTGTCAGCCCTGTATCTTCGCCAGCCTCGTACGTCACGAGCTGCGCTTCCTATGCCGCCTGGACATCACCCAGAAGGAAAAGAGCTATATTGATGAAATTTTGTCAGTGTAATCACTGATCCTTATGTACATTATGGTCCAAAAATGGTCCCATAAGTATGTTTACTTTCTTTACAGGTGGCGCTAGATGGGCAGTAGGCACATAACCTTTTCATGATAAGATCCTCCACTTTCTTGAGTTTCTTCACTGTCGCCGCATCATCCATAAATGATTGACGTCTTCTTCTTGGCTCATCTGTGAGGGACATGTGGTCAGTTTAGAAATTCCTTTTTCAAAAAGTAACAGTGCCATATGATGGGCAATCATCACTGTAGATAGCTTTCATTTCATCATAGATTTTCTAAGCATTGTAGGCCTAACCCTCCAAATGCAGGAACTTAATCACGCTGCGTGCTTCAATTTTCATCATCTTGCAGGTTATGCGCTTACTGCCCATCTAGCGCCACCTGTAAAGAAAGTAAACATACTTATGAGACCATTTTTGGACCATAATGTACATAAGGACCAGTGATTACACTGACAAAATTTGTAAATATTATATGTAAACAAGAAATGTCTTTAAAAAAGACAACGCAGTGATTAAAAGAAACATGATGGATTTGCCTCGGTTCCGGAGCCACTGATTTAAAAGTAACAGGTTTTAAAGGCCCATTCGGCGATTTGCTCATTTGGACGATCGTATCGTGAGTCATCAAAATTCAGATTTTGGTACCTTTGCATTGTCATAGATGTCCTAACATAATAATTCAGCTGAAAGCTATGTATTTAAGACAAAATTTACTTTCGCTGGAATCACTGAAAGCACTTAACTTAAGAGAAGTATAGAATAAATAATCTTTGAATGAAAAACATGTCACATCTGAGACGAATAGTTATATTCGTCTCCGTTTAATGATTTTGTCACTGCAGGTTTGTCTTCAATGTTGTTAATGTTGTTAATTAATATTAATTGAAAGGTCAGCATTAGCATTAACACTCAATGCCTAACAAAACTGAGATTTTGTATGAATTGAGTTACATGTAGATGCTGTAGGCCTATTTGACTGCACTTTAGTATATTCATATAAAGACAGCAAGTAATTGAAATAACCAAGGGCGGCGGAACCGGGGGGGGGGGGGGGGGGGCCAGTGGCCCCCCCTTTTTTGACTGGGGGGGGACCGGCCCCCCCCCCCCCCTTTTAACCCATAATGTGCTGTGTGTAACATGTCTGGGTGAACATAAATAATCAAATCTCTATTCTAGACCTTAACATGCTTAAAGAAAGTGTAAAAATTATGCACAAAATGGCAAAAGGCCCAAAATATTCATCGATCATTATCAATGTGTATGTTTCAGATTTGCATGGGCAGTTAATAAACTAATACCACAGTTTTATTTTGTGTAAAGTTACTGGTTAATAGAATGAATACGGTACACAAGGTAAAATCTGCTGACAAAACCCTGAATTTGGTTTTTCATGAAGTTAAGGGGTGGGGTATGAACGTTTGGACAGTATTTATTGTGGAACATTAGAGCACATCAGACATATCGAATTGCATTTTGAATACATAGAATGTTCTTCTGATCGATATCAAATAATTTTGATTTTTTGAAATTCGTAATGTAATACACATTTTATGGCAAATGATTAAAAATTGATATTTTTGATATTTTACAGTACCGTACTCGAAGTAAACTTTATTAAATCTGATGATTTATACTTAAAGTGTATGTAGGTGGGATGAAAAGATGACGATCATTTGAAAATTTTGACCTTTCGTATTGAAGATATGGATTTTTTTCCCAAAACAACAAAAAATTAGGTCTTTTGGGGAAAAAAAATCCATATCTTCAATATGAAAGGTCACAATTTTCAATTGATTGTCGGCTTTTCCTCCCAGCTACATACACTTTAAGAATATATCACTAGATTTGTAAAATTTACTTCGAGGACTGTTATATATCAAAAATGTGAAAAATATCAAATTTTAATAATTTGGCATAAAATTTGTATTATATCGTGAATTTCAAAAAATATCAGAAAGACATTCTTCGTATGAATTCAGAATGTAATTCGATATGTCTGATGTGTCCTCATGTCCCACAAAAAATACTTACTGTCAAAACGCTCATTCCAGATCCCTTAATTGCAAAAGAGTCATTCCAAACCAACTGAACCAATTTTCAGAAAAGGTTGACTGGTCACCCTCAGATATTATTTAAAATCACATAGCCTTATAGGCCAAATGAACACATTTCAAACAGTTGGTCTCAACACAGATATTGGTGTCGTTTCTGAGTTATGGCTCGTTGAATATTTGATGCAATTTGCCCTAAATACCAACCCAAATTTTATCATGTGGGAAATAAGCCACCATAACCAATCTCACACATATTTGAAATACTGCTGATGTTCCTACCAGAAATCGAGTGTTAACATTTTATAGTTTATAGTTGTAGTTGTAGTTTATAGTTGTAGTTATAGTTGTACATGTAGTTGTAGTTATAGTTGGAATTATAGTTGAGTTTATAGTTGTAGTTGGAATTATAGTTGAGTTTATAGTTGTAGTTATAATTATAGTTGAGTTTATAGTTGTAGTTATAATTATATATAGTTGAGTTTATAGTTGTAGTTGGAATTATAGTTAAGTTTATAGTTGGCTAGATAACTAAAGACATTCTCTGTACCATTGTTGAAATTATGCCATAGCTTCCCATAATGCATTGTTGATACTATGCTATACCGGTAGTCAAATGCCTTCCATAAATCCGGGCCATAAATGCATTCCGTACTCTGTACTGGAATGCCTTCCCATTATGCCTTTTTGTCAAGGTAAACAAAGTAGGGGCGCACCATTAGATTTCCAGGGGGGCATGGGAGTTTTTTTGAGAAAAAAAAACTTCGCCCACTAGTGAGACGACAAACTTTGCTCACTAGTGAGACGAAAAAAAAAATTCTGCCTGACCCAAACTCCCATGCCCCCCTGCGAATCTAATGGTGCGTCCCTAAACTGGGGTCCTGGGAGTTCTATAACTTCATGCTTGGAGTTGAGACACACAGTGAGGGGTCAATGTGTTGATTGTTAAGGGGGTACTACACCCTTCGATAAATTTGTGACTATTTTTGCACTTTTCTCAAAAACTAATAACACAGTGGTAACAAAAGTTATGTATATTATAGGGCAAAGAATCAATTACTACACTGGAATTTCAGTGACCCAAGACAAGCGGTTCGTTATTTATGTTAAGAAATGAGGTACCGCTAGGATGTACCTCATTTCCTATCATATATACTGAACCGCTTGTCTTGAGTCACTGAAATTTCAGTGTAGTAATTGGACGCCTTGTCCCAATAATATACATAACTTTTGTTACCAGTGTGTTTTTAGTTTTTGAGAAAAATACAAAAATAGTCACAAATTTACCACAGGGGTGTAGTACCCCCTTAAGTAGGAAATGAAAGCCTCTGGGTGGTCAAATCATGGCCAAAACAGCAACCCATTATGCAATTTATAGATAGCTCATGTCACTTCATGACTTAATTAATTTTTATAGCATGATCCTTCATCAATTCAAAGACCCAGACGAGCAGAGGCACTAGCATCAGCAGCATCAGTGGGAGAGGCTGGTCCCTGGGGGGGGGGGGCACTCAACACAAATGACCATACGGGTATGCTCCCCGGAGAAACCCCCCTTTTTGGATTTCGCAGCTCCGAAAGACCCCCTATATTTGACCAAAATAGAACTCCGAAAGACCCTTGATTTTGATCATTTCAGCTCTGAAAGGTTTTTTCAGGCGATTTTCAACCAGAAAGCCAAGGTAGACCCTTGATTTGGACTGTTCTCAGCTCCAAAAGTCCCTGTTTTACTTGTTCGCAGCTCCAAAAGACCACCTTTTATCGGTACAGAGTCAGCTCCCAAAGATCACCGCCTCAAAATGTCGGGGGAGCATAGGGGCCTACCCACCAAAATATTTTGATGCCCCCCCCCCCCCCGGGGCTGGTCGATATTGCCTCGGCTCAAAATACTGGGACAAAATTGACCAAAAACAAAAGTATCTTCTTTTGGCCTGGTTAGACCACAATTTTTAAACATTCTAATTCTGACCCAAAATTTCTCAGTGAATATCAACAATATTTTAGTAGAGGGACAGCAGGAAGATTTGGAAATTTTTCACCTCTTGGCCCCTTCTTAATTCTCCCACTCCTGTAGAAGAGTTTATACCCTGTCTTTTGAAGGTGGCTCCATCACCCAAACACCCCTCATATACCCCTAATTATGAGCTGTGGGGATTTGGCACTTTAAAAGAGGGGGCAGTACAGAAATGTGTGCAAAATGTCATGCTTGCTATGCTCGCAAAACTATTTATGGACCGTTCACAAACACTTGTAAGGGGGGGGGGGGGCTGATGCAAAAAAATGGGCACCATTATGTACATGTATCATTGACCCCTGGGCACCACAACACCTGAACTACACCACTGAACACTATTTAAACTAATAGAGTGCAATTTGCACTAATTATGTTATGCTAAATGGTACTAAATGGCACAAATGTTTTTAAGTACCGCATTGTTACACCCACCCCACTATCATGACTATTTTTACAGTATAGGCATGGTAGGTGATCAAATATATACCAAGTCACAGCACAGATCCTGGAATTTATTTCCAGGGTCTGTTTTCACAACTACTAATCATGCTAATAGTCTCCCACAGTGAAAACATTTAATATGGCCATAAAACTAATTCCCCTTTGTTGTGCCCTCAAGTAATTTACCCAGATCTTCCAGAAAAAAAGAGTATCTGATGTTGGAGTATAGTCTAAGAAGATTTGAATCTATAGACCTAGGTTTTGACCCAGGGGGGGTTGAATTTACTAGGTTTAATACCTGATCATCATGAAAGATTTCTTACTTCTGTGATCATATGTAGCATAAGTGAAATATTCAACCGTAACTCTAAACCTACAACTACTATAAAGTAACTATAAACTCAACTATAACTCTAGACTCAACTATAACTCTCTAATTATAACTCTCAATCCAGCTACAATTCTAACTGCAACTATAAATGCAACTATAATCCAACTACAATTATAAATGATTATAAAAATGTGATTACAACTATAACTACAACTATAACTACAATGTCAATGATAAAAATACATTTACTCCCAGAAATCATAGTGGTGTCAAGCCATCTTCATGGTTAAACAACTGTTTGGAGATCACATTGAAATTCACAGTAATTGACATTAATGTTCTAATACCCAGAATGCAAAGTTCATAAATTTATTGTGAAATTCACAGTATTAAATTGACATTAATGTTATAATACCCACAATGCAAAGTTCATCAATTTACTGTGTATTTCAATAAAAGCAACACTAATTTAACCATGAAGATGGCTTGACACCACAAAGAGTGGTGTCTGGGAAGTTCGTACAGGCATTTTGAACTTGTTGGTAACAAGAAATGTCTTTAAAAAAGACAATGCCTCCAAGATACCAGTGGGCACCTTTTGTTATTAGTTAAGGAGACACTTATAATGCTAGCTTTAAGGTAACGCTATTGGATATAGATTTTTGTCTGATTGAAATATGTGAGTCCATTCTCTCCTGATTACAAGACTGAAAATTTTATTTTAATCGGATATTCGGTTACCAAAATATATGGCCTGTCAAAATGGCGCTGAAACCAAGAAGTTGGCAACAAATTTCTTTTATTTTTGATATGCAATGATGTCAGGTAGGCCTTATTTTCTAATTATATATGCAAGAATTGTACAAAGTAGAATGTTCAGATCGGCTACAAAATAAGATATAAAACCCATGAATGCCTTTTTCCATGCAAATTTCCATTTGCATAATTAATTAGGGCCCTAATCAACTTTTCTAATAAGTGGCCCAAATTAATTATGCAAATTGAAATTTGCCAAAACGCAACCGTAATTTTGTAGTAGGTCTACAGTGTGTGTTCTACCCATGTACCATGCCTCAGTAGGCCTACTATAGCTCTTTTAATTGTATCTGAAATCTTTACTTTGCATAATTCATACATGTAATTAGAAAATCATCTGGCAACTGGACTTGTCAAAATATAGAAAATAAAAAGAAAGTTGTTGCCAATTTTTTGTTTTGGGTTCGCACCATTTTGACAGGCCATATCTCAAGAACCGAATGTAATCTACAGGGCATAAGCTTTAACATATTATTTAAATAGAAAGAAAATCTAAATTTGTGCATTAGCCAATAGGGCCACGGTCACCTAAAGCCATCTTGCAATCTTGCAGATAATTCTGATGTATGAAATAAGACCTTCAAACTTTCAGATATGAAGAGTTCCAGATGCAGGCAGCCGTTTCTGTTTTTAAATGCATATATGCCCAAGTTGTATCAAGAGTCATTTCTCGTGGATTTTTGACTGAAAATTACGATTGTAACGTTTCAGATTTTTTTAATGCTTGTTTATTATATTTTGTATTCAGGACTAAAATAATATTAATATTATTATATTTAGGGGGTCTTTTTATAGGTCATTACTCTTTTGTATGTGTAATTGAATAAAAAATCAAAAACATTATTGTTTTGTTTTGTTTCCTTCATTTGTGCTTTGTCTTGCATCGAAAGGGCCAATATCAACACCTTGTTTGTAAGAAGTATTATGTGGGGAAAGATGATTCTTGCATTTTATTTTTATTTTTATCTTAACAAACAAAAAGCAAATTTCTCAGTCAAAGTCTTGAAACGGTCATGGGTATGCATGCAAAAATATTGCAACAGTACTCAGTAGAACATAAAACACAACCACGCATGGGAATTGGGGAAGCAAATACTTTAAAACGAATTATTGCCGGCCATAGGCGCGGCTAGGCGTATCATACCATACATTGCAGTTCAAATGCATCGGATCATGATTGTGGCCTAGTCGAGCCTAGCATGCATGCCAGTCGGTCTGCTGACTCGCCGTGGCACAAAAATACCTCCAATTTTGCACAAAACAATCCATGATGTCAAATTATCACATCCAAAGTGTCGCCATGAACGTCAGCTTCAACTTCTCCAGCCAAAGTTTTTGCATTAATAATCAGGTTTCATGTAATCATGAAATTAAACCTTGTTTGAGGTGTATTCCCATTGCCACAGCATAACGGTTTTCCAACTTGTCTTCAACGATAAAGCTGCTGATCACACCGAAGGCATTGAGGTGGTGTGGCTGCTGATGAGCGCTGAGGCTACAACCTATAATTAAAGACCGAATTAAAAAAGACTAGTTTGCGTCTGACGTCATGACAAAGGCGCGCCGTGATTGGTTGCTGACCTGCGCAGTATGGCATTTTTGGTCTGGTTTACAGGACGGCATACGCAAGCTAGTCTTTTTAATTCGGTCTTCAATTATACAACGACCGTATGAGTTTGAAAATATTCTAATGCATAATTCATTAACTTGATAGACCCACGCCATTGGCGCCACGTGCTAGGCGTTTCTAGAATCCCTATAGAATAAGATTAATTTTAATGCTTATTTATTGCACATGCTGAGGAAGCGTGATTACCTTTTTGAACATTCGGAAATGGCGATAGGCGAATTTATGTATGGCGCAAAGAGGTGGGGATATATATTGGGCTCTCGATATTGGGCGGAAATTAGAGTACTTGTCAGAATATAAATTTGTACAATCGGCCTACATGCCGCGCAATGTGCGGCATTTTAGGTGTAAATTTCAAAGCATACTACCTCCTGCGGAGGCAGAAAAATTTGGTTGGTACTTCGGACAATTTTGTGTGTATTTCAATGGGAAATGGGAAAATTGTGTCAAAAAAAGCCAAAATTTAACGAGTCATAACTCAATAACGACAAGGAGTTGACAGGAACTTGACACCTACTGTCTGAAGTGTGTTCAGTTGACCTATATAGGGCATATTAGTGATAAACAAAATGTGACCAGCCAACCCATTGGTTGAGTTGAGTTAGAATGACCCTAAAAACTGATCAAAGAACATTATCAAAAGACACAAGTGCTGAAACCTGACTACAATACCAATGATGCTTCCAAAAAGCGCAAACAAGACCCAGGAAGACCGACTCATTGACAAATTCAAGTTTCACTGTAAAATGCAAAATTTGAACAAAGTTCAAATCTACAACTATTCCATAACACATTTTGCAATACAAGTGTGACATATTTGAATGTTAGAGTCAGAAGTAATGCTAAAGAAGAGACATGTGGTAATCAGAGCTGAACTAGAAACCAACGCTAGGAACCCACAAAGTCAAGAAAGTACCAATTTTTGGCGAGAAAGGGCGAGGTGTGGCGAGAAAGGGCGAGGAAAGGTGAGGTAGCCTATTACCAAAGTCCAGAAAAGGCGAGGTGGAGATAATTAGATTAACTCTTCAAAAACTAGAAAAAAAAAGAAAACAAAAGTTTAAGTCCTAATTAAATAAATAATACTTGCACTTATCTCATTTATTAGGGGTAATACTAAAACTTCAAGGATAACAAATAAATAAATTGGACCTGCACATTTCACCATTTCCATCTTGTCAGTTTAATTTATGAATGAAATGTCAAAACAAGTACATTTTTACTAGTGCTTCTCTTTTTCGTTCGATTTATGAATCTTCACACAAATTCCTGCCTTACCAGTTACATAGGCCTACATATATCAGGGTGTGATTCAAAGCTTGTAAAATATCCTGATAGTAGAAAATCCTGAAAAACAGTGTGAAATTGGGCTAAAATACCCCCAAAACAGCCTTAATATCAATAAAATTGCGTAAATTGTGGTCACAAAAAACCTGAAATCAGGAAAAATCCCGAAGAATCTTCTTTTGCCGACTCATTTCCATTTTACTATATTTCAAGTAATTTACAGTGTAAACTCTTCAGACTATAATTCTTTTTGTACATTCAAAGATTAATGTTGATATTTATTCTCATTTTTAGTTTTAACTTATAATTCCAGATGAACTTGTTCAAAGATAATAACAAGAAAATTAAGGGTACATAATACATCATTTGTACATGTACCACTAGAACTAATTTTGAATTGGTGTACAATGATTAAATCAAGAAATCAATGTATGCTCCATTACATTCCACTTCACATACTCTTGTAACTTAACTTGATTATTGATTGCTTCTTAAACCACCCATTATATTTCCATTATGATAATGTTCAGTTGAATGAGATTACATCTCTTGAAGGGATTAAACTAGATCAAGTGCTCATGTCAAACTTAGCATCTTTTTATTTATCTTGTGTATAGATTTGTGATATATTGATCATTAGATTGTGTTAAGTCATTAGTTATTACAAAGTGATTATGTGTACAATTAAATACAATACTTTTGATTAACAAATAACTTACAGGTAATTTTGAAAATAGGATTGCATTTGAAATGAAAGAAAGGACTCAAGATTGGTGTTTTTCATGTGTTTCTAGCTTCAAAATTCTACATTTGAATAAATGAAAATTAACTTTTTAGTCAGATATTCAAAATAAGCTTATTCTTGTGTTTTGAACTGCCTTAATTGCTGAACTTTTTCTTAACATTCTTAACATTAAGGTTATTAATTATTTTAAACTGTTGTGATTTGGTAGTTCACAGCATCTTACGAATGGTAGTGAGCTTTGGCAAAAACTGTATTGCTCAATTCATAGCGAGTGTGTAGAAGAATAAAAATATCACAGATATACTTTTATATGTGCTGCGGTTCTTGAGTTACGTTGTAAAGAGGGCTGAAACAACAACACTTTTGTAAAACGTACATAACTCATTAACAACAATACATTAAGCAAGTTTGCAAACTATATGATTTGCAGAATGAACTTTTGCAAAACATCAAGGTGTTATTTTTCAATAATATATTGATCTAGGTAATGAAAATCGATTTTTAGGTTGCTTCGACCAACAATACCTCGTCTACCCTTAAATATACTTTGCCTACCTAATAATAATATCAGTAACACCCAGATCATTATGGAAATGTGAGATTAACACCATTACATTTCAATTAAATGGTGTAAATGGAGCATTGCTACCAAAACATATTTACAGGATACAATTCAAAATAAGCAAAATATGGATTTAAAAAGCAAATTCTCTAACTTAGTGTTTTGGCCAATCAGCCTTTTTTTTTTTTTTATATCTTGAATGTATAAAGTGTGTTTTGGAGTGTGGGTGTGGGGTGAGGGTGTTGGGAAGAAATAAGTGAGGAAATATATATTATACCCTATGCCAGATCAAAATTTGGGATACACCCCAGGGAGGGGGCACTCGGTATAAATGACCAGTGATAGGGAAATTTGCAGCTGAAAATGGTTCAATTTTCACTGTAGGCAAAATTTTGAAAACTTTTTGGGAAATTAAGTCAATTTGTGTTAAAATTTGGCTGAAAACTTGGTATATAGAGGTTATCCGTGTTCTATAAGCTGCATATCCTATCAGCGACTGCTATACCTTGTTTAGGACTTTCAAAAGAAGTATCTGCATGTGCAACCATGACTGTTTCAAAATAGCTCGCCAAAGTCATGCAGGTAACTCCGAGGTCGTGCATTCAATTGGTTTGAATGAGGAATACTACGGGAACTAGCGCCTTTTGTTAGAAGTCACACATGAGTAAAGTGGATAACCTCTATTGATTGGCCTAAATTTTTTGAAAAATTGGTATATTGATGGGTCCACTTTCAAATTCTCAGCAGCACAGTGATCGTGAGCACAACCCTACCCAAACCAAAATTTTTATTTCAGTTTCTAATAGCATGTTAAGATAACACATCTACATTTAACTAAAATATCAAATCATTACATAAAATGTGCATAATGTTGTGATTTTAGTATTTTAAAAGACAAAATAATGTTGTAATTTTCCCCATTCTCATGTTCACCAACCATGACCATTTCCAATCAATAAGCATATCACCCATTTTATTAAGCGCGCTTCAGACTCCGTATTGTACGTACAATATTGTATGTACAATACTTTTCGTGACGTCAAAAAGTATTACACGTGCAATAAATAGTATGTACCGGGAAAATATATATTTTGCTACAATCACTGGTTGCTTAATTGATACGGAGTTGCCAAATTTCTAAAAGTGGTAAATTTAGTGAGTGTTCGTGCACGGAATGATGAACATCTTTTTATGTCTTCTTGTATTCAACTGTACTTAATATTAAAAGGCCTATTAATACTAATAATAATAATAATAATATTAAAATTGTAATAATAATATAAATGGCACATTCAGTTTTTATTTATTTATTTATAGATATATTTATTTAGGCCTATTTTTATTTTATTTTTTATTTTTTATTTATTTATTTATTTATTTATTTATTTATTTATTTATTTATTTATTTATTTATTTATTGGTTGATTGATTGGTTGATTGATTGA
The DNA here is from genome assembly GCF_039555335.1 of Amphiura filiformis. NCBI lineage: Eukaryota > Metazoa > Echinodermata > Ophiuroidea > Amphilepidida > Amphiuridae > Amphiura > Amphiura filiformis. The sequence goes on along the minus strand of NC_092637.1, from coordinate 16,206,799 downwards.
TTGATTACTGATTGATTAATTGATTTAGCGATTCATTTATACCGACATTTAGTCATATATTGATTTAGTCAGTTTCTTAAGTATTATTTGTAGGCCTATGTATTTATTCTGGTTTTGATTTGATTGATACCGATATTTTTATTGTTTTTTAAAGTTTTGGCATATAACATTATACATTATAACACATTGTGTTATGAATTTGCAACAGCTTTTTACATGTTGATATCGTTGAGGCATGTTATGATGGTGTATGTTATAGACCTACTTATGATAATCCCAATACATCCATAAACGTGAAACGAGATTACTTGAAATATATATTTGTGACGTGTCATGTCAAAAGGAGACACTTTTGGGCAGGTTATCAATTTTGAGGTTTTTACATATCTTAAATAAAGATACATTTTGCTCCACAACGCCGTTTTTCCCAATGAAATCGGACATTCCTTAGCGAAGATATTGAGTTCGTAAGTTATGGTATTATGAAATTGGAAATTGAGATATCGGCATTTAAAAATATTATTGACAATGTTGAGAGTAGGAATTACTTGGCAATATGTCTCAAAAATACAAGATGCCAGTTATATTCCGGTCTGAAACTATCAGACAATATTTTAAACATTAATAACATCACAAATTCGCAACAAACCCAAATTGTGAAAAAATCACACCCGGGTAGATTTTTGGCTATTTCTCCATTTACGATCCTGCCCAAAAGTGTCTCCTTTTGACATGACACGTCACATTTCAGAGTTGAAGGAGTTTCAATTATACGAACATATATCTGAAATATGTCTCTCTGATTGGTTGATTGTCAAGAGGTTTACGGCATCCTCAAAGCCTCATGCTGTAATTCTGTAATCGATATCTATTATAGGACCGATCTTTTGAAATCCATACAACCGTGTCAAATGAAATAGTCTCGGATCATAGTTTGTGGACCGATACAACGTTGATACGTCATATTTCGGAATTGTATTAAAAATAGGCACAAATCACATTGAACAGGTTGAATGGTGGCAAAAGTAGATAAAATAACTATGGGTCGAATTTACATTAATCAGTGTCCTGGGCCAGGATAACGTTTAGGACTCCTTCGCATTCTAAAACAATACTTTGAACCGGAACTTTGAACACCAAAATGTCCTTGCTTTCATTTTCTCATTTAATTTGTTTTAATTGTAATTGATTTCTTTATCCACTGGCTCTGTGGTAAATCCGGTATTGCCAAATATTTATCGTCCATTACCCGTGTTAAGGTTAAATACAATTGATTTTCAAGGCTTGATTCCAGAGGGGCGTAAGTTAATAATGGAAACAGCCATGCAGAAAAGAATGAACTCACGCGTACAATTAGTGTATCAATCTGAACTAGGGCCACGGACAAACCGCGGCTCGTGAGTCATCCTATATGTTGCAGGGATCCGGGGCAGGGATAGGGAAGGGGCGACCATGATAGGACCATATGGGCTGATTGGGGGGGGGGGGGATTGTGGGCAGCCGTTTTCGGCAATTTTCCTTTGGATTTTCTAAATTTTCAATTTTAAAATTATCCTGGATGATATCTGTCGTGAAATAAATCAATGCTTCTATAGGCTATAATAGGCCTAGTATGCCTATTTATACCCTGATTATGCAATATATAGGCCTACAACAATAACTACAACAACAGTAAGAAAACCAACAACCAATATTTTGTTAATCTAATTTGTAAAAATATATTCATAGGCCGCGCCTATTAGATTAGTATAGCCTAAAAATTCCTGAATTAGGCTATATAATGGAAAAAACCGGGCAAAAACAATCAATCGCTGCAGTCAGAAAGAAAGAAACGAACAAGAAAAAAGTGAGAGAAAAATAAAATAAAATAGATGGAATGGACCACATAGGGACTCGAACACGTACCAAAGTTTTCCAGCTCAAAACTATAGTATTATATAGTCGAACGTTAGTTCAGCGCGCTAACCGATTGAGCTACTGAGTGACCTGTGAAATCGATTGATCTCAAACTGACTATTATGGAATAGCTAGTGCATACCAGGCTCTTATGATAAACAATCTCATCACCGCTGTAAATGTCGGAGGTATCGATGGCGAAAAACCTCGATTTTTGCAAAAGTAGCTTAAATTTGGAGTGAAATTCAAATGGTAAAGGAATCGACATACTTTTGAGAAATAATGTAGGCAGTTAGAAATCAAAATTAACGTTCCACAATCCAGATATCGATAATGTAACATAACAGTGTTTTGTGGTACAAGATTCTCGAAAATTGTTCCCAAAAACGGGCTAATAAAATTTAATCGGTACTGTATTTGGTTCTTCCCCATGGCAACATTATTTCTTTGGTCGATTTGTAGTACAATACAAAAAAGGAGAAAACAATCACTCGGCGTGTTTTTATACGGAGCGAATATTTGAAAAAAACTGCATGGAACGTGTTTTTGATCTTGTGAACATGGTGCGTAAAAATGATTTAAACGAAGGATTTTCAAACGGATTCTAAAAATTTGTATAAACACACAAAAATAATGTTAAGATACATCCATGCACCAACATTTGACTCACTGCGATATTTGATTGCTGAGAAAACGCGGTTTTAGAGAACAACTTTATACGTCTTTTATACGTTTTTTATACGTTTCTTCGTGTAACCTTAATCTATTTATTTATTAAAATGCACCATCTATTAAATTCCTGTAATACAACATAGGCCTAGTGTATTTGATAACAAATTTGTTTTTATTTTTGATTGGAATTTGGGTATTTCATATTATATAAAATATGTTTGGGCATGGCGGAATTAGTATATGATTAAAAATAGACATACTCTTAGGCCCCCCTTTTTAATGTTTGTACATTATTAATATTAATATTTATGTACAAAATGCAAACGAATGTATATATATTTTATTGTTTTGTAAACATTAAATTTGATGTTTACTCATAATTATGTCTGGAAAGTCAGGGAAAAACTAAGGAGTATCGGTATTTAGTTTCCTGGGAAAGTGGATCAGATGAGCAGTGATTAAAAACATTCACCCTAAATCTTTATTTGATTTTTATTTTTTTATTTATTTATTAGGCCTACTGGTAAAGTGCAGAAAAAACCTCCAAACGCACTGTAGGATTTTTCATCAGCAGCAGTAGAAATTTATCTTGCATAGATTTTCTGGTGTCCTCGCTTGGATTTAGCAAACAATGAACCGTCAGGGTTATAGCGCGTTATTTAATCTGATTCAACTAGTCGTGGCACGTATATTTATTGCACGTGCAATAATTTTTGACGTCACGAAAAGTATTGTACATACAATATTGTACGTACAATATGGAGTCTGAAGCTAGCCTTACCTACAGCCAGAGAGGCCAGAAATTTATGACCAGCTTAAGTCAACAATATAACAAAAGTGTTAAGTGGGTGCTACTTATCTTTGAGACACAAAGTCTGTACTCAGTCTGGGGGAGCTGAATAGGCAGTTTGGACAGATTATGGACACCAAGTGAAAATGGCACAAAATCTAATAATTTCCAGTTTCAAATTCATTATTTTCAAAAAACACCTTTTCAGTAACCCTTGAAAATGGATAACATGATTTATACAAATACACTCAAGAAGAAATCATTTATAAATACAGGTTTTCATCAATGCATTCGGAAATCTGGTCTTGTGAAATAGCCTTTTTGTTCTATATTTCTTTGTACAAATCCAAGATGGCTGTTATGGAAGTGAAATTATGAACAAATTTGACCAAAAAAATGTATCACCAAATTTTGATAACTTGTTATTTAAAAGGGCATTTCGTGATTCACAGCCTCATCCCCCCACTTTTCTCAAAAAAAGTTAAGATTTTTATACCACTGGAAACCTCTGGCTACATAATGTTTATGTACAAAATATTTCTTTCAGATTAATTCGTTTAGCCAAGATATTGTGAAATTTGAATTTCGTTCTGGTGCAACAGAACGAAATTACAACGCATTGTTTTAGCAGTGTAATACACATAATCATGCATATTGCATAACTCGGAAACGCAATATCGGAATCAACTGACATTTTGGAAATAAGCTTTTTCGTGGATATGTACTGAAAAATGTCATAAAAAGAGGATGCTAGGATCACGAAATACTCCTTTAAGTCACAAAACATGTAATAAAGTTACTAGCATGAAAGTTCAATGTAATAAAGTTGATTTGTAGTGACGATTTTTTTGTGCATAGTTGTAGTCCTTGCCCCTATAATATATACATATCTTACTTGTCACCAATGCGCTATAATTTTTGAGAAAAATGCAAAAATAGGCACAAAATTGGCCAGGGGTGTAGTACCCCCTTAACCCCATGAGCACTACCTGCCGATTGGCCAAAAAGAAGATTTCATTATCAACTGGACCAATCAGCAACATTGTTAGAATAATTTCACCATGCAAAAAAATTGGGTGAATTATTTGCAAAGCTCCATTCTGATTGGTGATTAAAATGAAGAAATCAAGCAATTGACCAATCAGAGGCAATGTTGGCAGGTAGTGCTCAGGGGGTTGGTTAATCAGGTGCCATTCAATGTAACATAATACAGATGATGAGTATAAGACAGCATTCAAGCTTTGACTTACATTTGGCGGACACGCGTGTGAAAAAAATATTTAGGGGTGAAAACAGTCAAAATTCTTGATTGCTTAAATGTTTCTAGGGGTAAAATGTCACATATTATCAGATTTTGGCACTTAAAACCCCTTATTTTTCACTGATTTTGAGAAAAATTCATTTTTTGGTCCAATTTTGGCCGAAAATGGCCGTTTTGGGGTGACAACAATTTTGACTTGCTAATTTCCTGTGAGTGTATGAACATGAAAACTACTGAGTAGCGCCTAATTTTTTATGCTAATTATGTGACAAAGGTACATTTGTGATATTCAAATCATTAAATGGGATAAATCTGTTTCTTTATTTTTGTAACAGGGTTAGAAAGTTGGGGGTCAGGGTGACAATTGATTTGGGGAAAAATGAAATTTTCACCTAATTTTGAGCTTGAAAAAGCCATAACTCCTCAATGGTATGAGCTTTTGAGATGCTTTTTGTGTCTTTATGTTCAGTATTTCACTAGCTAAATAGTGGTATAAAACTTGACACAGTTGAATGTACTGACAAAAATTTAAGTAGTAATATATTACCCCTACCCCTAACATTTCGGCGGGTGTGAAAAAAATAAAGGCCTTCACTGTAAAATGCGAAATTTGAACAAAGTTTAAATCTACAACTATTCCATAACACATTTTGCAATACAAGTGTGACATATTTGAATGTTAGAGTCAGAAGTAATGCTAAAGAAGAGACATGTGGTAATCAGAGCTCAACTAGAAACCAAAGGCCAGCACAAAACAGCAAGGCAAAGACCACATGGCAATAGTAGTAGGGATGACCATGAAAATTTGAAGTTTCTCCTGTTTTGTAGAATCATACCTTATATTAGGGATAACCATCAAAATTTCATGTTGTCCCAATTGCTACAAAAGATTGTTTTCTGGATAGAACTCATCAACAGAAGTATTTTGGTGGTGAAATGGTCAAAATCGGTCAAAAACTTTTCGAATTATGAATTTTTAAAGTTTCCCATTCTGACCGGTAATTTGGAACGAAATAAAATGACATGGTCCAAAAATAGCAATTGGGAGCAAAATTGGCATGAACATATATTTACCTTTATATATTTCTTTATTTTAACATATATGCAAACATGAAACAAGCATATTGTGAAAGTATCAAAGGGGTTTCTTATGAAATGGCACTTTACTAGTCAATGGCATAAAGTATTTTTTTAAACCGAGGCATTGAAATCATGCATTTAGAGAACATTTGCCAAAATCATCCAAGATGGCTGATATGGCACAAAATCAAAATTGCACTTAGTCTAGGTGAACTTTTTGTTCACAACCAAAAATTTCAATGTTATTGGGTTTAATATGACCAATTAGTAGGTGTATGCAAACAAAATCTTAAAGTGTCATTGAAGGTCATTGACTCGTTCACAACAATATAGGTATGCACTTCACTCATCATGCTCATGTGTGACCTCTAACAAAAGGTGCTGGTTCCCGTAGTATTCTTCATTCAAACCAATTCAATGCATGACCTCGGAGTCACCTGCATGACTTTCGCGGGCTATTTTGAAACAGTTATGGTTGCACATTCAGGTATTTCTTTTGAAAGTTCTAAACAAGGTATAGCCAGCAGCAAGTTGTAGATGTTATAGGCCTAAATATAAGAAAACGTTTAGGGTTGAAATCAGGTGAAAAATACATCGAATGAGCACGAAACTTCACATTTATGTTCAGAAAGGTGTCTTCTTAGCATGATTCGAAAGGAGTATGGAAATTCCAAAGGGAAGCTGGTGATTTAATTTGTAACTCGAGATCTACTTGTTCATATTTTTTCCTTTTTACAGAGGGTATGATAGAGGTATTACTGTCAACTCTGCCAAATTACAGCTCAGTAGGCCACATTTTTCACCTGATATTATTAATCTGAATATTTTGTGCCATTCTTGAGCAGTGCTGAACTCAGCCACTGGCAATTAAACGCACTGTATGGCGATGGACCAATTTTGACTCGCACTTATAGGAAAATGAAATAAGTTGTGTTGCTGTAATTTGCAAGATAGTTACAAAATATAATTGGCATTCACTTTCCCAATTTTTACAGAAAAATATTGATAAATAAAAGAATGAGATCAATTTAGAAATGTCTGTGCAAGCAGTGCACAGTTGAGCTCCTTGCATGTCTATGGGAGCGTTCTAATCAAGTTGATGGTTCATTGGTCATCCCTACTTATATTACAGAGCTCATTAAATGGAGCATTTCAGTCTTTAAATGACCCCAATAGGATAAATGGTTCTGAAGTTATGGCCAATTTTATATGCGTGTTTTGAATAGGCAGTTTGGACAGGTTATGGACACCAAGTGAAAATGGCACAAAATCTAATAATTTCCAGTTTCAAATTCATTATTTTCAAAAAACACCTTTTCAGTAACCCTTGAAAATGGATAACATGATTTATACAAATACACTCAAGAAGAAATCATTTATAAATACAGGTTTTCATCAATGCATTCGGAAATCTGGTCTTGTGAAATAGCCTTTTTGTTCTATATTTCTTTGTACAAATCCAAGATGGCTGTTATGGAAGAAAAATTATGAACAAATTTGACCAAAAAAATGTATCACCAAATTTTGATAACTTGTTATTTAAAAGGGCATTTCGTGATTCACAGCCTCATCCCCCACTTTTCTCAAAAAAAGTTGAGATTTTTATACCACTGGAAACCTCTGGCTACATAATGTTTATGTACAAAATATTTCTTTCAGATTAATTCGTTTAGCCAAGATATTGTGAAATTTGAATTTCGTTCTGGTGCAACAGAACGAAATTACAACGCATTGTTTTAGCAGTGTAATACACATAATCATGCATAACTCAGAAACGCAATATCGGAATCAACTGAAATTTTGGAAATAAGCTTTTTTCGTGGATATGTACTGACAAATGTCATAAAAAGAGGATGCTAGGATCACGAAATACTCCTTTAAGTCACAAAACATGTAATAAAGTTACTAGCATGAAAGTTCAATGTAATAAAGTTGATTTGTAGTGACGATTTTTTTGTGCATAGTTGTAGTCCTTGCCCTATAATATACATATCTTACTTGTCACCAATGCGCTATAATTTTTGAGAAAATGCAAAAATAGGCACAAAATTGGCCAGGGGTGTAGTATTTCTTAACCCCATGAGCACTACCTGCCGATTGGCCAAAAAGAAGATTTCATTATCAACTGGACCAATCAGCAACATTGTTAGAATAATTTCACCATGCAAAAAAATTGGGTGAATTATTTGCAAAGCTCCATTCTGATTGGTGATTAAAATGAAGAAATCAAGCAATTGACCAATCAGAGGCAATGTTGGCAGGTAGTGCTCAGGGGGTTGGTTAATCAGGTGCCATTCAATGTAACATAATACAGATGATGAGTATTTAGGAAAGAAGACTGAATAAATGAGTGAGGAAAATTCAGGGACTGCCTTTTGACGAGAGTGAGAGCAATCACTCTCTACTGCTCTCCTTAAATCTGATAAAGGAGAGTGATTGTTAGCTCTCCTTAGTTGACATTCTCTGCACTAAACAACTCTCCTTGAAGGCTCCAGAAGAGCTATTTAATGCTCTCCTGTAAATTCCAAAAGACAGCCCCTGAAAATTGTACTGTAAAGTTTCCCTGTTTTAAATAACACTAGCTCATCAAGTTTTCATTTCAGTCGACAATGATGAATGAGGGTGAAAGTTACATTTGTGATGCGATCAAGCAAAATCAGTTGGAACTCAGAAATATTAAATTTTCAGTTTCTTATAGGATAGTAAAAAGCATTTATAGGGCCTAATCCTGCATTTTGCAGAAAACCGTAATTGAACAACCAGTTCCAAAGATATGAGCAATTAAAGAGTTCTTACAACAACAGGAAACAAAAGAAAATATTCCCTTTGTTTGGCTATATCTCAAAATCAATATTTCTGAGTTCCGACTGATTTTGCTTGATCACATCACATTTGTTGACTGATCCCATCATTTTGCAGTATTGTAGTGTAGATTTTACAAATCAAGAAGTGAAGGTAGGGGGGAAACCATTGTGTTGGTCATGTGTTCCAATTCCTTCCGTTTTTTCTCTAGTCTTACTCTATCCCTTCTTTGTCTCGAGGGTGATTTTTTCCTTTTCTTATTTCCAGCTGGAGTTGGAATTGGATGTGTTGGTGAAGTTGCTCTATCGATTTGCAAAATATGTGTTTTTCTAGACTGTCCATTTGTACAGTGTTCACAATATGGACACCACCCAGTATGTGCCTCCTGATCCCCTCTTGGATCAGCTTTTTGATTATACCGTGGGCTATATGATCGGTTACGATTTCTAACCGCTGGACTATCTGATCGGTCAGCATCATAGTATCGTCCTCTGTCATCTTGTCTGTCCCTCACATGGCCATACCTGTCCATACTTGGACTTGGCTGTGATCGGGAGTCCGATCTCGGTGGGGGGTAACTTGGCCTTGGTTGTGATCTGGAGTCTGATCTCGGTGAGGGGTAACTTGGCCTTGGTTGTGATCGGGAGTCCGATCTCGGTGGAGGTAATTTCTCGCCGGGCCGCTCGATGTTGGTGAGGGAATGTCATGGTATCTGTATCTGTGTGGTGACTGACTACGGTACCGATATGTGTGTGGTGACAGACTACGGTACCGGTATGTGTGTGGTGGACTGTCATGGTACCGATATCTATGTGAGGGACTATCATGGTACCGGTATGTGTGTGAGTGACTGTCACGGTATCCATGGTGTCGGTCACTATTTGCAAAGTCTTGTCTCCTCCTATAATCTCTAGATCTTTCCAAATCTCTATCGTCAGACCATTCATCTTGGTGTTGCCGATAATTTGCCATGTTGAAAATTTAGGCAAAATAATAGACCAAAACTATCAAAATCAGGGTTAGATTCAGCTGAGTTTCTCTCGCCTTCTCCACTCCGTACGTCCACGTCCCTGTATTGTGAATAGAATCAGAATCAGAATCTTTATTGATATTCACCTCACATACATTTGTAGGGTACAATCAATGAAAACAATATTCATGTAGGAACACAACACAAATAATGAACATAAAACACAAGTTAATATTTACAGTTTACAATAATTAAATGCTAGTAAACAATTGACGAGCACACATTGAAAGCTGTAAGGAACATAAAATAATATTTAAAACATAAAGTATGGTACTTTTAAATGTCATGAGACATTCTGAATTCTGATAGCAAATGCACCGTCCTTTAATATATTCACGAACTAGAGAATTAGTCATATTCATCTGTAATCAAGAGATATCAGTTCATATGCACTACATTCGTGTAAATCGTGCTAAATTTGCCGTATTTGGCAGAGAACTAGTACTTATAGAGGTGATTAATCTAGGCTATGGCGCCATTCAACAACACCCCTCATTTAGGTGAAAAAGGTGATTGAATCAGGGTCAGTCCATGTCAAATCAACCAGGTCCCCCAGGTGACCCTGGCCTCCGATTTTGATGAAATTCCATCAGAATATAGTAGAGGACCGTCCTGTAGAGTTTGTGACCAACTCATAGAACAAAGATTTGAAAGTTATTTAGAGAATAAACGATAGGAATTTTTATTTTGCCTATCCTCTACCTATGATAGACGACAGGCAGGTCCAATATTTTATCGTAGTGGATACCGGCGCAGCATTTTTAGTCAGTTAAATTATTATTTTAATAACTGTAAACTATTTTTTAAAGCAAAAATTAAGTTACCGTCATAAAAACTCCCCTTTTTCTAAAATGAACGAAACTTGTTTACAACTTCACATCTTTTGTTGCGCCTACTGCTAGCGCAGCGTGAAAGTATTCCGCACTGCGCTCACGCATACAACGCATAATACATACGCCGCACCTCTATGAGCGTGTTACGCGTTATCAACACTCGTGATGACGTGGGGTCGTCTACGGCCTAATAGATGACACCCAAAATCATGCGATTGTCCAATCAGATTATGTGTCTACTAATAGACCACTCCCACTGACTAAGAATTTGGGATCTTTGATTGATTCTGAATCAATTTAGATTGGGCTCACCACCTGAAACTTCCGGGCTTTCCGGGGAGGGGTCAATCAAGCTTACATGGGGGTCAAATTTTCAGAATGCTCCAATTATGTAAAGTTTATATCAAATTACTTGTGTGGTCATGAGGATTCCAAAAATGTATAGTTTGTTATGTGTCAGACCTTTCAAGAGGGAGCTATGATGAAAAATGTTCATACATGTAGGTCAACAACCTTTTTGAATTCTGACCATAGTAAACAACGTCCGATTTCGGTGATTTTGGAGTCTAATTAAATAAATATGTTTTCTTGCATGAGAAATACAACTAAGCAAATTAAAAAACTATACAAGGAGCCGATGACCCTCTTTTGCAACATGGCTGTCAATAGATATGATCATCAAAGTATGATATTTCACATTGAAATTGTTTTGTTTAGAAAGGTCAAAGGTGACCTGTGACTTCTGTGACCATCATTGACGGTACCTAAGGTCCTTACAATGAATTACCAGGGTATACCAATTGACACTTTTTGACTTTCTACGTACAATGTAAAGTTTCTGGGGTTCAAATTTCAAATTTGTGTATTTTCCTATGGGGCCACGCGTTTTGAACTCGCCACCCAAAAATGGTGGTGTAAATTACGCTTTTCCAAATCGAGACTCGTTCAAATTGTTATATCTCTGCTTAAACAAAAGGTATTGAAGTGTGTTTGGTGTCATTTTGTAGCTATATAAGTGCCCTAACAGACCTCCAAAGGAGAATTGTTTATCAGCTAAGATAGTGGAGTTAGAGTTGTTTGAGTTCAGAATGACCGAGGTGGTGGATGAGGCGGTGGCGGATGAGGCGGTGGGGGTATGTGCAAAGTCTATGGGAAATAAAGATTTTGTGTGTGTGCGTTGAATCAACTGATCATATCTTTGCATCCATATGGGCTACAGACATGGTTAAGAGCTCTTTTGAAAGATTATTAATTCTGCTAATTGTTTTTAATCATTTTTAACTCTTTATGATTGGTTTAGTCTATAAAATGCAAACTTTTATGTACACAACTACCCGTTTTCATATTAAACACTGTAGTAAGCAATGCGGATGTCTTCAAAATCTGAAATTTGCTGTAAATTTTTAATTACTTATCCTATCATAGTCAAAGTTTACATTTTCTGAGAGGAAATTTGATGAGGAATCTAAATATGGACTTACTTTTTTTTGTATGGGTTAGGGGTAAAATGTTTCAGTTCAAAATATGTTGAATTGTAAAAAAATTTGAACATATTTTGGGACACCCTGTATTCCGAGATTACCAAACAGCTGTGATTTTTTTTCTTCCAGAGTCAGTAGGCTCCCCCTAACCTCTAACTAAATCAATGTTGTTTACTTTCAGTTTATAACTGCAAGTTAGTTCCACCCTGTATAACTTCAAGGTCACCCTGTACAGTGAGTTGAAATGTGTATATTTAAATTGCTTTTGCCTTCAGCTTTCCAAAAATGTATACTTTTGCTAGTTTAGGGTTGATAGTTGTGGAGATATTCTAATTTGAAACTTGATTGGTGTAAATATTCATAATATTTGTGATGTAACGCTAAGGGTGGCGAGTTCAAAACACGTGGCCATGGAGATTACACAGGCCATTTCTGTGGTCACAATAAAGTAGGAGTTGAATCAGAGGAGGCTTAAAGGCATTCCTACAATGCACTATGATTGGGAAATTTGATCAATATAACCTAATTTTAAAGGCAAAGTCCCCATTGCCACACACACAAAATGGTAATTTTAAAACTGCAGCCAACGAGCTAATAGTTGAGACTTATGACTGATATATTTGATTTTCTTACAGGAAACATTCATATTGTCCCACTGCATTAATTTTATTCCTAAGTCTCGATGTTTTGAATGTTAAATAATAGGATGAAAACACCAGATATTTGCACGCAATCCCAATACAAGGTATGATCAACTGTACCACATGTATACAAAAGCCAGACGTACAAGGTCAGAAACCCGTCTGTAAACATCCTCTGGAGTTGAATGAGGCCCTAAAAAGCAATGTGGGCATACATCATGTATTGTCATGATTGTAGCTTCAACTTGTAATTTGATATTACTCATGTACTAGAGACGTCCGTGAATTATGAGTGCCCTAGTTAGGGACAGGCACATCTGAGCGAGGGCGCTATTTATTTACTTGATAATAATCTGTGCCACTGAAAACCAAAATCAATCTTCTTCAGATGCTCTCTAGTTTGCATTGACAACAGATTCAATGCTTTAGGAACCAGAATGCAACATTGGCTTCACTTTTTAATATTTTTTTCCGTAAGATATGCCTTGGCAAAAATCATCATTTTGGTCAAAAAAGGGGCATTTTTGGGAAAAAAGTCAATTTTCACCCAAAATTCATCTTCTGACAAAAGGGAAACATAGTTTGACAAAAACTTGTATCCTTTTCACATGACAATTCAAGTTTACTTAATTGCTGGACGAAAGCACTTTTTTGTAATCGCTTGGCAAAAATCATCATTTTGGCCTAAATGGGCTCAAAATGGCCGAAAAATGGCAACATTTTTACCACCTACAAATTTGAATTTTCATATGAAATATCACAGATGTGTTGAAAATGACAATATACATGTAAAAAGTATTAAACAAAAATTAGATTTTAAAAAATTACAATGAAAACAAAAAATTGACAGGGGGCACAAAAATTATCAAGTCCCCCATGCACTATGTCTATGAAAGTCAATATCAGAAAATATCGCCTAAGGCAAAGTAAAAAATAAAACATGTTTCTCGTCCAGGTTTTGGAAAAATAGGAGGAAGAGGGGCTTATTATCTTTTATTTTTTATTGAAAAAATGCCCTAAATTGCCCATTCAGACGCTTGTTATCCTTTTTGTATATAGCATAAAGATTAGAAGCTGAAAAATATGAAGAGGCTCTTTTTATTTTGTTGTTTTGAGATGTCAACCCTTCTGCCTCTGGTCATCACAAAACACTTCACAAATGCTTCTAATACTATTGTAAAGGCTTATAAGAAGAAGTTGCAACTTCTCTAGTATCTTTACTAAAAGTTATGACTGAAAGATTGCAAAATAAAAAGAAAAATGCAAAATCTTCAAAAAATGAAGCGGGAGGGGACGAGAAACATGTTTTTTTATTTACTTGGCCTATTGTTCGGACAGTAATTTCATCATAACTTCACTTAGGGGTGGTGCAATAATTATGTGTACCCGGGGTGAATTATAGGGGGTGCAAAGATTTTTGGCAGGCCAAAAGGGGGGGCAAGCATTTTTGGCAGGTCGAAAGGGGGGTCAAGCGATTTTTGGCAGGTCGAAAGGGGGGCAAGCAATTTTGGCACAGATGATTTTGGGCACCGTTTCTATATTACGCCCTAAAAGGCGAGGGAAAACGTTTTGAACACGTTCAAATATGCAAAATTTCCTGCTCAAGCTGCTTTCGCATTATATGTTTTAAAGACAATTTAAGGTTTTAAATTCGGGTTCCCCAAAATCTTGCATGTGTAAGGGGGGGCAAAGATTTTTGGCACGTCAAAAGGGGGGCAAAGGTTTTTGGCACGTCGAAGGGGGAAGGTTTTTGGCACAGCCAAAGGGGGGGGCAAGCAATTTTGGCAGACCATTTTGAGAATTCAACCCCCGGGGGTACACATAATTATTGCACCACCCCTTAGTAATACAGTAGAAGATTGATTTTGGTATCAAATTGTTTCTGACTGAGAAGTTCTAGGTATGCTAGGTGAATTTAAATTTGCCATCAAACTGCATCATTTTATATATCAAATTAAAGCCCTTGAGTAAACAAAGCCAAAACTGAAAACCATTTTTTCATAGCACTTTCCGTAGCAAAGTTACATCTTGTCAAAGATTGACTTTCATCAAAAAGTTTCAGCTAGCAAAATTCCCCAAAACGGCATTTTGGGGGTGTTTCTAGATCTTAGTCTCATTATGATAGCAGCTTTTTTTAATGGAAATGCTATCCAAATCCCTCTAAAATTCCATGTGCGGGTGACTTATCACCATAAAAAATCATATATTTGGGTCAAGTGAAGTATAGAAAACATATTTATGTAGGTTTCTTTCTTCGGGCACTTGTTTTAAATTTCTATGTAAAAATGCATTGACATTGTCGGCGAATTTGACTGACTAGCAAATGTGTTAACTATTATAAGGTTTGCCTGGGTTACCTAGAAGTTCTCTCTGAGACTCTTCCAATAAACAACAATTTGAAATTTTTATGCCTGTCCCTCCCTACCCTAGTACATGTACAGGGATCTATACGATGATTTTTATATTGGGTGGTATCATTAAAAATTCAAATTGAGAAAATATTCTAGGTATGACTTGTACTATGAGTGAATGCCCCCGAACTGAAATTCCTGAACGAAAATCGAGGGCTTCCGAATTCTGCTACCTTCCTTCAATAAGGCCAGACAAAATCGGTCTGTTTTATCATTTCTGCACAATTACTACCACTAAAACTTAATATTTACGTATAAAACTATAAAATCAGTACTTACTATGATGAAAAATATCATGTGACGAATCATTTACCCCCAAAATACGCCGATATTTACTTCGTTTTTTTGTGACATGATCGTCGCCATATGATTGTTCGTTGAGTGAATATCCCGCCTTTTATCAGGTGCACCACATAAATATGAAATAAAATAATGCAGTGCATGTCTACCGTAGAATTCACCACGACCTTTGCAGGACTTAAACCCCATTAAAAGCTATTAAACCAAGATAACACTCATTGAAAACAGCTCAACTGTGCGGTATTGGAGGTATGTGAGATTGCATTTATGGCCAATTGGACGTGGCAAATGGACGCGCGTCCGTTTTGAAACCGACGCCAAAAATGTCCAAATGGACGTGAGAAATGATCAAATGGACGCAGTGCAAAACTCGTGTCCATTTCCAAAACGGACGCGAGAAGAGGACAAACAGACCTGTCTGACACTGCACTGCACCGTACTATCGTAACATCAAGTTCACCGTCATATTTTAGTATTAGAAAATTAGTAGGCCTATTGTAAGAAAAAGTAACATTGTAAAACTTAATTTGTTTATTTCTTCTCATTTTTCCTGTTATTTATGAATTTATTATGTATTGCTTAATTATTTATAGGTTGTTTATTTATTTATTTATTATTATTTATTTATTATCAATTATTTATTATCATTTAGGGGCCTACTTAAAGTGTTAGTAGGCCTATTTTTTGTGGAAACTATTTATCTGTTCCGCAAATAAGTTCATCAGGATTTATTTATCTGTTCATTGCATATTGATAGTAGGTTATAATACATGTAATAATAAAATAATGATAAAAGATAATACCTTAAAATAGAAGGTGAGGATTCCCGGGTGAGGATTGCGTAGGAAATGATATCATAGCAATAATATTTTTGTATTGTCCACTTTATAATAAGGTGATTAGCGCAATGCCACGTTATACAATAGGAACAATGGCCGAATAATGGTTAGGATATTGAATTCGTTGGTACTAATCAGTGTGCTATAAATAATATTTCTTACTTTCTACCATTTAATAATATCAAATCATAACAATTCATGAGATGATTAAAACGTGCGCCGAAAATCCGTCCGTGGATTCCCTGCGACCATGCGCAGAAACACTCCACCGTTCTGACTCTAAATATATATATATAGGGGGCCTATAATATTTGTTACTTTCAAAGTTATTTTTTTAAACATGTTTTTTAAACATGATACTTGATGCGCAGAACTGACGCTAAACATATAGGCCTAAATAATATTACTTACTTTCTACCATAATAGTAATAAATCATAACAATTCCTGAAATGATTAAATCGTGCGCCGAAAATCCGTCAGTGGATTCCCTGTGACCGTGCGCAGAATTAATCCACCGGAGCTATATACGGAGGGGAGTTTCTGCGCACGTGCGCCGAAAGTCCGACTGTGGATTCCCTGCGACCGTGCGCAGAAAAACTCCACCGTTCTGACTCTAAAAATATATATAATATTTTTTACTTTCTAAGTTATTTTTTTAAACATGTTTTTTAAACATGAAACTTGATGCGCAGAACTGACTCTAAACATATAGGCCCTAAAATAATATTTCTTATTTTATACCATTTAATAATATTAAATCATAACAATTCATGAGATGATTAAAACGTGCGCCGAAAATCCGTCCGTGGATTCCCTGCGACCGTGCGCAGAATTACTCCACCGGAGCTATATACGGAGGGGAGTTTCTGCGCACGTGCGCCGAAAGTCCGTCCGTGGATTCCCTGCGACCGTGCGCAGGATTACTCCACCGGAGCTATATACGGAGGGGAGTTTCTGAGCACGTGCGCCGAAAATCCGACCGTGGATTCCCTGCGACCGTGCGCAGAATTACTCCACCGGAACTATATACGGAGGGGATTTTCAGTGCACGTGCGCAGAAAATCCGACTATGGATTCCTTGCGTCCACCGTGCGCAGATAATCCACTATCGGAAGTTCTGCGTAGGGGTCGCAGAAGCTCCACTGGTGGATCATGTACATACATGAAATAATCAATGGTATTTAGGCCTAGAATACTACATGAACGTTACACCTCTAAAGACTTCATTTTGTCTTGTTTTCACACAAACGGCCCATCATTTTGCACCCAAGATTTTGTGGAAAAAGTCTGTTATAACATCTGAAACCAAAAGCCTCAAGTTTTAGAATAACCAGAAAGAACTAATTTGTTTGGTCTTCCCTCCTCGAAAGGTCCCACTTTTTAGCGTCTGCCACCAAAAGACCCCATTTTTCGCGCGACCCCCCCCCCTCCAAGACCCCATGTTCAATAAGTTGCTACCGCACATGCATGTGACTTTACTATTGGAGTGACCCCACCACCACCAGTTGGAACCATTTGATTGCTGACAGAGTTTACACTCGGTCATGTGGTTCATGAATTCAGTTCATGGCCCCTAAAGACCCCGGGTTCAAGTTTTCGCACGACCGCATATAACGTAGTCCTCTCAATTAATTTTCTAGATTATAATTTTCTAAAAGGAAGACAAGACTAACTCAATTTCGTTTTGTTCAAATTTTAATGAGCATAATTTGTCAGTCGAATACTATTAGTATACATGTGTATTTGTCCACCTGAAGACTGAGTGGTTACTTATTTTATTGTTTTTTTTTTTGTTTTTTTTTTTTTTTTTTTTGTTTTGTTGTTGTTGTTGTTGTTTATTGTTTTTTTGTGTTTTTTTAGTTTATAATAACACATGACACAGAAAACAAAGGTATTATTATTTGCGCAAATTCACTCAACAAACAACATCTATTAGGCCTACTTTTAACAATATATAAAGGACTACTTCGTATAACTTCCAAATCTGGGTGTTTGATATACCTAGATTTGGAAGATGTGTGTGCACTTTATTCAGCATGCTGTCGTATGTAAAGGAATACGGATATGTAACTGATAATTGATAATTTAATTATTATCAAATTTACATTCTAAAGTTATTATGTACAGGATAATGTCATGTTGCATTCGTGAAAATACTAGATCTTCCATCTCCAAACAGAGATTTCCCTTATAACAAAGGAGAACCGGCGCAGTACAATAGCTTACAATGCAAACTGTCAATCATCAGAATAGTTAGACTGTACCCTTTTTCATTAATAAGTACATGATTAATATTATAATAAATATAGGTATGTTTGCTAGAAATCAGTAATTTACAAAGAAAAAAGGTAATCTTCCAAATGGGTGTGTGAAATACTCAGATTTGGAAGACAATATAAACTGTGCATTAGCGCATGTGCCGTGGTAGGAAAAACGAAACACTGATCTGCACGAAATAAGATAGAAATACAGAAAGAAAAACAAATTTAACAAAAATTTTAGACGTTGTTATAATGGGACGTTTGTGTTTTGAGATATGGCATTTTATAGTCAGCTCTAAAGAACAATATTCATAGCTAGCTATCACACAAGAAACTGTATTAATAAGTATACTCAAACAAGAAACAAGAGAGTATTCACTGATCATTCAGGACTGCAGGCACATGCACTATTGTGGAATTCCCTTGAGGGATGGGGTATGAGCGCTTGGGCAGTATTTTTGTGGGCCATTAGAGCACATCAGACATATCGAATTGCATTGCAAATTTTGACCTTTCATAGTGAAGATATACATTTTTCCCCAAAAGACCTAATTTTTTTGGTTTTTTTTTTTTTTGGGGGGGGGGGGGGAATCCATATCTTCAATACAAAAGGTCAAAATTTTCAATTGGTCGTCGGTTGTTCACACTTTACACTTTCACACTACATACACTTTAAGTACATATCATCAATGTATTTATACAGTTTACTTCGAGGACTGTTAAATATCAAAAATATCAATTTTTAATCATTTGCCATAAAATGTGTATTATATTGCGAAAAAAAAATCAAAATTATTTTATATCAGAAGGACATTCTTCATATTCAGAGTGCAATTCGATATGTCTGATGTGCCCTCATGTCCCACAAAAATACTGCCCAATCGCTCATACCCCATCCCTTAAGGGAATTCCATAATAGTGCATGTGCCTGCAGTCCTGAATGATCAGTGAATACTTTCTTGCTTTTGATTATTACAGTTTCTTGTGTGATAGCTAGCTATGAATATGAATATTGTAATGAATACCTGTAAGAGGTTGAACAAGTTCTTTAGCTAGTTTTTTACAATGAAGTTTCCTATGTCATAGCTTTTATTCTGATCAAATTTGTTAATTATCTTCAAGATCTCCGAAATTTATTTTTTGGCATTCTGCGTTCAAAATATTTCAAAGTCTGTCAATGATATGAGGTGCGTGTTTAGTGTTTGTTTATGTGTGTGGTGAGTATAGAAAAGGAGTGATCAGCTTAGTGGGTAAATATAGGCCCTGTAGTTGATAAGGTGAGGCGTTTGTGATGCCATTTATATGGGGAGCTCAAAAGGCATTTTTTCTCATTTTGCGCTCAACATCTATCATGGTCCATATAATGTATCGAGGTGGGTTGTATTAGTTCGATTGATTTGGGTTTTACTCTTTTTTGTCTTCCTTGGTTGTTACTTATTTATTTATTTTTTATTTCATAAGAACACATCATGACACGGACAGCAAAGGTAGGGCCTATTTTTAATTACGCCAATTCACCAATTCAAACAACATAATTTATATTTACTTTTTGGTAACTGTAAAGGACGGTAAGGACCAATTTAATTTATTCATGCATATGCATGTCGTATGCTATATTTCATTCATGAAAATGCTATTATTCACCAAATAATTTGGATAAGCTCTTTCAGGGATTTCCCTTTTAATAAAGGAGCACCGATGCAGTACAACGCACTGCAGCTGTCATCAGCATGTTCAAACAACTGTCAATCATTTACAAATCAGAATAGTCAGATTGCACATTTTTCATAAATAAGTATGATTAATGCTATAATATAAGCTAATATATGTATGGTGTGTCCTAGAAATCAGTAAAGAAATATGATGTGCATTTGAGATGCTATTTTGTATGGTGAGCTCAAAACGCATTTTTCTGCATTCTGCGCTTAACATCTATAATACCGCGTGTATGTTTGTAGGATCATGGGGGAGGGGGGGGGGTTGTGTAAGGCGGATGGGTGTGTATTTTGTATTGTAGTTTTGACACAATTCTTGGAATTTGGTGGTATGACCTATAATATGCCAGAAAGAACCATTTGTAGACATGAAAAAGGTTTTGTATACAGGTCAGAAAGAACCATTTTCTGATTTAAAAGGATATAGCTAGGTGTGTGAATGAATGCCGGTTGTTTTTCATATAGATACGAGAGTAATTATTAAACATGCCCATACACATGGAGGAAAGTTGTAGTATTTATAAATGTTTACCTCCCGGGGACACTTATATGAAATTGGTAGCCTATGTATAGGGCCGCATCGGACACTTTCAAATTGGACGAGGGCATGATCATGACATTCGGTGAGAGCAAAAAGTACAATTTTGGTCATGGGTGAGAGACGGGCCGTTTGGACCTAAGGCGGGCATGGGTGAATACATGATTATTTTTTTTCAAATAGGGCCTATGGTCTTTGGGTGAGAGCCAAAACAAACCCTCAGTAGGTCTAACCTCTATAGTTTTTGCTTAATTGCTTTGTTATTTCAAAAGAAGTTCCTAAGATTAAGATTTTGTTCCTATGTATGGTGATAACGAATTTGCTGTTCAAAATAAGGGCCCAGGGGCGATGAAAGAATAAATGGCAAAATAAGGGGTCTTTGGGTGCATGGCAGAACATGAAAAAAAGTGGTGGGGGAGGGGGTGACAGCGATGCTGAAAAGGGGCGTCCTAACAACCTATAGGCTTACCGCTTACAGGCATACAGGCATAGGCCTACGCATCACCTCCAAAGTTAAACACGTTCTTACATACTAATCAATTCAATTTAAATTTTACCTATAGGCCTACACAGAAAGGCACACTCAGCCCTTGAGCTAGTCATTTTGAACATTCATGTGTCAACTTCCATAAACATATTGATTAAACATTTATCAAAATTCAATGGCTAAACATTTGACATAGTAAATAATGTTTCCACATAGGCCTATATAATACAGGACCAAGTATTTATAAGCTTTTATAGAAGCAAGAATGTGTACATAATAATAATAATAGGGCCTAAATGACTCGATGATCAAAACTTATCGTAAGCGCCGGTTTCCACATATGCAGGACCTATAATCAGCACTTCTGGTTTCGATAATACAGAAATAAAACAAAATCTACCGTGTTTTAAACATGATAATTGATAACATCTAATTTTCTGACACAGTAAGCACAAACTTGATGTTTTACGACATTATTTAAAATGTTGTCGAATATCGATCAGGCCTAAATTATTATTTTTGCAGCAGACTGTACGGGCAAAACACGCAGAATGCGGCCCGTCTCTACATAATAAAGCTTAATAAATATGTATAATACTGAATGCCTTTTATTCAATTAATAGGTATTGGACGTAAACGGCTGGAGATAAAGACTATCACGTCCATTTCCCACGTCCATTAGGGCATTTTTGCCGCGTCCATTTGCCACGTCCATTTGGCCATTTTCCACGTCCATTTGGCCTTTATTGCAGACTAGACGCGCGTCCGTTTTCCACGTCTGTTTCGTGCTTTTTGCTCTGTTACATACCAGGGTATTGCAATGAGCTGGTACCGGTATTAGGCTATAGTTTCAGTTGGGTAACCGATTATAAAGCAAACGCAAGGTAACAATACTCGTGGGCCTTTGTTTACGAAATGAGACAATAGTGTGCATATTGTTAATGGTTGTAGACTTAACACGGTTTGGAAATAATTTCTTCATATTTTTTGGTGTTCTGTAGTTTACATATCCTTCCTAAAACACCAAAGTGCGAATATTTCAAAACACCTAAATTAGCAGTTCACTCACAAGATTAGTGTAATACCATACTTTTCTTTTGCTCAAAAGAGAATGAAACCATACCTTTTTGGTTGCCCGCTCGATGGGTAATTCTTTAAATTTAGTTTTTTAGATTCTTGAGCGCCATCCTGGCTGGAAAAAAATTGGGTCAACCTTTTTGGACTGTTGCTGCAGGGCAGCAGGTGCGGCAAAATTTACCTTTTCTGTAGCCCTCTGGGATATAGGAGCGGCCACCAGTGGCGTTAAGGGTTGGTAGCGCCCGGGGCAAGAAACAAAATTGGCGCACCTACCTCATCCCCCCTCCTCCTTGAGAATATCTTAGACGTGGAGGTGATGGGAATGGCATCGGCATTATGATATTTTTAAGTGAGGCCGATTTGGCGCTCCCTATCTTAAATTGGCTATTTGAAATATGTCAATCTTTTAACGATTGATGATATAGGAATCAATCTAAATAGATTAAAAAAAAATAGATTGAAGTATTTTTTGTTTTCATTCTAACTCTCTTTGTAGACTGATTTCACTATTTAATCAAGTGTTACTCCTAATGTACTGCCAAAAGCTGCCAAATGACATCTGGAATGAGATTCCAAACTGTTTTAGAGTGAAAATTTTCAATCTTTTTTTCAACTGGAAAAGATTGAAAAACAATGAAAATCAATCCTTTCTCCTGAAAATTCAATTTAATCGCTGAAAGATTGTAGAAGATAGAGAATCACTCCTTTTGATTGAAAAAATAAGTTTGAAAAATTCAAATCACCCGACTGAAAACGATTTGTCCCTAATTCGGGACGGCGAGAATTGAAAATTCAATCTTTTTGTTTGAATATTCAATCGGGCAATTTAAGAGAAGTTTTTGATGGATAGTACATGTAGCATTTTTTTCAAAAAATCTTATATTTTTTCAAATTTTTCCGCCCTTTTTCTTTACTAATTCTTTTTGCCGCCCCATCGTTTTTGCCGCCCCTGTTTTTGCCGCCCCTTCGTCTTCAGCCTCCCCTTCGTTTCGCCGCCCCCTGCTTTTACTCCGGGGGACTGGCGCCCCAAAGCCCCCCCCCCAAATACGCGCATGAGCTGTACTAGTCTTGCTCTCCTGAAGAAAGCTGTTACCAGTAGCGTAGCCAGCAGAGAGGGGGCAGAGTGCCCACCCCCAAAAACCAAAAATGAAAGAAAAAGTGCCCCTCTGACAAAAAATGAAAGAGAAAATCAGGAGGGCAAAGGAAAAGAAAAAGGGCAAGGAGCCGCTTTTCTAGCAAAATTCAGGGCCAAAATAGTGTAAAATAAAGTTTTCCGCGCTACGCGCGCACATTGTAACAATAAAGCCCCTTTTTAGCCGGTAATGGGCGAAAATAGTGTAAAATACCATTTTTATTCGCGCTACGCGCGCACATCATCCCAATAAGGCCCTTTTCAGGAAGTTCGAAGACATACAGTCTCTATATGTATTGCATGATGCAACTGCAATTTTTTTCGTCTGTGCCCAAAAATTTTATTTTGCCCCCCCCCTGACCAAGAAAGCTGGCTACGCCCCTGGCTGTTACTAGTTTTTTACTCAAGATAACTCCACAGCTGCATTTGCTATCTGCTCTGAGTGCTCTCTAGGCCTACTAAAGATAGCTGCAAAGCTGAACCTGATAAAAGTAGACCTGGCTGATAAATTGTAGGCCTACTTGTTTTTAACTGAAGATAATATAACTGAAGAAGTTGCAAAACGTGACTTTC
The DNA here is from genome assembly GCF_039555335.1 of Amphiura filiformis. Classification (NCBI taxonomy): domain Eukaryota; kingdom Metazoa; phylum Echinodermata; class Ophiuroidea; order Amphilepidida; family Amphiuridae; genus Amphiura; species Amphiura filiformis. Next base: position 16,182,979 of record NC_092637.1, on the reverse strand, counting down.
AGCTAGCAGTTAAATTGCACTTGCTATCTACTGAAGATAGCTGTTGAGCTGTATGCTTGCTATCTACTGACGTTGGTTTGCTATTTTGCTATCTTGTTCTAGATAACTGCCAAGTATTCCTTGCTTTCTACTGAAGATAGTTGCCTAGCTTTCTTTTGCTATCTGCTTCAGATTACTATTTAGTTTTATACAATGTTTTTTTACGTCAAAATATCAAAATCCCGGGTCAAAATCGCTGCTACAACGAGCTACCATTCCAGATGAACATATGTGACCGTCCACGGCGAATTAGAGAATAAACGATAGGAATTTTTATTTTGCCTATCCTTCGTGTGATAGACGACAGGCAGGTCCAATATTTTGAGTAGTGGATGCCGGCGCAGCCGGTATCCACTACGATAAAAATATTGGACCTGCCTGTCGTCTATCATAGGTAGAGGATAGGCAAAAAAAATTCCTATCGTTTATTCTCATTCTTAGTCAGTTAAATATTATTTTAATAACTGTAAACAATTTTTTAAAGCAAAAACTAAGTTACCGTCATAAAAACTCCCTCATTATAAAATGAACGAAACTTGTTTACAACTTCACGTATTCTGTTGCGCGTACTGCTAGCGCGTCGCGTATTCCGCACTAGTCTACGCATACATCGCGATACATACGCGCACCTCTACAAGCGTGTAAGGCATTATCAAGACGCATGATGACGTGGGGTCGTCTACGGCCTGATAAACGGCACCCGAAATCTTGCGATTGTCCAATCAAAAATGTGTATACGAACTAGACCACTCCCACTGACTAAGAATGAGCCGTAAATTCCTCCCCGGGTCAATTTTGTTTTATTTCGTGTTTAAAAAATAAACATCATAAACTTAAAAATGGTATATCATTTGACTTCAAACGATATCCAGAAGCGAGGTTATGGTTTGTTAAACTTTGCTCCTTCAACAAAATTATAGCTTTTTACGGTTTTTTTTCCACATTGCTGGCAATATATATCAAACAGTCATAATTGGCGGTCATTTCAAATCATCCCCAAGTCAACGAGGTTTAAGAAAGTTCTCTCATTGTTAATTGTTGGTTATGCATACAATCCACCACTTGAACAGGATTTAGCAAAAGCAAACAAAGACCAGAGCTATTAAAAGTTCTATAGCCGGCCATCTAAGGTAGAAGCTTATTATCCACTTCAACAATAGGATTATTGATTAGGTTTTGACTATCAAAATAAGACGGAAGTCAGGCCAACTTAAGTTATCGATGAATACGACCTTCGTACACATTTTACACCGTAACACAGAATACAATTTAGGGAATTTACGGCTCGTTTGTGCTGCCGGGTCACATATAGCGCATGCATCAGAAATACTCCACTAGGCCTACACATGTTCACACAAACCCTGCATCTCGTTAAAACAAAAGGGCGGGTGTCCAATCATGCAGTATAATCGATCGATCTGATTTAAACGGGTGAGTGACACGCGTTGTATTCAAGCCTAGTGTACGTTAATGAGCAAAAATAAAATTATATTAATAATAATTATATTATGAGAGATACTGCTTGACAATAATAATACATGTAACTAAACCTTCAGCCATGCAAAACATACTATTTATAGTATTATCGTTTTGAATATCAAATATAAAAAATTATATTGAATCGAATTTCGCCAGGATTTTGTCCTCATCAAGCGAAAAAACCCAGCCCAATTTTTTCACACCATCTGGATTTCCAAACCCACAGAACAGGTTATTCCAGTTGAAATCCATACACCCCATGTGGAAGACATGACCTTAATCTCCCACACAGAGGGCGTAGATTTCAAATGGAGTCACCATTTTAGGTAATCCCGTTAGAAATTCACACTCCCTGTGTGGAAGATTAAGGTTATGTCTTCCATAGGGGGTGTGTGGATTTCAACTGGAATAACCCAATTATTGTACACATTTGTGTACATTTTAGCGCATCTGGGTCTATATTTTTCATAATCTATAGGTATATTATAGGCTATACATGTTTTGTCTTTTATACTGTATTTTTCGTTTATCTTTGGACACCAAAAAATGGAAGACAGGAAAAGATACGGTTTCCTTGGCAACCATGGAGGAATCCATCGTCGCTTTGATGGAGCTACTGAAGGAACACATCAAAATGCTGCAATGGAAGATAGTGATATACTGAAAAAGCGAACCAGTAGAAACGTACAGATGAAATCCAATGCTGACCTTGCTTACATGTCCAATCGATTTCGGTATTATCGCACTCGGACTGGAATAGTGGTTATAATCATGGTGGTTTTGATGACATTGCTATATTTTGGGGTAAGATTCGTTTTTAGGGGGTGTGGGGGAGGTCTGGTATAACAAGAAATCAGTTCACAAATGTATATCAATCGATATGTATATATAATCGATATTAGTGTAACGTCTAGATGGTAATATTGATGTATGTGACTCTTAAAGCAGTATGCAGACTTTTTATTGTATGTAACATATCTACGTTATTTAATCTATTGCCATTCTATTTCCAGTAATGTTATAAGTAAGTTATAACGAATGTTTGATGACGTAAAATCGATAATATATTTCTGCTAGATATTATATGTAACATATTATCGATTTTTCGTCATCAAACATTCGTTAGAACTTTTAAACATTACTGGAAATAGAATGGCAATAGATTAAATAACGTAGATATGTTACATACAATATTGTACGTCTAATACTCGGACTCGGAGTCTGTGGAGCGCTTTACTGGAGAAAAGATATATCACTAGAGTTTATACAAACTCAGGCAGGACGATGGGGCCGATTCATTGTTTATCACTTACACTCGAAGAAGAACGCAGCATAGAGACTCGCTATAGTAACAAGTGATATTTTAGCTCATTTATATTTTATTGGCAGTTTTCTGCCTTTTTAATCAGTGACTATATGAAACGATATGAACACTTAACCACATGGCTACCACATGGCATACCGTATGTTATTAAGCACCCGAGTGTAGGAAAAACAACATTACTTTTATTAACTGCGCCACGCTCTATTTACAAATTACGTTCAACGCTCACTGCTAGCCTATTTCCCGGGCCTATTTAGACAGCATTCTGATACTTTCTCCGGACATTTTCTTTGATATTACAATAACTTTCGAAGCCCCTTTTCTTACTTTTTAATTAGTGACTATATAAAACGGGAGGAACACTTAACGCGGCATATATACTATTAGGCACCCGAGTGCAGGAAAAACAACAGTACTTTTATTAATTGCGCCACGCTCTATTTACAAATTACGTTCAACGCTCACTGATATACAGTAGGCAACTCTGTGACACTTTCTCCGGAAATTTGGTTTTATATTTCGATTATTTTCGAGTAGATGTAGGATAGTCCACACTTGTATTTACCGCCGCTCTTGAATCGAATAATAATCAAATCAATCTTGAAATTATAACAAAGTAATCAGATATCTTCCGATTCTAATATGTTCTTTGGCAATACTCTATAAAATAAATAAAACAGTTTAAAACAAAAGCACTTTTTCTTTTATTCAGCACCTTTCGAAAGTGTTTTGACTCTTTATATAGTTACTAAGTTTTATGTTTGAAATATTTTAGTTGCAGATGGCCGGGCTTCAGATGCATGAGGATCATATGGGACACAAAGGAAACGACACCAACGTCAACAAGGACAAAGTTCAGACTTTACTGTCAGAGAACACTACAGAAATCATAGAAATGGATGACACAGGGATGTCTTATATTCACTTTACATCTGCCAAGAAATCAACTTACCAACTTTTGAATCAACCCATCCGTGGCAGTTATCTCCACATCCACATGCAAGTCAGAGATGAAGACGGCCACCCCCGAACAGTTGGTGGAGATTTTTGGCTCGCCACATTGATATCTAATAGTAACGCACACCAGGGGGAACCCAACCAAATAAATGCTGGGACAGCTGGTAAAATAATTGATCATAAAAATGGGACCTATAGTGTTTATTTTTACTTAGGATGGACTGGAAAAGCTGAAATTAATATTAACTTAGTCCATTCAAATGACGCCAACAGCTTTTTAAGAAACACGTATTGGAGGACTGGAGGTAAACCTATTTGGAATGGTTATTTTGTAAGAAACGAAGGAGGTGAGGAGGTTGTTGCGTGCAGAATTCGTCATAGTCTAGAGCTTCGCAACGGAACACGGGATTGCGAGTTCTGGTTTCCGCAAGCGATGGGTCAAACTGTGTTCGCGTGTCATAATCCTCATCCAAGCATATCCTGTGCAGCATTTGATAGGATAAAGTATAACTTTGACGCTACGATGAGAGTAACACGAGATATCGCGGGAAGTTTGATAGACATGTTTGAAGGGTGAGTTATGATTTGTTGTTAAAACTATATCCTTGGAACAATTGTTTCAACTTTCTCGATTCTCAAAATAACGCAAGAAACTTTAGATTTTGCCATATATTTCAAGGATTGCGAACAGCGGTATTTATTTCATGCTACTACTGCTACTATGCAATACTCTCTTAAATATTCTGATGAAATATTAAATCAAAAAGATTGACTTTTCAATCGTTTGCTGATTGCAGTTAGGGACAAATCGTTTTCGACAGTATTCAGTTGAATGATTTGAATTCTCCCGGAAATTTTTAATGTGTTAGCGATTCTCAATCTAGTAGTAGCGATTGAAGTTTAGGACAAATCTTCTTCGATGAAATATTCAGTCAAAAGAATTGATTTTCATTGCCTTAGACACAATTAATTCCAATTCTCGCTATTCGCAATAAGGGCGCCGCCAGCGGTTTGTGATGTAATCGTGATGTATCATGGGAAAAGGTCGACATCAAGTCCGCGCAATACGAATATTACCATGCTATTACATAGGAACACGTGACAATATTTTTAGTTTGTCAATATAACGGTATTACACGCAAATCGATAGAGAAAAAATTAATTGTGCACATTTCAAATCACATTATTAAGTATTATTGAGTATCGATTCGCGTGTAACACCTTTATTTTGACAACCTAAAAAAATATTGTCACGTGTTCCTATGTAATAGCATGGTAATATTCGTATTGCGCGGACTTGGATGTCGACCTTTTCCCATGATACATCACGATTACATCGCAAACCGCTGGCGGCGCCCTTATTGCGAATAGCGAGAATTGAAAATATTCACTCTAAAAATTAAATTTGAAACCTCATTCCAAGCATGCAAACGCATGTCATTTAGTAGTATAGTAGTAGTAGAAGTAACACTTGATTAGATGGTGAAATCACCAGTCAACAAAAAGAGTTCGAGTCAATCTAAAAACCCATTTCAATCTATTTTTCAATCTATTAAGATTGATTCCTAAGAGATTAAAATATTTCAATCAGTCAACTTGAGACAATAGTCTTTCCCTCGGTTTTTTGTTCAGAATAAAGAACCATGTCTAAGAATTTCTCGCGAAGAGAAAAAAAATCCCATTTGAGAGACACATCCCCGAATCATACAGAGGAAATAGTTATTTATTCAAGTTTACGATTTGTGACTTAGTTTCATATATTTTCTATTTTCAGGAATAAATTTGCAAGTCGACTAGAAAATGGTGTTCGTGTTATTGACGTGTTACCTGGTAAGCTCAAATATGAACAAAATTACATACAAATATATATGTTAATTGTTATGTTCATAGCGAAGTAAAAATTGAAAATGTTTGGTGCGCGATTATAAACTTTCCTCTTCCTCTTCACAATACGATGCGCCGCCAACGGTTGCTCTTGCCAGTCAAATATTTGACCTCCAGAGCGACATCTCCGTTCTAAGCACCATTTGATTTTCGCGCGAGTGTGATGATAATAATCAGGTAATAATGTTGAAAACAGCTCCAAGAAGAATTCCACGAATGACTACACACAACCAGAAGCCATTTTCCCGGGAAAGTGGTCCAGATTTGATGAGATCCTCTGATGAGATGGACGAAACAGAAAAATAATACTTTTTTGTCAAGCGATAATTGTTATTGACCTTTAACTTTTACCATGACCATAAATTAGGGTGGCGCTAGATATTCGAAAATCTTATTTTTGTTTTCAATTATTCGAAATTTGTATTGTCATATATTACGTCGGTTTGTTCTGTTTTTTTTGCTACAGGAACCAATGATGTGCAATATTTAACACCCACGATTTTCAAATCACGCCCACTATGTAAACCAACAGAAATATCTAACCAACTCAAGCACCTACGACTATCAACTGGGTTTTGGTCAAACGGCAACTGGACATCGTTACTTTGTCAGGCAACCCATTGGCGTAACCAGGATGCGATTGGCACCTGTCTGCGCAATCGCGAACTAACATTAAGCGCGGGAGATTTAAAGTCTCACCAATGGGCTGTGTACCTAACTTCAGTTCTACTAGGAATAGCTGTACAAAATGACGACAAGGAACTAAAAATGCATCAATACTTTCCTTTTTACAACTTCACTCTAAAACTTATCAATCACCCGTTTATACAAACAGAATCATCACGTCACTTTAACGATGTTATTCACACAGTGCAAATATTGGAAGAAAAAGGTCGTAGTTGCGCAGACGATATCATAATTATTAGTCCTTGGGAACATTTTCTGCAATGGACGCGAGAAAGTTACCGAGAACATTTACTCTTGATTCGCATTGCTATTGAGAAATATCTCCACAAATGTCCCAACAAGCCAGTAATTGTGAGAGGCCCACATCCGGGTCATGCTGTGACATTAGAGGAAAGGATTGCCAAGAGCAATTACACCGCGTATGAATGGGGCGAGCTTATGCGTGCTACATTTGCTGGGTCTGGCGCTTGGTATCTTGATGTATGGGAGATGAACCTAAGTTTCCCTGGTGCTAAAATTGATGTATATACACCATATGCAGTAATACGACAAGAAGTGGACATGTTACTTTCTTACATTTGTCGGAGCGAGATAAAAGTTTAGTACCACCCGCTAAGATTTTTTTTATCCGTCATAAAAAAACACGCGTATTATGCCCAAACGACTTAAGCTAATCGTAGATCCATCTTTTGCGCTCATTTAAAATAAATCTTTAAGGTTGTAAATAGGAACCAATCAATTTTAAATAAAAAACATAGCCGGTGCGGCTTCTTTCACTTTACATTTATTTCACTATTTTGAGTAAAGAATAACAAAATAAATATGATGGAAATCGTACATTATGGCTTTAATGCAGCCTTTCCTCTACGTGCCGAGAGTAAGGAATACTTCGATTGCTTCGACGGATGCACAAATGTTATGTCAACATGAAAGTCATTTATTGCACACAATGTGAAAACTCAAGTAGCCTACTTTTTATGAACGGTTTCTGCTTATTCCTACCATACATTTTGTTCACTCGACCTTCAGTCAGTCCTGTACAATGATTTTGTAAGTATATAAGTCGATAATGTAAGTCGATAATATATTATCGACTTACATCACATGGGCGCAGCCATTTGCATATGGCGCCAGGTTGTCTGGCATGTAGCTTGAAGCTCTGCGGGTGGTCTTCCTGTAGTTTTCAATGGCAAGATAGGAACTGTGGCCATTTTTCTGCTTAGAAAATTGTATTTTGTGCTAATTTAAAACAATATTACAGAAAATTCTCTCGATAACTTTTTTAATCTCTCGACAAAGATTTTACAAATATTGGTTTGTGCATTGTATGTAAAATTTAGAATCACCCAGTGCTCAGAATTTTTGCCGTAAGCGGTTTAACAAAAAGTCATGATTCATTTTCAAAATTCTCCTATTCATTTGTGTGTGCAGCTGAAAATCATCCAGCCATCTGACAATGGGTGGTCTGCTAATGGCTGCCTCCATGAGCTCTACTAGATAATATATTATCGACTATATAAAATCATTGTACAGGACTGTCAGTTGATACATTGAAAAAAAGACATCGCGGCACGGCAGTCGGGAAGATGGTAGAAAGTAGACAAAAAAGAAACATCTAGTTTCAATCACACACGGTTGTTTTAAGTAATTGTTTATTTTTGTCAAACACAATTTCATAGAATTTGCAATTGGCCTCTGCATTAGAAATAAAATATAGAAAAGAAAACGAGCAAGGTACACCAACTTGATGTGGGGAAACAAGTAAAATACAGACTAGACAATATGCGGGGGGGCAAAACCAGCAAATGTAGGCATAGGAAGGCAAAGTTCGATAGCCAAAAATTACCAGTTCCAAGGCTCACAAAAGTGCTAAACCTGCAAAAACAACAAGGATAAAGTAACCTGGAGCAGACAAACAAAACCAAACAGACAAAAAACAACCGACGTTTCGAGCAGATAAACTGCTCTTCTTCAGGGACAGACAACAAAATATAAAAGCAAACAACGAAAACTACATGCTGTAGTTTAAAAACAAATTCAAGTCAAAAACTGAAGGCAAGTTCAAATAGAACTCAGTAGCAAACAAGATAAGCTCAGAGCAAAATAAGCATGTCTTACTTCAATGAAGCACAGTTGACTACAATATAGTTTTTTCAGTGATCAGAATCTGAGTAGATTTTTACACTTATACGCACATTTTTGTTACCATCGATTTTCCTTTCTTTATCAAATTATTCATCTTTTTCTGCTTTTTTGTGGTAAATTCTATTCCATAAACTGTTTATTTGTGTGAAAACTGAGGGCGCTATTTTCATATATTTGTAATTTTATCTAATCTAATAATAAGAGTTATTCTTGTTTGAATGCCAGTAAATATGTAAATAAAATTTAAGATAAATAGTACCATCAGTGTTCACATTTAATTGACTACATAGTTATGCCATATGGATAGAGGATACGGAACACCGGATGTGCAGAATCCAATTATGGTAATCATCTGTGGGAAAATGTATGGTGTCAAACTGTCAAATTTGTGCATTTTCTCAAACATTTAAACACAAATTATGCGATTAATTAAGAGACTGAAGACATCAAGTCCTCATTCCTCTTTTCAAATTTATTGGAGTAAATCACAAAGTTGATAATGAAAATGTAAACATTTTCACCAGACATTTTTGGTTCATTTCCCCACAAGCTGTGCATGTAAAATGTATGGTGTGCATGTGTGGTGTCCATTTTGACTAACTTAATGTTATTCAAGCAGGCATGACTAACATGTGGGACTAGCTTTGCCTAGTCGTGCATGTATGGTATGCATTGTACGGTGTGCATGTAAAATGTATGGTGCCAAATTGTCATGTCAAATTCGTGCATTTTCTCAAACATTTAAACACAAATTATGCGATTAATTAAGAGATTGAAGACATCAAGTCCTCATTCCTCTTTTCAAATTTATTGGAGTAAATCCCAAAGCTGATAATGAAAATGTATACATTTTCACCAGACATTATTCTTTTCCTGCTTTTTTTTACTTCTTAGCCCATTTTTGATCATTTTCGTCAAAGTTTACCCCCCCCCCCCCGGAAAAGCTGCCTTGGCCTCCATACCCACTCTCTGAAAAGTGTGCGCAAAACTGATCATTTAGCTTATTATTTCTAGGTAGAAAACATGAAATTAGCCAAACTAAAACAAGCCGAAAAATTGCTTGCAATTATTTCAGCTTGCCAATTAAGTTAATTATTAATGTTACCACTTTCGCTTTATTAGTAACATCTGGTTTGTCTTTAGCGTAAAAGGGCACCGAATAATTATTAGCCTAGTGTTAAATCTTCTAAACTCATGAATACCGAATATACACCTAAAATTCACTGTGGCGTAATTGTGAAGTCCTATTCTGGCTTATACGGACACCATGGATGGTCCTTGTGGTTTATTCTGTGGTGCAAAATAGAAAACAAAATCACTAAATCAGAGGGGTAAACGTGAATACCGAATCAATCAGCAGTTACAGGTACTATCAGTGATTCTCGTAAGAGCATAAACATAAAGTGAAAGGACACATATACAAGCTTTGTACTCTAAGGTTAATTCTCAGCATATTTTGTATGAGAAAAAAAGAAGAAAATTGTAGTGTTGAAAAGATGTGAAGCACTATTCAACAATTTGGTTCACCTCAAGTTCAGCAGTGATGTGTATTTCGCTGGTCGCAGTATCGAATCGCACGCGTAAAGTTAATCGCACAGAGCCTACACGCACGTGTAAAAGGCCGGTTTGTCGGCTTCGCCACGCTTGCGGCACATCCGAGAAAAAGCAGTGATATCATTATTCACTACCGAACTTGAAGCGAACCAATGTATAGTATATGCGGCTGTAGGTGTCTGTGCGGACAGAGACCCCAAAACTACTTTCGATCTTATTATAACACCTATCCTTTCCAGGGGGGCAAGCCTGTATGGGGCGGGGCCCAAATCCACCAAACAAAAATTTTGACGCCCCTTCCTCAACAGCCCGAAAAGGTTGACCCAATTTTTTTTTTCGGTGCTTTGAAAAGTGAAGAGCAAAAAAACCAAAAAAAAAACCAAAAAAAAACCCGGATTATAGGCGTTAGCGCCCTAAAAGAAAGACATTTTGTTTTCCCTGCATTAGGGGGGCGGGGGCCCAACAGGCTTGTTGATAATAATGGTATGGTATTGTTTATCGTATGGATTCCCCATCTCTTTTCCCCTCCTCTCCCTCTCTCCTCCCTTTTTTCCTCTCTCTCTCTCTCTCTCCTTTTTCCTCTTTTTTCCTTGCGCTAGGGGGCGGGGGCCCAAATAGGCAATTCTTGCCGGGGTTTTTTTGGCTTTTCTGATATTGTAAATCATTGATTGAATGGAAACCACCCATTAAGCCAAAGGGTCATTAGTCCGACGGTTAGGGTAAGGATTACGGTTTATAACTAAATTATTGGGTTTTCGGGCAAGTGACCTTTCCGAATATAGATCTGTAAACGATCTAACTGCATCTACGAGCTTGTGTACAATCATTTGCTCATAAAATAGATGAGGTTGGATAAGTACTTTTCTTTAATATAAAATAACATACTGAATGTTCTGATAATTATAAACTTGCATTAAGCATCTTGAGCACCTCATGTATAAAGCACGTCAATGGTCTACATGAGACCCATATTGATGAGAATACAGAACAAAATGTTTGAAGCATGCTTTTTGTGGCATCGTACATAATGTGTAAAAATGGGCTATTCCAGTTGAAGCCCATACACCTCTTATTGAAGTCAAGACCCTAATCGGCCGCATAGGGGCTGTAGATTTCGAATGGAGTCACTCATTCAGGTAACCAAATTTGAAATATTTATACTACCAGTGTGGAAGATTAAGGTCATGTCTTCCATAAACTTGAATAACACTTTGTAACGTTCTATTTCACTGGTATTTATCTTAATTGTGATATGTGAATAACTGTTGATTTTGATTTGATTTGATTTGATTTGATGTGATTTGATGCGAATACTTACGAGGACAAAGCGACTCCCCTGAAGTCTCGGTTCAGAGCCAGCAGCTTCTTCACTTCTTCTGGAGTCAGCTCAAAATTCAAAGACTATAAAAATAAACATACGAAGTCTTGAGTTGAATTCATAATGTCTAAAGTTACACAAAAATCGTTTAAACAAAATCTACGAACATAAAATTCCTTTTTACATTACTATACCAACGCAACCATTTTAAACCGACAAAGTTAAGGAGAAGAAAACACATTGCTGGCTGTATTTTCTATTCAGGTTAGTTTCAGCAACAAATCCCAGCATTTCATGCCTTTGTGTTTACGTGAAAGATATCATGACTACATCGTAACAGACTTCATGACTGATGTTGGACTTTGTTGTTCGTAGTGCATCTGCCAATCATGAGAACTACCTGCCTATTGGTCAAAAAGAAGTTTTCATTATTAATTAGACCTATCAGCAACATTGTTGAATAATTTCACCACACAAAAAATTGTGATGAATTATTTGCAAAGCTCCATTCCGATTGGTGATTGAAATGAAGATATCATGTAATTGACCAATCGAAGGCAATGTTAGATCGGCAGGTAGTGCTAATGGTGTTCAATGCATGATTGGCTCTTTGTTTTCCTTTGCAACTACCATTTAAACGGTCGGAGTACAGCCCTCTACTATGATGTCAAAAACTATGTAAAACTGAACTGAACTGAACATACCCTAACCTTCACCCTAAACCTAGCCCTAACCTTTATAGCTAACCATATTTAGTGTTATTTCATCATCGATATAGCAACCCCGGGGACACTTAACACAAATGACCATAATTACGGGTATGCTCATCCGGAAATACTTTTTTTGGACCGCGAGGCTTCTAAAGACCCCTGAATTTTAAAAAACCCTGATTTTGATCATGTCAGTTCTATAAGACCACTAAATTGCTAATTCCTCACATTTCTGGTTTTTCCAAGAACTATTCAACCAGAAAGCCAAGAAGACCCTTGATTTTGACCGTTCACAGCACCGAAAGACTCCCCCTTTTCGGTACTCAGCACCCAAAGACCCACCATCTCCGAATTCCAGATGTGCATACTCAACAGAAATGTATGATGACCCCCCGGTACCAGCCCTTATTATATATCAGATATAGCGAGCATTATTCTCGACATAGCGAACATTCGACATATCTGGCAGACACCATTTCGAAATAGCGGGCAGAAACGATTTCAACACACCTCAAAGTTAGATTCTATTCTGGATGGAGTCACACTCTTTGGTATACACACAACACCACGCTGTAAGGCAAATCGGATGAGAACCTGTGCTGCACTCTTGCCCTTCTTAGCTGCTATGTCTTTGACAACTGGGTCCTCCAATGGTCTTGGGTCTTCGTCTTTGATCCTGTGTACAAATTATATTATCATTTGAGGATCGAGTTCAGATACAAGGTATGATATATTATACAAAAGGCTGCATTGTCTGTGTTTGTATAAATATTATAATCAACTTTGCCCGGATGACAAGACTATTCAAATAAATTTAATTAATCGAGTTGGGGCTTAATAATGTCATGGTAGTCCAGTTAGCTCAACCGGCAATGCGCCATAGACTCTTCTGGCGAGTGTGTTACGGTCAGAATTCGAGCCCCGCAGGGTCTATATTAATTCCTGCCGTCTCTGGGAAAAATTGAGCTAGCTTTGAATTCCACTGGGCAAGGAACCTATTACTGCTAATTGTCCCCGCCTACAGATCCTGGCTGCGATGGTTATTATATATGTAGGCTGATTAATGATTAAGGCTCTCCGTGAATGATGCTGAATGGTTATAAAATGCGTCTTGAGCCATAGTGGGCAGAGGTTTTATGTTAAGCGAATCAAACTCACTGGGTGGGTACTTGTGTTTATTACTAACGAATACCGTAAAACCTCGCCTACAAGCATATAGTGTATTTTTGATGAAAGCTAAATTTGACAGCCGAAAATATGCCAATACAATATATTGGTCTTACAATAGTACTTGTTTGTATATGTTTGTATCGGTAGTTAATTTGCTCAAACTCCATAATATTATAAATTTGTTGATGGATGGGGTCTGGATTAATTTAGCTTTTATCAAAAGCACTCTATATGCTTGTAGACGAGGTTTTACGGTACGGTACAGTATATCAATTCAATTGATAGTTTTGTGTATCTCTCTCAACATAAACATACCAAGGTCTGTCAGGGGATCCCAGTGGACTGTAGGCTGTTATGGTAATACCTTTAGATTGGCAAAAATCTACCAGATCATTCTGCGTCAGGCTTGGATGCATCTCAATCTGCAAAATAATGATGGTTTCAAATTGATTCCCGTTTTGGGATTTTGTTTAAAATTGTGTGTAAAATCAGGAGTGTTTTGGAAGAGGGGATTGACTGTGACGCGGACATTACTGTATACTTGTTAAATCAGTTAGGGCAAGAGTAGATTTATTTTAATTGAGAAAACGAGAGCAAAGTTGGGGGAAATGGCACTGTATCAATAGATTTGGGTGATTTTAGAGTCATTTGCTAATTAAAAAACAAACTCCCGACCGACCCTACTTGAAAGGTTCGTCCACCCGTAGAACAGCGCGCTTCTTTGTCGCCTTATGGCTTTAATTTTAAGTGCTGCTATTATAAAGTTACATACCTGCAGGTTAGCCACAGGAATGGAGGCTGCCTTCATCACTCTCTCTATCTGTTGCTTATTGAAATTGGACACTCCGATAGCTTTACATTTGCCACTCGCTACAAGTTTTTCCATTGCCTGTTAAGAAGTAAAGCAAATGGGCTATTTCAGTTGATATCCATACACCCTCTATGGAAGACATGACCTTCATCTTCCACTCAGGGAGTGTGGATCTCAAATGGGACAAAGTACCTAAGAATGAGGTGGGAGGGGGGGGGGGGTGATTTATTATCATGACTTGGCTGAATAAAAATGTGAAAAGGAAACAATTTTTCTTTATCTAGTATTGGAATTTATTATGATCCCCCTCATACGTAAACATAATATTGAATTCTGGTGTAATTGTGAATCATACGGGCGTAGGTGTAATTATTTGTAAACCTCTTCACTTTAAAACAATATTTTCTATTTATTTGACATAAATGAGATTATAATATCCATACCACAAAGTCGTATTCTTCCTTGTACTTTGCTAGCTAAAATCTCGTTAACATAAATGGTGGAGATTCCAGTTAAATGTCCTAAACGTCGACACTAGCGCCTGGAATTGTATATTTACCAATAGAGCCAGGGTTTTGTGCCTATGTATTTTGCCTTGGGAGTAGGATATCCAAGATCTCACACAGTTTTTCCTTTCCAGAAATAGCGCGGACGTATTCTGCTATAGATTCTTTGAAATCCGCTAGCGCGTGATCATGTGACAGTGGTTCAACAAAGGTTACAGGAACATTTTTGGTAGATATTACTCTCAGGCCTATGCATTTTGGCAGGAGTATACACGATGCGATAACATCAGCTCCATCATGTGATGTATAAAATAATATATATAGATCAGACTGTATCACTACATTATGTTGGAAAAGCCGGCGTATCTTTGTTTTCTGCATCTTTGTCATTCACTACTCGTTTTCCATGTTGGTAACGCAAGGTTTTTACAACATTAACTGTAGGTTTAGTGTTATCTTAAGTGCGATTAGCCTCATCACCTACATTATGGTCGAACATCCGCATGTAGCTGTAGCTGTGACACTGTTTAATCATGCACACACTTTTTAAACACATACAAGTGTTAAGGAATTGCTGAAAATATTGTTTTCCATATTTTTACGTAACGATTGGTGTTTTTGGAAACACCTACTCCTAAACATCACAAATACAAAATAAAATCAACACCGTCCCTTTGGTTTACAAGTTATCGCACTTGTGTTTTAGATTATATACAGGTTGATGTTTGATATCTTAACATGTCGATTAGCTAAACGGTAGCGCTGTAACACATTTTAAACACGTTAGGCGTTTAGGATGCATTTAGATACAAATTGAAAGTGTGATAACTAACTTTGGGAAAACGAGAACTTCTCTACTTTTTAACTTGTTCAACGTACTCTCCCCCCTTCGACCATTTCTAGGCCTCGGGACCGTAGAAATCGGGGGGTCATGCTTTTCGGTATAAATTACGGTGACATGGAAGTAGCCCACCAACGACAACGATAGATATCCGATAATATTATGCATATGTAGCACAATAGGCTATTACTTATGGATGGTAATTTGCCCTACTGTGTCCTCCCAGCACACAAGTGTTTTGATTGAAGACCAGTTCTGCTCAACTTTTTAATCACCTGATTTAAGGTTTCTGAACAATAGAGAAACTAAAACTTAGAACAAACGAGGGAACGATTGTTGAAGACTTGTCATTCTTACCTTGTACGTGTCAACATAATCGGTGTCTGCAAACTGCAATTTGCCATCGGCGTCTTTTGGAAATAACTCTTTACCTCGCTGAATAAGAGGAACAAATAAATAATTTATAGATGGTGGTAGGCAACTATCTATTGTGTGAATGTAATTCATCAAAAAGAATAAATAGTGGATATTCTACCACGGATATATACTTACAGCTGCAGTGCCAACGTGCGACCCAACTGACGGCATCATTCCGAGCCCTTTTTACCCATTAAAATGCAACAGATTTTGGTATCAGATGAAAGTGTATAGCCGAGTGACATTTTAGGTCTGATATGTTTATGACAGTATGACCACCACCGGCAATACGTATTGCATTAAATGGCATTGAATTTGATATACACGTTGTTTTTGCTTCTGATTTACAAAACACTGAAGCAACAAAAAATACGCTCAAACAAGTTGCATTTGTGAGCAGAATTCACACGCACATGTTGCATTTGTTGTACACTACTTCCGAGGACACCAACATAACAACACACCCACACACCGAGAACCTCGTGCTTACCGAGGACCTAAACACGCGTCCTCGCTACTTAAACATCGTTAAACTGCGAAAAATGAGATTATACCCTACTACCCCCTCTTTACCTTGTAAGCCATAGGCCAATGTATGAGATAGAGATCTACATATTTAAGGCCCAGCAAATCCAGACTCTTTTGACAAGCGGCTTCCACATCATCAGGATGATGGTCAGTATTCCATATCTACAACACAAAACAAGTTAAGAGAAACAAAACTAGAGCTGCTGTGGCACAAGAGCCCCGAACATCAGGCTGTAGCTTCAAAACGTCACTGGGCGGGAACAAGTGGAACATGGATAAAGCCTTGTAGGTGTAGACTTTATATTGAAGAGGTTGCTTCATCCATGTTCAAGGGCCAAAAGTACATATGAGGTTTTTCCCGCCCAGTGACGAAATTAATATAGATAACCTCTGCATGACTGTCGACTTCAAACATTATAAACAACTTTTACTCTGAATTAGGTGGTTTTCGTGATTAATTGTGGTACCAAAGAGGGTATTTTGTCCCGATGACCTCTGCATGAACAGTGTTGGTGGTAGTGTAGGTTGTTGATGGTGTTGGTACATGGTTGTATTGGTTGTCGTGGCGGTGGTAGTCATGGTTGGTGGCCGTGGTTGATGGTAGTGCACAGCGCACAGTGTCAACACCCCGTATTATAAATATTTTTTTCCATACAGCTCAATACTCCGTTGAAATCAATATTCTATTATTGACACAGATAAAGAAAGTTTACATATGCATTGTGTTATAGGACGTGCACCTGGAACTTAACTAAATGGGCTAAACGCGTTCCTTTATACCTATAAAGTATAATTGTCATTCTCAAAATTAAAAATATCTCAATTTTTACTTTGGATTTCAAATTTTTTTCATTAAAAATGCAGTAAAAGATATCCACCGCAAGCTGCAAGGCCCCGCTAATTAGTGTACTGCTTTTCGAGTGAGTGTACTGGAAACAAAACCCTGGTTTTACCTGAAAACAAATTTTTTTCTTGTAATAGAAACATCATATGGGGTACTAGAGCATGCACAAATCGTAATAATGTGTAGAATATAGAAACGCCGTGGTATCTCATATCGTTATGAATACGGCAGAGTGACGAATCCGCAAAATCGCTGTTCTGAGTAAACGGCGTTTGAAAATATTGGTACTATTCCATCGGCCCTGCTAAAGTATGAGAACATTCGTGAGCACTCATTTGAAATGTATATTATAGAAGTGAATATGCACTAATTATTTGCAATATTTGCATGTTCTGAAACAATCGATATTTCCCTCAAAACAGGTATTTACAGCTATTCGGCTTTATGCTAAATCCAAAAAGTGTCAATCGCTGCGCAAAGATTTACATACGGGGACGAATCCGCATTCAACTACGTGTAAACTATAGCACTCATTCTTGATTTGGGGATTGTATGTAAAAATTGCTGATTGTCCTGAAGCTATAGATTCTAAACTTGGTATATAAGTTATAATTAGTCTTTCCCGTAATATTTAGTGAAAACCCCGGTTGAAATCAAGGATTTTAGAGTAGATATAACAATATTGGCCCATATTTTGTGTATAATGTTCCCAATTTTGCGACGGCGCTCTGACATAATTACGCCATAGCGATATCGTGTGGGGAATGTTTGTACTTATTTTGGCATCACTGGATAGAAGATACCTATAGCTACTCATTACTATCAAGAATAACAGTAAATGACATGTAATATAGAAAATTCGGAGTTTCCAGCTATACTATACAATTTAGCAACCTGATTTGTACAGCTAAGTATACGATTCGTCTTTTGGTCAAATTCATTAATCGCACTAAGGCGAGATTCGTCCAAATCACAATTTCAATATCTACGTCGGGAAATAAGATTTATCATTAATTTTTGATGGAAATGAAAGATCGCCTGAAACATAATCACAAGCATACAAAAACTCAATTTGCCTAAAATGCTCGATTCGTCACTCTGCCGAATTCATAACGATATGATAGTCATGGTATGCTTAGCCTGAGTCGCTCGGCCTATCTCGAACAAAATCGCGATGCGTAGCTGTTAAAAAACGAGAGGATTCGCTGTACTATCACGGCAATTTTTAACACGAAGATATAGGGATGATGACGATGTGCAGCGTCATCATCCCTATATGTGACCCGTTACAGCAAAAGGTACCTTAAGTCGGGAGCTACATATGCCTTATTTTGCTAGTAACAAATGCATTCTAAACCAATCATTAATCCTATTGTTGTAGAGGATAATAAGCTTGTACCTGTCTATAGAACTGTTTGTTATACAGCTCTAGTCTTTATTTGATATGGCTAATCCCTGTTCAAGTGGCGTGAGTGGTGGGTTACAAAAGCATTGTATTGTATTTGTATAGGTATGTAGCCACCCACTAACAATGAGAGGACATTCCTGAACCTCGTTGACTTGTAGATGATTTGAAATGACCGCCACTTCAGATTGTCATTATTGTTTGATATTTTCTGCCAACATTGGGGAAAAAGAGAAACTTGTAGCAGCCGACATAACAGTAGCGTAGCCAGCAGGGGGGGGGTGGGGGGAGAGTGCCCCCTGACAAAAAATGAAAGAAAAAGTGCCCCTCTGACAAAAAAATGAGAGAGAAAATCAGGAGGGCAAAGGAAAAGAAAAAGGGCAAGGAGCCCCTTTTCTAGCAAAATTCAGGGCCAAAATAGTGTAAAATACAAAAATAAAGCCCTTTTTTAGCCGGATAATGGGCGAAAATAGTGTAAAATACCATTTTTTTCACGCTACACGCGCACATCATCCCAATAAGGCCCTTTTCGGGAAGCTCGAAGACATACAGTCTCTATGTATTGTATGATGCAACAGCAATTTTTTTCGTCTGTGCCCCCAAAATTTTATTTTGCCCTCCCTGACCAAGAAAGCTGGCTACGCCCCTGCGACATAAGATACCTTTCGCTGTAACGGGTCACATATCTTCGTGTCAAAAATTGCAATCCATGCATCTCCTATCATGTGAATTTGGGGTTAGCTGAATAGTTGAGTCCATTTGAAATACCCTGTGTAGGATATAGGAGAATAAGATCAAGTCTTTCAAATACAATGTTTAAATTGGAATAGCTCATATATCTGCAGAATATGTTTTACCGTTCAAATGACATACCTTAGTGGTGATAAATAAATCCTCACGTTTGACAGTCCCATCATCAATCTTAGCCTTGATACCAGCTCCAACTTCCTGTTCATTGTCGTAGCAAGCTGCAGCATCTATGTGCCTGTATCCCACACTGATAGCATGCTTCACTGCATCAGTGACATTTCCAGCTGCCCTGGACTGGATAAAACAAAATAAGTTTTTAAAAAGGTAATTATTTGATATCGCCATTACTCAAGTTTCGATTGGGTAAGAATGTGTCTATGTGTCTTTATTTCGTCGGCCGTATCACATAAAATTACGCATTTCGAGAAAATTGAATTTGAAAATTGAGCGATTTTCAGTTGCTGCATAATCTTGATTAAAACACTATTGTCGATTAAAACCTGTTTAAAAGTAATGCAAAATATATACCATATTTTCAACGTAATTCACTTATCACTATCAGAGCATAACGGACTGTGGTAATCCCGGGGTGGTAATTTGCTGGACTAACATAGTGTGTTATAATGTCTGTCAAGTGGGGCAGAAAGCCGCACCACCCTCTGGAACACAAATTAAGCGTGGTCAGAACGTTGATTCACAGAAGTGAAATAGTGACGGATCCAGCGGATAAGGAAGAGGAGGTATCGTATATTAAGTCAGCGCTCCGTAGTTGCGGATACAGAGATTGGAGCTTCTTACGTGCTCGTGAAAAGAAGGATAAATCAAACCCACAGGAAACTGTGTTCGAGCCTGCGAGTAGGGCCTTCACTGTCACCTTGCCTTACTTTGAAGGCACCTCTGAACGTCTACGTAGAGCGTTCAACACAGCAGGTGTGCCTACCGCATTTAAACCCCATCAGACATTACGTCAGACCTTGGTCTCCCCGAAAGACAAGGTAGACAAGTTGAAACAGTCGGGAACAGTCTACAAAATTGCATGTGCTTATTGTCACGCCACATACATCGGAGAGTCGGGCAGGACGCTAGAAAAGCGACTTGCAGAACATAAGTCGAAAGCGGCTGGCTCTAAATCGGCTGTACAAGAACATGTAAAAGCGAGCAAGAACACGCATCAAATAGACTGGGACAACGTAAAAGTACTGGAGAAAGAAACAAAAGAATTTTCCAGGAGGGTCCTAGAAGCTATCCAGATCAAGCAGCAGGAACCTTCATTGAACCGAGACACAGGATTGGAACTAGATCCTGTGTGGGACAACCTGATCAAACCCAGCGGCACCAGGGGCAGGAAACTGCCGACTTCGGTGACGTCATCAAGTGTGATGTCACCTGATCAGGTTGGTCCTTAGCCGTTTCCAAGAAAACATCAGAGCTAACAACATCGGCTGATGAGAGGAAATTCCTCGAAAGCGCTCCCGGTAAGGGAAATAATAACAAGTAGTGTTGAAGTCTAAATTAATAATTTTCATTGTTATTACCACTACGTATGAATCTGCAATTCTATATACAATTAAGTTGTTATATAATAAACAGTGTGTTGGGGTGTTTGCTGTTGCATGAACCCGGAAGCAGGTGATTTTGACCTGGGTCATTTTAGTGACCATAACTGTTAATGTCATAGATGTGCCAACATCGCATGCTAGTAATTGTGCCAAAACCAGAGTATCTTTGTTAGTGTCATAGATGTGCTAACATAGCCTGCTAGTCATGCTAGTGGTTGTGCCAACACCCGAGTATTATAAAGAAAAAAATGCGACATTTTACATGATCTGTAAAAATGTTTCTACGTAAGTAGAGAAATTAGATAATTAGCCATTTGTACATTTAATATTAAATTAAAAAAAATGTACTTTTATGTTAAATAGTATTGCACATGATAACTAATTAATATATATAAAATACACAATATTGGATTTAATTTTAACCTTACCAGAAAAGTACCAAGTCCAATAATGGGCATCTGCGCACCACTCGGCAATCTAACACATTTATTATTAGCAGCCATTTTAATGATCTGTGATACAATGTATAGTTAAACTGAAAGGGAAACGAAATTATCTAGATTTTGCACAGTCATGTAGCAGCAATGAACTTCGGCCCCGGACTTCGGCCCTTTTGTGCCACAGCGTAGTTCTTCGTTGTAGCAAGACCTGGCACTATCTCATTAATGCTGGCAGACTAACTTCTCCATATGGTTTATTTGTGTATGAGGAGCAATTCTTGGGGACAGGCTTATAGAGACAGTATCTCCTCGAGTATATCCCTCAGGTAGAGGCCGACATAATAATGCGCCAAAAAAGTACCCTTAGAGGCCTACACTTTGAAAAATAATCACAATTCCAAAACTGAACCATGTTGTAATAAATAATAATTTTTTTAATACATGCACTATCTAATCTAAATACAGTTAGAAGCAATTGAATAGACGAAGGCCCAGTTTTAAAAGTGACAAACCTGCCTATACAAGGCGCAAAAAGATTCCAACAAGCGCAACAAAGAGACAACACAGTTTCTTCAATGAGGCTTTATTTAAAGCAGTTTTTATTTCAGTTTTTACTTCTCTGTACTTCGCATAACTTTTATTTTATTTGTCAGTTCTTTTGTTTCAGTT
Source organism: Amphiura filiformis (assembly GCF_039555335.1). Lineage (NCBI taxonomy): Eukaryota > Metazoa > Echinodermata > Ophiuroidea > Amphilepidida > Amphiuridae > Amphiura > Amphiura filiformis. The sequence continues at coordinate 16,160,942 of NC_092637.1, read as the reverse complement.
TTCTTTTGTTTTAAATTAAAGACACGCATAAATTAGCCATTCACCAGTCTCAAACCAGATGTCTAGTCCGTGGATTTTTGAATAGGCCAGTTTGTCACTTTTAAAACTGGACCTTTGTCTATCAAATGCTTGTAACTTTGCTTCTTGAGGTCACATTGGATTCAATAAGGTGTCATAATGTGCAGGATGAGATCATGGAAGTAATGCTTCCATGATGAGATAGATCAGATTAATTTATTAAACAAATAAATATTAGGATTTTTTCCTCCAAGTGTAAGGATACTTTGTTGGCGCAGATATACTGCAAATCTGTATGAAAAATCCCAAGACACTGAGGGCATTGTTTATACATGTAACACAAGTTCAAGCAAGCAATTATTGTCAATCTAGAAAGTTGCCAAACCCGTCATTTAGTAGCCCAATTGAGCAACTTCTGATGATTTAGAAGGTCAAAATGGACCACAACTTTAAAACTATTAGGAGTAGAACCCCCGGTGTTTTATTGTTATTAATATTCTTTAATTATGTTTCTTTCATTTGACACCACTCGGGCATACTTGGTGGCATATCGAGATATGTTAATTTCAGATCAAATGGTTAGTAAGGTAGTAACATACACTAAGATAGGCTGATACTATTTCATGGTTCAGCAAATCTGTGGCCAAATGCCTTCATTTGACCACAGATATTGTGTTCCAATATCTGTGATTTGGCCCTCAATTTTGCAACGAATGAGGGGGCACATCCCCATTCAGACACGCAAGCGCGACGAGAGGCCTGCTTTAAACAACTGAGACATTAAACAACTGAGACAAATAAAAACAACAACAATATACTTAAACAAGTTAAGATATACTTTGGCGGTGGTGTGGAATTAACATGAAATCGTGATCTGCAACTAAAAACAGAAACAAGATTCACAATATAATGACCATTAACACTTTCAAAATTCGATATATTTTGGCAGATTACACATTTTACACAACAACAATTTCACTCTGATCTGGGACCAGAAGCCTACTTTTATTATACGAGGGCCCGGGGGTCACTCCCATTGTGGCCTGTACACCATCCGCGACAATCAACTTTTGAAAACCACCCTAAACAAGGGTTTAACCCTTGGCTAAAACAATACACTAAACGGGGATTTTATTCCTTGCATCAAATTTCATACCCTAAATTTTATTTCCGCGTATTAGCAATTGCAATTTTGCTACCCTTTTTTCCAATATTTCATGTTTTTGACACCCTAAACGCGTTACGCGCGTATCGTGCTTACCCACGAAAAACTACCCTTTTTACGCGTTTTCATTATCGCGGATGGTGTACAGGCCACAATGCGAGTGACCCCCCCCCCGGGTACGAGGGTCGGCCAGTATGTAAAGGTATTGACTTGTGACCCCATGATCTCATAAACACTGTACCTTTGTCTTTCACACACTTGATTACGTAACAGCATTAGCATAAAATCAATCTACAGTCATTGGCTGATTATTTTTGACAATTTTAGATTTTGTCGGGAATTAAAATATAGAGTGCTGCCTTTTGGAATAGTACTAGAACACAGACTTCCAGCTCATAAAACCAACTTTGTTGAGCTGGAAAGGTTTTCTATCAATCCACTGTTGGATGTAATCCCTCCTCATGATCACTCCAGACCTTTCTATTTGTATTATTCAAGTGTTAATTTCAGTTCACCGACAACGAGATCGTTACTATGGCTGCTAATGATAAATTTGTTAAATTCCCGAGTGGTGCGCAGATGCCTATCATTGGACTTGGTACTTTTCAGGTAAGGTTAAAATTAAACTCCCATGCTAATCTGGCAACAATAGCAGTATGAGCCCCAATTAATGATGTTATTAGACATAAATCCCGCCAAAATTGGGTGTAATGAATAAAGCAATTAAAAATAAGAGACACACATAGCACCCAATTGGCCCATTTTTTACGTGCAAATCCATATGAGCGCCACTTCGCGTGGCAATAAACACAATGGTTTGGTTTATAGTCTGCTAGCATTAAATGAGATAGTGTCAGGTCCTTATACATTGAGGAACCACGCTGTGGCACAAGATGCTACGCCTTTAAAATCTAGATAATTTCGTTTCTTTACAATTCAACTATACATTTTTATCAGAGATCATTCAAATGGCTGCTAATAATACATTTGTTAAATTGCCTAGTGGTGCGCAGATGGCCATCATTGGACTTGGTACTTTATTTTTGCAGGTAAGGGTAAAAATAAATTCCATACTGCGTATAATTAGTTAATACGTGCACTACTATTAAAGGCCGATTTAGTGATCCCAACGAAATGTAAAAAAGAAGATTTAAAAAAAAAAAAAATTTAGAATTAGCCTTATCAATCTGTTGCCCCTTATTTTAACATTTGGGGCCCAGGGACCCATAATATATGACATATTGGACTCATGTATATATTTGCAGTATGTAGGGGCAGGCTTCAGAATGATACGGGCATTTTATGATTTGGACACATTTTCACCATTTTTAGCATAGCAATTTCTTGCATAATAGGAATTTGAATTACACTTTAAATTATTGATATACAGGTCTCTTTAATTTTAAGCTATAGTATAATTTAAAGAGAAGAGAGTTTCCATGGAAACATCCATTTACACCCATTTTTGTGAATTTTACGATAGGAAATTTTACAGGGATATTTGCTTAAAAATGAGCATTAATGGCCGTTGCCAAGGAAACTGCATCCTCTTGGAGTTAAGGGATCTAAAATGAGCGTTTATTGCGTTTCGACAGTATTTTTTGTGGGACATGAGAGCACCTCAGACCTATCGAATTGCATTCTGAATACGAAGCATGTCTTTCTGATATCAAATAATTTTCATTTTTGAAAATCACAATATAATCAAATTTTATGACAAATTATAAAAATTTGATATTTTTCAAATTTTGATATATAACAGTCCTCGAAGTAAATGATATAAATCTAATGATATATTCTTAAAGTGTATGTAGCAGGGAGGAAAAGCCGACAGTCAATTGAAAATTTTGACCTTTCATATTGAAGATATGGATTTTTTTCCCCAAAAGACCTAATTTTTGTTGGTGTTTTGGGAAAAAAAATCCATATCTTCAATACGAAAGGTCAAAATTTTCAATTGATCGTCGGCTTTTCATCCCACCTACATACACTCAGAGAAAATATTTACAAAACATTATGTAAGTATAGAACCTCATAATAATTAAGTAAAATTTACCTCAGAACTATGTAATAATTACCAAAATTATGTAAAATTTTAATTAATTTTACCCAAATTAATTAAAATTTTACATAATTCGGTAAATATTACATAGTTCTGAGGTAAATTTTACTTAATTATTATGAGGTTCTATACTTACATAATGTTTTGTAAATATTTCTCTGAGTGTACACTTTAAGTATAAATCATCAGATTTATAAAGTCAATTCAAGTATTGTTAAATATCAAAAATATCAATTTTTAATGATTTGTCATAAAATGTGTATTAAATTGCGAATTTCAAAAAATCAAAATTATTTGATATCAGAATGACATTCTTCGTATTCAGAATGCAATTCGATATGTCTGCTGTGCTCTAATGTCCCAAAATAAATACTGTCCAAACGTTCATACCCCAGCCCTTAAGTGTAATTCAAATTTTAGGCCTACTTATGATTTTGTGAGACAATAAATTGCTAAAAATTGTGGAAAAGGGTCCATTTTTGGCCAAAAAATAGTCAAAATCACTCAAAACGTGCATTTTAGGCCTACTTATGATTTCCAAGAGGTCATAGGTCAAAAACCATAGGTCACAGAAAAATGTTGTGATTAACTTTTCTGATGCAAACATCCATCTTACTAAATTTATATACTTTCCATGGTGCATAAGTCATTTTACAAAAAATTCCCATGTAAAAATTGCATTTCTGGTCTAAAATTAATTTTAAAAATCCCCCCACCCAAATGACATTTTTACGGAATAGAACGCGCGGGTTACAAATTTGGCTACATGGCAAAAAAGATTCTCCAGACTCTTCAGAAGATTTTGATATAATGATTTGTCCATTTGAAACACCTGTCCTACGATACCGTTAAATAGAGCACTTTTGGCTTCATGTCCCTTGTACTGCCAAGCTGCCATATCCTGATTTGAATTAACCTAAATAAATAAAACACATATGAAAAGGTTTGACTACAAAAACGATTCTCTTATAAATGCATCTCCGCACAGTTTCTACCTCGATACACCCGAGTACACAGATATACAGTGCACAACTTATAAGTTCCCCCTAATGCTTTTTAAAATAAATCGAAAATTATTTAACGAAATGTAAAATTGTAAAAAGTTATGAGTAATCTTATTTGTTTTACAAATCTGGGCCAATTTGTAGTGTCACACATCATTGCGTTTGGCCACAATGGTTCATTATGTAAAAAAAGAGGGAGTTTTAAAAGTTGCACCTGAGTCCATAGGAGTCAATTGTCAAACAATACAGTATGTTAGGCCTGTCCATGTGTTTGTAATGGAAATAAAACTTAAAGTCTAGTTGTTTATTAGGGGATGTGTCCTCCTGCACTGTTGACAAGTGCATTGCAACGTCGCCGCATGCTGTTTATTAAATTCCGGACCCGTTGCTGGTCCATGTTCCATACATGTTGGATTGCTCGGGTTAGCTCTTACAGTGTTGTGTTTTCATTGATAAGGTCCCATGGTCCCATCTGAAATTTTGTTTTCAATTTTCGAATTGCATTAGGTGCAACTCCCATACGACGAGCAATTTCTTTCACCGGTACATTTTCATCCAGCAAACCTATTGCTCTACCGCGAAGAAATTCGGGCAAACGCGGCATTATTAAAGTGTGACTTTTCACATGTGATGAACTACTGGCGACGTGGTCTATTCTCACTGCAGTACATATCCCTTCCATCTCAAACATTTATCATTAAAAAGAAAAGAATAAAACACCTGCTTTGCTTTTCAAGAAGAAGAAGAAGAATACCAAAGATCAAGTTTTCTTTTACAAACACATGAATATCCCTGAATTGAGTCCTATGGACTCAGATGTAACTTTTAACACTGTTTAAAACGGTCTCCTTTTTTTACATAATGAACCATTGTGACTGAACGCAATGACGTGTGACGCTAAAATTTGGTCCACATGTGTAAAACAAATAAGGCTACCCATATCATTTTACAGTTTTGCATTTCATCAAATGTTTTTCGATTTATTAAAAAAAATATGTAGGGGGGAACTTATAAGTTGTGCACCCTATATTTCCAGCACAGCGAGTCTAGTCTTCACGGTGGAAGCTCTATAGTCCGACGGTTCTTTATTCCGACGGTTCTTTAGTCCGAAGGTTCTTTAATCCGATGGTTCTTTATTACGAAGGTTCTTTATTCCGACGGTTCTTTATTTCGAAGGTTCTATAGTCCGAATTTAAAAAAAGGTTCCCTAATCCGAAAATTAAAAGAGGTCCTTTAATCCGAATTTTAAAAACGGTTCTCTAGTCCGAATATGAAAATAGGCTCTATTAGTACAGGAGCAGCAACCTCAAAAAAATGACTTCGTTCACCCTCCACTACATACAAGGTTTGACACCATAGGTAGTTAGTATGGACCCTCTAGATCACTGCTAGGTAGGTAGTGGACTCAAATTGTGGTATCACTTTTTTTTTACAGCTCATTTTATGTGTGGACGTATAATCGCATAAAATCACCAAAAATAGGACAAAATTAAGGGGTAGGGGAGATATAAATTCTCATAACTCAACTTTTACTCATAATAATGAATTTATTTTGGTATGAATATGTAGCTAATTGATTGTTCTAACTGCCTAGTATTATTTGAAAGCAAACCTAGGTTTCATTTGACCATGATTGGAAGTGGCCAGTCCATACACTAGTGAAAAATCAGATTTTTCACAACAATGCGCAGGGTGGGTGTTTTTGTGACATTGGCTTCAAATTTTACTATTGTGCCAATTTCTATTTTCAAAATTAATTAAGTTTCCTTTTTTTAATTTTGTTTTTAATATCAAGCATATCTAGGCAAACTTGGATGTTCTGGTTCAAATATTTATGTATGTGCATGTTTGCTTGCATGTTGGTTTGTGTTGTGTGGGGTTTGGGGTAGGTGGGGTGGGTATGTGGGGGTGGGTGCGGGGTGTGTATAGGGTTCAGGGTTGGGGTGTTTTACATGTTTTAATATGTCACTCGGCTGAACTATATAAGTTCTATTAACAAAATTTGTTTGTTAAGTTGCCATTCATGTAATATTTTGAATATTTATAGGCCTATGTGTGGGGTGAGATCAACCGCTGTTTGTCAGGAAAATAGACTGAAAATGTAAAAAAAAAAAAAAGTTACTTTTCCACATGTAGCAGCGTGTGTAACAATATTAAGGGGTAGGGGAAATATAAACCATCATAACTCAACTTCAACTCATGATAATGAATTCATTTTGGAATTAATATGTAGCTAATTGATTGTTCAAACGTGTTAGTATTATTTTCAAGCAAAGCAAACATTAATTGTCAGGTATATAGCCATAAAATGTGAGAAAAGGTTACTTTTCTATGTATAACCATGTCAAATAATGGCATTATTAAGGGGTAGGGGAAATAAAAACCACCATAACTCAACCTTTACTCATAATAATGAATTCATTTTGGTATCAACATGTAGCTAATTGATTGTTCTAACTTTCCAGTATTATTTTTAACAGAAAAACCATAAGATAGACATAAAATATGATAAAAATGTTAATTTTCCAATGTGTAACAGCGTAAAATTTGACAATATTAAAGGTTAGGGGACGTACAAACCAACGTAACTCGACATTTATTCATTATAATTCATTCATTTTGGCATTAATATATAGCTATTTGGTTGTTGTAATCTTTTAAAGCAAAATAACCATTAATTGTTAGCTGGAAAGACATAAAATGTTAAAAAAATGTCAATTTTTCATGTGTAGTACCGTAAAATATGACAATATTAAGGGGTAAGGGGACATACAAATCACCAAAACACAGTTTCACTGACGAAAATGAATTCCATTTTGGTATCAATATGTAGCTATTTGATTGTTCTCAGTTTCTGGCATTATTTTAAAAACAATTAAACCATTAGTTATCAGGTAGTTAAACATACAATATGAGAAAAATGTTAATATTCAATGTCTAACAGCGTAAATATGACAATATTAAGGGGTAAGGGACATACAAATCACCAAAACTCAAGTTTTACTGATGAAAATGAATTCATTTTGGTATCAATATGTAGCTATTTGATAGTTCTAACCTTCTAGTATTATTTTAAAAGCAATTAAGCCATTAGTTGTCCGGTAGATAGACATAAATGTATGAAAATGTTAATATTCAATGTCTAACAGCGTAAAATATGACAATATTAAGGGGTAAGGGGACATACAAATCACCCAAACTCAAGTTTTACTGATGAAAATGAATTCATTTTGGTATCAATATGTAGCTATTTGATAGTTCTAACTTTCTAGTATTATTTTAAAAGCAATTAAGCCATTAGTTGTCCGGTAGATAGACATAAAATGCATGAAAATGTTAAGATTCAATGTCTAACAGCGTAAAATATGACAATTATTAAGGGGTAAGGGGACATACAAATCACCAAAACTCAAGTTTTACTGATGAAAATGAATTAATTTTGGTATCAATATGTAGCTATTTGATAGTTCTAACTTTCTAGTATTATTTTAAAAGCAACTTAAAATTCATTAGTTGTCCGGTAGATAGACATAAAATGTATGAAAATGTTAATATTCAATGTCTAACAGCGTAAAATATGACAATATTAAGGGTAAGGGGACATACAAATCACCCAAACTAAAGTTTTACTGATGAAAAAGAATTCATTTTGGTATCAATATGTAGCTATTTGATAGTTCTAACCTTCTAGTATTATTTTAAAAGCAATTAAGCCATTAGTTGTCCGGTAGATAGACATAAAATGTATGAAAATGTTAATATTCAATGTCTAACAGCGTAAAAAATATGACAATATTAAGGGGTAAGGGGACATACAAATCACCCAAACTCAAGTTTTACTGATGAAAATGAATTCATTTTGGTATCAATATGTAGCTATTTGATAGTTCTAACCTTCTAGTATTATTTTAAAAGCAACTTAAAATTCATTAGTTGTCAGGTAGATAGACATAAAATGTATGAAAATGTTAATATTCAATGTCTAACAGCGTAAAATATGACAATATTAAGGGGTAAGGGGACATACAAATCACCCAAACTCAAGTTTTACTGATGAAAATTAATTCATTTTGGTATCAATATGTAGCTATTTGATAGTTCTAACTTTCTAGTATTATTTTAAAAGCAATTAAGCCATTAGTTGTCCGGTAGATAGACATAAAATGCATGAAAATGTTAAGATTCAATGTCTAACAGCGTAAAATATGACAATATTAAGGGGTAAGGGGACATACAAATCACCAAAACTCAAGTTTTACTGATGAAAATGAATTAATTTTGGTATCAATATGTAGCTATTTGATAGTTCTAACTTTCTAGTATTATTTTAAAAGCAACTTAAAATTCATTAGTTGTCCGGTAGATAGACATAAAATGTATGAAAATGTTAATATTCAATGTCTAACAGCGTAAAATATGACAATATTAAGGGTAAGGGACATACAAATCACCCAAACTAAAGTTTTACTGATGAAAATGAATTCATTTTGGTATCAATATGTAGCTATTTGATAGTTCTAACCTTCTAGTATTATTTTAAAAGCAATTAAGCCATTAGTTGTCCGGTAGATAGACATAAAATGTATGAAAATGTTAATATTCAATGTCTAACAGCGTAAAATATGACAATATTAAGGGGTAAGGGACATACAAATCACCCAAACTCAAGTTTTACTGATGAAAATGAATTCATTTTGGTATCAATATGTAGCTATTTGATAGTTCTAACCTTCTAGTATTATTTTAAAAGCAACTTAAAATTCATTAGTTGTCAGGTAGATAGACATAAAATGTATGAAAATGTTAATATTCAATGTCTAACAGCGTAAAATATGACAATATTAAGGGGTAAGGGGACATACAAATCACCCAAACTCAAGTTTTACTGATGAAAATGAATTCATTTTGGTATCAATATGTAGCTATTTGATAGTTCTAACCTTCTAGTATTATTTTAAAAGCAATTAAGCCATTAGTTGTCCGGTAGATAGACATAAAATGTATGAAAATGTTAATATTCAATGTCTAACAGCGTAAAATATGACAATATTAAGGGTAAGGGACATACAAATCACCCAAACTCAAGTTTTACTGATGAAAATGAATTCATTTTGGTATCAATATGTAGCTATTTGATAGTTCTAACCTTCTAGTATTATTTTTAAAAGCAATTAAGCCATTAGTTGTCCGGTAGATAGACATAAAATGTATGAAAATGTTAATATTCAATGTCTAACAGCGTAAAATATGACAATATTAAGGGGTAAGGGGACATACAAATCACCAAAACACAGGTTTCACTGACGAAAATGAATTCCATTTTGGCATCAATATGTAGCTATTTGATAGTTCTAACTTTCTAGTATTATTTTAAAAGCAACTTAAAATTCATTAGTTGTCAGGTAGATAGACATAAAATGTATGAAAATGTTAATATTCAATGTCTAACAGCGTAAAATATGACAATATTAAGGGTAAGGGGACATACAAATCACCAAAACACAAGTTTCACTGACGAAAATGAATTCCATTTTGGCATCAATATGTAGCTATTTGATTGTTCTCATTTTCTGGCATTATTTTAAAAGCAATTAAGTTTCCCACGAGGGGTTGAAGGTCATAATGGGGCCAATACTAAAAAATGATCCTATCATGTTGTAATGTTGTAATCTCAAATTGTTCCTCTCATCGCTAAGAATTTTAAAAAAGACAATTGTCATAGTTCTACGAAGCTTAGTTCAGGGGTTATAACGTCGAATATATCAATATCATAAATAAAGGTCAAATTTTTAAAATGGTCCAATTGCACCAATTAAAGTAAGAAACCTTAATCGTATACTACATTCAAATTTTGGTGCAACGATTTGTATTCCTGTGTTCCCCTTCACAGTTAATGCAGCCAAAGTTGAGTTATGGTAATATTTCCCCTACCCTTAATATTTTCATATTTGACACTGTTACACATGGAAGTTTTTTCTCACATTTCCTTTGTATCTACATAACAACTAATGATACCAGAACGTTCGATGAATTCATTATCAAGAGTAAAAGTTGAGTTATGGGAGTTTATATTTCCCCTACCTTGATATTGTCATATTTAGGGACCGTTGTAAACACTTGTAAGGGGGGCCTGATGCAAAAGGGGGGGTCTGAAAATTGTTTGACCCTCCTAAGGGGGGGCCTGAAAAAAGATCAAAAATTTTCCTGGAAAAATTGAGTTTATATGATTTTCTATGGGGTTGACCCATAATTTTCAAAAAAAAAGGGGGCCCTACAATTTTTGAGGTCTGTAAAGGGGGGCTCGAAAGAATATTTTGCGATGAAATTTTTTGCATCAGGCCCCTCCCCTTACAAGTGTTTATGAACGGTCTATTACGCTGCTAGATATAGAAAATTACTTCTTCTGACAGTTTCTGTGTATCTACCTGACAACTAATGATCGCTTTGCTTATAGAAAGTTAGAACAGCCAATCAGATACATTTTGATACCAAGATGAATTCATTTTCATGAGTAAAAGTTGAGTTATGGCAGTTATAATTATTTTCCTAACCCCTTAATATTGTCATTTTACGCTGTTAGACATAGAAAAATTACCTTTTCCTCACAGTTTCTGTTTATACTGCCTGACAAATAATGGTCGCTTTGCTTTAACATAATACTAGAAAGCTAGACCAATCACTTGGATATATTTTGATACCAAGATGAATTCATTTTCATGAGTAAAAGTTGAGTTATGGCAGTTTACATTTCCCCTACCCCATAATATTGTCATATTTACGCTGTTAGACATAGAATATTTACCCTTTCCTCACAGTTACTGTGTATCTACCTGACAACTAATGATCGCTTTGCTTTGAAATAATACTAGAAAGTTAGAACAATCACTTAAATACATTTTGATACCAAGATGAATTCATTTTCATGAGTAAAAGTTGAGTTGTGGCAGTTTATATTTCCCCTACCCTTAATATTGTCATATTTATTTATGCTGTTAGACATAGAATAGTTACCTTTTCCTCACAAATACTGTGTATCTACCTGACAAATAATGGTCGCTTTGCTTTAAAATAATACTAGAAAGTTAGAACAATCACTTAGATACATTTTGATACCAAGATGAATTCATTTTCATGAGTAAAAGTTGAGTTATGGCATTTATAAATTTCCCCTACCCCCTTAATATTGTCATTTTACGCTGTTAGACATAGAAAATTTACCTTTTCCTCACAGTTTCTGTATATCTGCCTGACAAATTATGGTCGCTTTGCTTTAAGATAATACTAGAAAGCTAGACCAATAACTTGGATATATTTTGATACCAAGATGAATTCATTTTCATGAGTAAAAGTTGAGTTATGACAGTTTACATTTCCCCTACCCCGTAATATTGTCATCTTCACGCTGTTAGACATATAAAAGTTACCTTTTCCTCACAGTTTCTGTATATCTGTCTGACAACTAATGGTTGCTTTGCTTTAAAATGATACTAGAAAGTTAGAACAATCACTTAGATACATTTTGATACCAAGATGAATTCATTTTCATGAGTAAAAGTTGAGTTATGGCAGTTTATATTTCCCCTACCCCTTAATATTGTCATATTTACGCTGTTAGACATAGAAAACGTACCCTTTTCTCACAGTTTCTGTGTATCTACCTGACAACTAATGGTCGCTTTGCTTTAAAATAATACAAAAAAGTTAGAACAATCAATTAGATATACATATTAAATTGAATTGAATAGAATTAATACCAAGATGAAGTCAATATCATGAGTAAAATATTGAGTTCTGATGATTTATTTTCCCCTACCCTTAATATTTTTCTATGTTATGCTGATATACGAGGGAAATCAACATCAGTTTTTGTTGAGTTTTTTGGGTTTTTTTTAAACATTTTTTGTCTTTTTCCCAGTGGTTACTCACGTCCTACACATAAATATTCACATCAATGGAAACTTAACGGATTTTGTAAATGGAAGTTGGTGCAGTGAAGTGACATATTAAGACATGTACACACACATTCATCCCCTCATCCCCACACATACCCTATGTACACCCAGCACCCCCCCCCACACACACACACCTCGTCCCACAGACACCCCAACGAACTCATACATATTATAATGATTGGAACTGTTACAGTAATGTTCCCCTTGATATGCTTAACATTAAAAACAAAATTAAACATTAAAATTTAAATTAAAAAATTAAAAATGGAAACTGAATCAATTTTGAAAATATAAAGTGGTATAGTTGTGAGATTTGAGGCCAATGTCAAACTTTACACATATGGTTTAAAAAATCAGATTACCACTCATTTATGGACTATATACTTCCAAATATGCTCAAATGAAACCTGTTTTTGTTTAAAAATAATACTAGAAAGTTAGGAAAATCATTTAGCTACATATTGATACCAAAATGAATTCAAAATCACGAGTAAAAGTTGAGTTATGGGAATTTATATCTCCCCTACCCCTTAATTTTGTCCTATTTTTGGTGATTTTATGCGATTATACGTTCATACATAAAATGACCTGTAAAAAAAAAGTGATACCACAATTTGAGTCCACTACCTACCTAGCAGTGATCTAGAGGGTCCATACTAACTACCTATGGTGTCAAACCTTGTATGTAGTGGAGGGTGAACCAAGTCCTTATTTAGGCCCCCTGTGGGATCTTGCTCCTGGACTATATAGTCCGAATTTAAAAAAAGGTTCTCTAGTCCGAATATAGAAATAGGTTCTCTAATCCGAATTTGAAAAAAGGTTCTCTAATCCGAAATTGCAAAACGGTTCTGTAGTCCGAAACGGATACCGTGTTCTTTAGTCCGAATTGGTAAACGGGTTCTATAGTCCGAATTTTATTTTTTATCATTTGTTTCAGTGTCAAATCATCAATTGTTAAATACAAATCCGCTGCTGTTCAACATGGTTAGTTTCTCTGGATATTTTCTGCAGCGTACATGGACGTTCGCCTTTATTCTGGTGATATTTTCTTCATTTTTATCCGTTTTTCATTCCATTATAATATTACATACTAGTAATACTCTACGATGTATTCGGGCATTGTCGAGTTCAAATTTTCATAGCGCCTTCCCGCCATGTAAATGCTGCGGCTTTTTCATTTAAACAAATTTTAGTCATTTAAGGGATCTAAAATGAGCGTTTATTGCGTTTCGACAGTATTTTTGTGGGACATGAGAGCACCTCAGACCTATCGAATTGCATTCTGAATACGAAGCATGTCTTTCTGATATCAAATAATTTTCATTTTTGAAAATCACAATATAATACAAATTTTATGACAAATTATAAAAATTTGATATTTTTCAAATTTTTGATATATAACAGTCCTCGAAGTTAGTTATATAAATCTAATGATATATTCTTAAAGTGTATGTAGCAGGAGGAAAAGCCGACGGTCAATTGAAAATTTTGACCTTTCATATTGAAGATATGGATTTTTTCCCAAAAGACCTAATTTTTTGGTGTTTTGGAAAAAATCCATATCTTCAATACGAAAGGTCAAAATTTTCAATTGATCGTCGGCTTTTCATCCCACCTACATACACTTTAAGTATAAATCATCAGATTTAAAAAGTTTACTTCAAGTACTGTTAAATATCAAAAATATCAATTTTTAATGATTTGCCATAAAATGTGTATTAAATTGCGAATTTCAAAAATCAAAATTATTTGATATCAGAATGACATTCTTCGTATTCAGAATGCAATTCGATATGTCTGATGTGCTCTGATGTCCCAAAATAAATACTGTCCAAACGTTCATACCCCAGCCCTTAAACAAATTAATTTACAGAATAGTTAAAGTATAGTTTTATCTTGCGATTTGGGGGTGCCCGGGGTGTAAACTGTTTCAATGTACGGGTAGTCTTGTGATTAAATCATCATCATTTTCGACCCGTACTCTACCCTGAAAACCCGTTTCTGGCCATTTTTCAATCCGAGGGCCTGCTTTATTCAAAAATTGTGTTATGCAACTTTTTTGGCGATCCAAGTTCATGTGCAGGTCTCAAATATTTATTTAAGCTATAACATGCCTCTTTTTTTTCCACAGAAAGGCCAAAATATTTCTAAAAAGACTTTTGTTTTTACTGGAATCCATCTACATTATCATGATTTGGTGGTGTATGCCCTTTTAGCAGCAGAGTCATCTCGTTTACCATAAACTCTGCTTTAGTCTTATTTAGCTAGAGGTTATGTTAATGTTTTAAAAATTCGGACTATAGAACCTTTTTACTAATTCGGACTAAAGAACACGGTATCCGTTTCGGAATATAGAACCGTTTTGCAATTTCGGACTAGAGAACCCTTTTTTGAATTCGGATTATAGAGCATCTTTCTGTATTCGGACTATAGAACCCTTTTTAAAATTCGGACTATAGAGCCTATTTCTATATTCGGATTATAGAACACTTTTTTAAATTCGGACTATAGAGACTATTTTCATATTCGGACTAGAGAACCGTTTTTAAAATTCGGACTATAGAACCTTCGAAATAAAGAATCGTCGGAATAAAGAACCTCTTTTCAATTTTTTTTCGGACTAGAGAACCTCTTTTAAAATTCGGACTAGCGAATGCTATGAACACGTGTTCGGACTAGCGAACCTTCGGACTAAAGGACTTTCGGATTATAGAACCTTCGGATTATAGAGCAGTCCCCGTCTCCACGCGGTCTGTGTTATACTACACAGTTGAGTGCTTAGCATCATAAGAGCTGTGTGAGATCTAATGGAAAATAGACATATGTGATTGGTTTTTGCCAAAACCTCAAGTGTTCCCTTCATCCAGAATCAGAATTATTTTTTTATATCGAACGAAAGCTAACACTTTCCCCTAAACACACATTTTTTACATTAGGTCAACAGATAACGCAATTCAATGATATAGCAAGGCGAATGTGGTAAATCTGTTGAAAACTACCTATCCAAGCACATTTTTTTGACCAAAATGTAGGTTTAAAATTTTTCAAATTTATGTCATTAAATGAAAGAGCACACTTATATTGGCCATATACTAGCTACATAATAGAATGAGCAATGGCCAATTCTCTTTAAGGGGGTACTACACCCCTCGATAAATTTGGGTCTATTTTTGCATTTTTCTCAAAAACTAATAACACAGTGGTAACAAAAGTTATGCATATTATAGGGGCAAGAAATACTACACTGGAATTTCAGTGACCCAAGACAAGCGGTTTGTTATTTATGATCAGAAATAAGGTACCACTAGGATGTACCTCGTTTCCTATCATATATACTAAACCGCTTGTCTTGAGTCACTGAAATTTCAGTGTAGTAATTGGATTCCTTGCCCCAATAATATACATAACTTTTATTACCAGTGTGTAATTAATTTTGAGAAAATGCAAAAAATAGTCACAATTTACCACATGGGTGTAGTACCCCTTAAATTGCAAATCTGTTTTATCATACGGTTGTAAATTCAATGAACTATGAATTTGCTAAAGAGCGCTTACAAATTGATATGCTGCAGCTTGATAAAAGTACACACCTGGTTCACGAAAGTTAACAGTATTGTGTTTTATAAATTCAGAAATTTGATGTTTAATTAAAAAGTAAATCCATTTAATTGACTTGCCAAAGTTTTTCTTATAGCTACAGCTCGATGAAAGTACGCACCCGGTGCACTAATATCAAGTTAACAGCATTATGTTGTAAAATATGTTAATCTGAATGCAAAAACGAATACAGATTCTGCAAAGTTGCCTTAAATGCACACAGGAGCCTACAATAAAATTACAATATCTGCATAATGTTAATCAGAGAAGCAAATGCTTGGATATATTTTTAAGGGTAGGTTATCATTTAAAATGTCGATTCATTTAATTGAATTGACATTTTTTTACCTAGCTTATTTTATTTTTACCTAGTTTATTGATAGCAAGTTAAATGGTACTATATGTTTCAAGCACAATAGAAGTATATTGTGTTTGTGTAATGAATTAGGGTTAATACCTGAAATATAGTCCTTATAGTTACTTGGCAAATTAACTTTGCATAATTGGGATTATGTATTTTACATCTTTGGCCTCGCTTTCAGTTTTCCGGAGTTAGCAGAGCAACGCCACAAATAACAATAAACGATGGAAACTTTAAGAACATAAATAAATAATGTATATTTAAGCCCGAGACAATAAAATGTTGACATCCGTATAAGGTAGCACGGGCCAATTCGCATGATACTACAGGTAAAAACAGGTAAAAGGTATAGATGGTTTTGGAATTGAACTACACATCCGCACAGTGTCATCGCCCGATATCTTCATGGCAGAAATCACCATGGTAAATTGAATCCACCGCCACGCATGGCCATTTTGTTCCGACCTGTTTAATAGTTTGGAGACGCATAATGGGCCGAAGGACATCTGACTAAGGCTACTGACAATTGCCCGGTGACTGACCTCGCTGTGTGTGAGTCGAGCATGGTACGCCATAGGTCATATGCTTTTAGACTACCCACAATTGGCCTATACACTGCGCTATATAATTCGGCACATATAAAATCAGAATTATTGTCAGTTTTTGAGTTCAAGACGCAAGCTTCTTTCTCAAGACGCAAGCTAACGACTATCATATCTGTTCAACACATATATTCAAGTGCAAGGAACCACATCTGGTTTCTTTAGACGAAATCATTTACGGGAGATATTCATAACTCGTCACTAAAAACTCAAAAAATAATTATACATATTGGAATATAACATATTAGTTGTCGTTTTTTACCGATCTTTGTCCCACCCACTGACTGATCTAGATCGAATGTTTTATAGTTCCATAGATGCTCAAAGCGATATTTAGAAGAAAAAAAACGCTATCCCATTTTTCCTTGCTCCAGATCACAATAAGGCTATTGAACAGTGTATACACTGTCCTTGGAATTTAGTCGCTAGACGAAGCGATCAATGTTTGAAAATAATACTTGTTAGTATCTCAGTAGAGACTAAGTTCGGTTTATATTAGAACTAGTTCAAATTCCTCGGGCGGGGGGTGCGCGTGAAGCTCGCATGGCCGCGAAGCGGCCAACGAGGCGCTTGCGCCGGATTTTGTAATGTCAAAAAGGGGTTGTCATGGTCCCATACAGGCACTGAACAAATGCTAGGTTTATATTATAAGTGTGTATTGACAACATACATTGAGACCCCTTGAAATGATGAACTTAGATATCGATACTGAATTCAGTTGATTAACCGAGTAGGTTCAGAGTGACACATGCTTGCAGTTATGAAGTATTGCAATGAAGTTTTAGCAGCAAAATATGGAATTATACTAACGCAAGATACCAATTGTTATAAAATTATCAACCACAGTGTTTGGGCTTCTTATGTGTGGAATTTCGTGTGAGGGCGGTGAGAATGTAATCTTAGGGGGATGTCATTTTCTTCGGCGGGGGGTCATGAATATGTCGGTGACCGGAGTCAATTTTTTACGACCCCCCTAACAAGGGCTAAATTTTTTTACGACCCCCTATCGCAGGTCAAAAATTTTTATGACTCCCCCTTCCGCCTATACAGACTCAAGACAAATTATTCATTGCCGGAAGTAAGACGTGGGTCGCGCCAAAATTTTAGAGCGGAGTGCGGGAAACGTGTTAAAAATTTTGATTGTAAGTGCAATGGAGGCGCGCGGAGCGGGCAAAAATCTTGCATTGTACAACTAAAGATTGTGCGCACATTTCGGATTTTAAGTTAAAGAATGCACACGCAGCGCGCAAAAATTTTGAGTCACCAGCCTTTAATAATTCTATAACCCCCCTTACAAATCCCCTATTTTTGGTCTCAAAATTCTATGACCCCCCAGTATATTCATGACCCCCTTCCGAAGAAAATGACAGGCCCCTTATAATTAAGGAATTTATGCTCAAAAACTCAATAACATCAATTCTATAGATATGACATTATAAGACCAGAACTCAGACTAAAGTGGACGATACTTTTAAGTAAAATACACACCAATTTGGTTTTCTTCGCTGGCGGAGTGGATGTAGATGTCTTTTTGGTTAAAAAAGTGGGATAATTTTTTTATTTTGATGGACCAAATAGCAAGTAGAAATAGATATTTCCAAGCTTGTAAAATTACGATGAATTGTCTGCGTTGACGAGATTCATTAAGGCATATGCCTTTTTCTAAAGTTGAAAGTAATTTATTTAGAGTGATTAACATATCAAGGCGAAGTTGTAGCGAAATCAGCGCACAGCAGATTCATGAAATCTTCGTTGCCACTAAAAAGTGCGTGAGCAATAATGTAACATCAAATATACACGCCTATTTACATAATTTCCTAAGACCTTAGAGAGTTTGGTAATTGATATGCACCATCAATTTTGAACGTATGATCAATATTGCTAGGCAAAAATTCACAGCAAACATGGCAGATTCCTCCCATTTCTGAGCAATTTGAAAACAAATTGCTCAACCCCTTAAAGTCTAGAAGCACTGAAGTTTGAAAATTGGGTTAAATTATTTAACTTATCAATTTGAAAAAAATTGTAAATAATTGTTAATCACTAAAAATGTGAAAAAAATCAGGTCAAATGTACCTTAAATTAGCTTAATTCTAGAAAAGTGTTCAAAATCAACTCCTGAAAACAATAAAATACATAAGATATTCAACGCATGTAAAAAGATTGGAAAATGACAATTTCGTCTGCGTGTATTTTATTTTAATCAAGCAGCATTTCCAAACCCCAAATCGGATTCAAACGAAATAAAAAACATTCGATAGCTAAGATTGTACATTTTTAAATTATTAAAAAACTCAAAATGCAAATCTTACCTCTATTTCCTGTTTTCACCTTGCAAGCTTTACCTTGCTTTTAATGCTGTCATCAACATCATTCCATAACTAATAGTAGCCGCATACTTAAGGGGGCTATGGTGTAAAATTCTTAGAAATGTTCACTCTCAGAGACACATCCCTTCCTAATCCAAATTTGAGTAATGGAGATTTCAAATAGTTTTCTTTTTGAAATTTTTTGTTTTTCCAGCCCACGTCAGCTGGAGATGTCACTGGTGCAGTGAAGCATGCTATCAGTGTGGGATACAGGCACATTGATGCTGCAACTTTCTACGATAACGAACAGGAAGTCGGAGCTGGTATCAAGGCTAAGATTAATGATGGGACTGTCAAACGTGAGGATTTATTTATCACCACTAAGGTATGTCATTTGAACGGTAAAACATATGCATCCTGCAGTATATGGGCTATTCCAGGTGTCCTCTATGGAAGACTTGATGATCTTTATCTCCAACATAGGGGGTGTAGATTTTCAGCTAACCCCAAATTCACATTCCACAGGGTGTATGGATTTCAACACTACTACCACCAACCAATACTACCATTACCAACGCCAACACCAACCCAGACTACGATCACCACCATTACAACACCAGCCAACGCTACCACCATCAAAACTAACCGTCAAACCGTTTATTATAGCTTATTATGATGTGCTGTAGAAAGTTTGTGTAAATCATTCATTAGGCGACGAAAAAACCCCTGTCCTACGTACCCGATGCCCGACAGACACAGAATTTGCGTCTTGGAGACTGTTTTTATGTTGCTAAAATCATTTTTAAAAGAGCCGTTTTTAGTGAAGGTGATAACTCTCTAGTCCGAAGGTTCCCTAGTCCGAAGGCTCCTTGGTCCGAAGGTTCGCTAGTTCGAACACGTAATTTACCATTCGCTAGTCCGAATTCTGAGAAAGGGTCGCTAGTCCGAATACCGGGTTCTCCAGTCCGAGGGTTCGCTAGCCCGAATAATAAATAAGGTTCTCTAGTCCGAATATAGAATAAGGCTTGCTAACCCTAACCGCAATCCTAACCCTAAACCCTAACTCTAAACCCTAACCATAACACTAACCCTTATTCTATATTCGGACTAGCGACCCTTCGGACTAGAGAACCTTCGGACTAGCGACCCTTCGGACTAGAGAGAAGTCACGCTGAGTGAATTGTCTTGTTTCTCTTAACTTGTTTTGTCTCTGTGTTGTAGATATGGAATACTGACCATCATCCTGATGATGTGGAAGCCGCCTGTCAAAAGAGTCTGGACCTGCTGGGCCTAAAATATCTAGATCTCTATCTCATTCATTCGCCTATGGCTTACAAGGTAAACAACATTTCCCTATTTGTTTCTACCAGTGAAACAATCCAAAATTGTGAGTAATGTTACTTTACCGCTTTGGATATCAGAAGCAAAAACAAAGTGTATATTAAAGGCCCATTCAGTGATTTGCTCATCCGGTCGATCGTAAAAATCATCAAAATTCAGATTTTGGAACCTTTGTTATTGTCATAAATATGTAAACATAGCCTGCTAGTGGTACAGCCGAAAGCCGTGTATTTAAGACAAAATAAGACATTTTACATGAATCTGTAATTTAGGTACTAACAGTATCAAAATTAGCTACATATATTCGAATGGGGCTTCAACTTCGTTAATACTGCTGTTTTCTTTGTTTTCTGCCAATTTTTTCATTTCAAAAATACCAAATGACAATTTGAATGACTTATCCTTCACTTTTAAGCAATTTATAAACAATTTTAATTTTTTTACATTTTCGCTGAGACCACTGAATGGGTCTTTAAAGTTTTGTCTTGAGTCTTGAGTATAATACTGCCCAATACTCCAATATGGTGACAAACGGTCAGGATGTGTGATCTGCGCTGTGGTTTTATTAATTCTTGCTAGTCTTGGTTGCTAAGATGCTTGGTTACTGCAGTTTTGAAGGTTTCTGGTTTTGTGGTGCTGATTAGGTGTGGTGGAAGAGAGTTCCAATCACAGATTGTTTTTGGCACAAATGCCCTTTAGTGCATTACGCACTTTCGATGGTGGTCACCACTTTAAAACACGTTTTTTTATACTGGCTAAAATTACATATATTTCACTGTGTTATGACTTTCGTCTGATATCAAATTCTGTGGCTTTTTGTTTTTTTTTAGTGAAAAAAGGGCTCGGAATGATGCTGTCAAATGGGTCACACATGTTTTTGATGACATAAACTCACACAACAGATAGTTGCCCATCACCAGCTATAAATTATTTATTTGTTCCTCTTATTCAGCGAGGTAAAGAAGTATTTCCAAAAAACGCCGATGGCAAGTGGCAGTTTGCAGACACAGATTATGTTGACACGTACATGGTAAGAATGACAAGTATTCAAATATCATTGCGTTACGAGGTCAAAAGAAGTTGTCCTTAATTGTATTTTGCATAAAAATACCGAGGAAATTGGGTTCGATGAGAGAAGATGAGAATCTATTCTCATATTCTCTGGTTCGATTCACCCAAGGTGAATCAATGGGTGCTTCCTATATCTTTGAACTCATGAGCTCATTGAAATTGCGTATGGATGTAGTCTCGGGCCAGACTGCATGCGGCTATCACGGACATACTAGGAACGACGAGCGTTAAGACCGACACAAACTGGCTTTGTAGAAGACTAGTTTGGATGTGAACGGCACTCTTACGTTCCACCGCACAATGTCGTAATACGTAACCCGTATGGCGTTAGCAATTACCGCCTCTTGACAATCTCTCTATATTATTAGGTACAATTTGTCCCGAAGAATCCCGGGCGAAGAATCCCCATTTAAAATCCCGCAATTAAGGACTTGTCTTCAACAGAGTGTATATGGATTTCAACTGGAATTTAATTTACTTGTTAACAGGCAATGGAAAAGCTTGTAGCTAGTGGCAAATGTAAAGCTATTGGATTGTCCAATTTCAATAAGCAACAGATAGAGAGAGTGATGAAGGCAGCGTCCATTCCTGTGGCTAACCTGCAGGTATGTATCTTAATGATAGCAACACTTGAAATTAAAGCCATAAGGCGACAAAAAAGCACACTGTTTTACGGGCGGACGGACCTTTCGAGTAGGGTCGGTCGGTCGGATGTGTTTTTGTTTGTTTTTAATTAGGAAATGATTCTAAAATCACCCAAATCTTTGCTCGCGTTTTTTCAGTCACAACTTTTTGCCCATTGTTTACATTTATACAGCAATATCCGTCACACAACATTAATTTAAAATAAGCGCTTATATGCATAGAGTACATTGATTACAACAACCGCTAAACGGAAATCAATTTGAATCCTCCATTTTTTGGCAGATTGAGATGCATCCGTACCTGACGCAGAATGATCTGGTAAATTTTTGCCAATCCAAAGGTATCACCGTAACAGCTTTCAGTCCACTAGGAAACCCTGACAGACCTTGGTAAGTAAGGGTGAGAAATTTATAAGACTATCAACGGGATTGATGTACTGTTTTCGTTTTAATAAAACCGAAGCCTTAATACGCAGTGCCCACCCAGTGAGTTTGATCAACTTTCAATACATTACGCCACGGTTGACATGACGTAATTATCCTGGACTCGTACGTGTTTACCGGGCCAATTAGCAGTAATAAGTTCCTTGCCCAGGGGAATTTCAAGCTATATAGCTCAACTTTTCCAGAGAACAGTGCTAGTCCCTGCGGGCCCTGCGGGGCTCGAACTTACTGATTTATTACAAATCAGACAAAGCATAGCATGTTTTGTATCTGTCTAAAGTCCTCAATTGATAAAATAATTTGTACACAGGATCAAAGATGAAGACCCAAGACTATTTGAGGACCCAGTTGTCAAAGACATAGCAGCTAAGAAGGGCAAGAGTGCAGCTCAGATTCTCATCCGATTTGCCTTACAGCAAGGTGTTGTGTGTATACCAAAGAGTGTGACTCCATCCAGAATAGAATCTAACTTTGAGGTGTGTTGAAATCGTATCTGCCCGCTATTTTGAAGGTTCGATATGTCGAGAATAATGCTCGCAATGTCTGATATATCACAGATCCTATCTGTGGATATATATAATCCGTATATAATAAGGGTTGTTACTGGGGCCACATCATCAATTTTTTGATGTGTATTGCACCCCCCGTATTCGGAGATGGCGGGTCTTTTGAGAGCTAACGGCATACCGGTAAAAGGGGTCTTTCGGAGACTGCGAACATTCAAAATCAAGAGTCGTTATTGTCTTACCGCTTGAATATTGTATAAAAAAGCAACAACAACAACAAAAAGAAAAAACACCAAAACAAACACCAAAACAAACAAACAAACAACAAAAATAACAGAAATGTGAGGAATGAGCAGGTTAGGGCCGGGTCTTTCATATCTGAAATGATCTGGGGTCGTTAAGTGCTCTTAGTTTGGTCAAATCGAGGAGTCTTTCGGAGCAGCGCGGTCCAAAAAAAGTTCTTTCAAGATGAGCATACCCGTATAGCCCCCGGGGTTACTATATCGAATAACAAATAAGGCTAGCTAGGGTTAGTGCTAGGTTTTTCTACCCGTACCTTAGATGTAAGAATTAGCAGATTCACCTCAAACAACAAAGTCCAGCATCAGTCATGGGCTTCGTCCCATGAAGTCCCGGCATGACATCGGTTATGGCGTATTTTCAAAAATCCAGTCGTGATATATCTTTTCGTAAACACAAAGACAGCTAAGAATTAACTTTGTGGGTTGAGTTAGTATGCGAAAAGTAAAAAGGAATTTTATGTAAGCAAAATTTTGTTTTACTGATTTTGTGCGACTTTAGTCATTATGAATTTAGCTCAAGACTTAGTATGTTTATTTTTACAGTCTTTGAATTTTGAGCTGAATCCAGAAGAGGTGAAAGAGCTGATGGCTCTGAACCGAGACTTCAGGGTAATCGATTTGACCGGGTAAGTAGCATGCTTTAAACACTTTGTTCTGTATTCGGATAAACATGGGTCTTATGTAGAACATTGACGTGCTTTGTACATGCGATGTTAAAGATGCTAATGTTTACAATGAACAAAACATTCAGTATGTTATAATATTTCATACAAAAGAAAATTCAACATTGTGATTTTAAAGAAGTATTTCGTGATCCTAGCATCCTCTTTTTATGACATTTTTTCAGTAGATACCCACGAAAAAAGCTTTTTCCCAAAATGTAAGTTGATTCCGATTTTGCGTTTGCGGGCATGATTATGTGTATTACACTGCTCCATAGGCCACTGTATTAATTTCGTTCAGGTGTACCAGAACGTAATTCAAGTTTGACCATATTTATGCCAAACAAAATAATCTGCAAGAATTATTTGTACATAAACATAATGTAGCCAGAGGTTTCCAGTAGTATAAAAATCTCAACTTAGGGACGAGACTGTGGATCACAAAATGCCCTTTTAATGAGATAAAAACCAGCAATAAATGTGCCTTTACAAGTTCGTATATGCAGTAAAAGTCGGTTTATAGGTCGATAACCAGAAAGGCCATAAGTCCTAAAACTCAATAACATAATTATAAATCATAATCCTTACCCTAACCCTAACCTACAGCCTAAGCCTTAATCATAACCCTAAACCTAACCCTGACACTAATCCTAACCCTTACCCTTAATCATAACCCTAACCCTAACCCTGACACTAATCCTAACCCTTAATCCTAACCCTAAACCTAACCCTGACACTAATCCTTACCCTAACCCTTAATCCTAACCCTAACCCTAACCCTGACACTAATCCTAACCCTAACCCCTAATCATAACCCTAAACCTAACCCTAACGCTAATGCTAACCCTAACCTTATCCCCTAAACTCTATAAAAATACTAAACTCTAACTTCAGCCCCTTCGCGCCTGACTTCATGTATGAGCGTTGCGAAGTATTGGTCAAAGTCAAAGTCAAAAAGCCCTTTTCGGATTAATTCAAACGTCAGATTTTTTGCATATTTTTGATGGATGTTGGCGGTTTCTGTTGGTACAGACATGTACAGCAGCAAGTAGTTGAATGGGGCTTCATATCTTATCAGCAATACAATTTTCTTCTTTTTCTCGTACAAAAATACTTGTCCTTTCACTTAGTACCTGTAACTATAGATTCGATAATCATGTTGACCCTTTTATTTACTTTCTATTTTGTACCACAGGATAAACCACAAGGACCATCCATGGTTTCCGTACAAGCCAGAATAAGACTACCTTTGGAATTTGAGTTTAGAAGATTTCACACTAGGCTAATTCCGTACTCTTTTACGCGAACGATAAAGCCAAATCTTACTAATAAAGCAAAGTCATTTGTACGATTAATTTGTTACGATGAAATGATATCGAGCAATATCTTTCGCTTGCTTTTCATTTGGCTTATTTCATGTTTTCTTCCTAGACATAATGCTATTGGTATTTTAAACGAAATGTGAATACTGATGGCGCTATTTATCTTATATCTTGTTAGCATAATTACAATGGGAAGACACTTTTACTTGTACACTGTCATTGAAACATCAAACATATTAGTAACAAATAGCAAGGAAATTTTCAAATCAAAAACAAAAAACGTTTTGTCATGAAATTAAAGGAATAAGTCGTATTAAAATAATTATGTGTAAATGGCGCCCTCAGTTTTAACACAAATGTACAGTTCATGGATTAAATTCTACCGCAAAAAAGCAGAAAAAGATTAATAGAAGGAAAATCGATGTTAAAAAATAGCTTAAAAATATGTGTATAGTGTTGCGAACACTTTATTTCGGGGTACCACAATGATTATTAATTAATAGACAGAAATACAACAACTAAGAGCAAGACATATATTGATGATTTACTTAAGGTTTTATTAACGATAGTGTATAATATGATCATAATAACTCCGAATAAACAACAGAAAACAGACTGATTACTCTTACCAAGCACGTGGCTTATATAGGGCTCTTTAGCATACGATCAAAACTTTGTTGGAGTCAAACTGTAGATTTCAAGCAGGTCAACCACACATTTTTTGGAGTAACCCTGGGGCGATATCCACGCCTATTTTCTGGGCCCAGATCTGTGGATTTGTTCTCGCCAAACTATTTGTATCAGTGCACGTCCTCAGGGGCGGCGCTACTGGGGGAAAAGGGGGGGGTGGCATTCCCCCCCCCCAAATATTTTTCTTGCCCCCTCCCAGTTTGCCCCCCCCCCACTTTTGAGGCAAAACCCCAAAATCACGTAAATTTCCACTTTTTGCGGCAAATTTGCGCAAAATTTGCCAATTTTGCCCCCCTGAAATTCACTTTTCCCCCCAATGCCTAATAATGTAGGCAGTTAGAAATCAAAATTAACGTTCCACAATCCAGATATCGATAATGTAACATAACAGTGTTTTGTGGTACAAGATTCTCGAAAATTGTTCCCAAAAACGGGCTAATAAAATTTAATCGGTACTGTATTTGGTTCTTCCCCATGGCAACATTATTTCTTTGGTCGATTTGTAGTACAATACAAAAAAGGAGAAAACAATCACTTGACGTGGTTTTATACGGAGCGAACATTTGAAAAAAACTGCATGGAACGCGTTTTTGATCTTGTGAACATGGTGCGTAAAAATGATTTAAACGAAAGATTTTCAAACGGATTCTAAAAATTTGTATAAACACACACAAATAATGTAAAGATACATCCATGCACCAACATTTGACTCACTGCGATATTTGATTGCTGAGAAAACGTGGTTTTAGAAAACAACTTTATACGTCTTTTATACGTTTTTTATACGTTTCTTCGTGTAACCTTAAGCAATCAGAGTCTGGTAACTAAGAAAAAACATATCATATTCATCGGACTAAGTGAAAGCTATTAACCAGGAGGGTGAAAGTGCATAGGAACAATGCCGGAAACTACGTCACTCTATTGTTCGACTTAAACTACATCATTTTTAACGCATGCGTGTTCGTTTATACAGCTTTAGTCTCCTCCACCTTCTCAACATGGTACGTGGAATGTCTGGAATCACACTGACGGCGGAGGAGAATACTAGCTGGTCAGACAATTTAATTCTATCAAGCATATAATACCTGAACAATCACCGTCATTTGATTGATTTACTACAGAATATATTGTATACACAAAATATAATTTTAAAATTGTAAACCTGTTAACTTATATACTTGTGTACTAAAGTATAAGGACACGTGAATAAAATCATGTAGAAGACAAAATGGCCGCTAATCCGCCTATTGTCTAGACTTAAACTACATCTTCCGGTTTGTTACGTAATACTAGGATGCCATGCCCTGTATTAACTTTGTATTGTCCAGGTCTTATTGCAAATTATAATAATTAAAAACCTCGCGTCGAGGTTTTGCCAAGTTTTAAAAAATAACGGTTACTTAATGAAATAACGGTTAGTTCATGAAAAAGAAGAAGTGAAATTTAGCAAAACGCGACGAGGTTTATTTACCCGTAAGAGAGCTCTATTGTTCCGCTATTGTATCCGCTATTGTATCCACTATTGTATTCTATTCATAAAAGCTACTGCAAGAATCGCGGCAATCCCTGATCTTGCAGGTGTCTACCGCCGGCGTTTCGCATTTATTAACATTCAAAATGATCCCATCATGGAGGTATATAAATAAATGGAGAATGATCGCCAGAATTCTAATCTCCTAAGTGGAGATTATCCCGTTACCTCTATTCAATGAGTCACCAAACTTGAATTGACCAGCCACTTCAGCCAAGCTATTGATCTCCACGATGGTTATGAGCCTCTACCATGGTTCATTGATTGTCACTCCCAAAATTTCCTCATAGGAATTGACCCTACATTGACCCGTACCGGAAGCCTTGTAAAAGAGACTGTAGAATGACATCAGCTAGTCAATCAGCTAGTTCAAAGTCACCAGTTTTGATAGCTTATAGTTTCAATGTATGATCGTGCGAAAACCCGAAGAAATTCGGATGTTCTGTTCTCAAGTTATGAAACTGTTTTCTACACTAGTTGTGCCGTAACTTGACAAATATACTTAGTTTTCATGTTCATATATCAAGCTTTTAAGGGGGTCTGAGGGAGTTCAAATATAGTGCAAATGAAAGCAAAACGTTTTTACCTTCCGATTGTGAAACAATTATGTTGGGCCAATTTGGGCCATTTGAGTTACGAGCGAGCAAAATTTACCGGAAGTACTTCGGAATTCAAGCAAAAGTGATGATCAGACAATCTTTTCTAGAGAGAAATTAATTTACGGAATGTATAGGCCCTATATACTTAGTTTAAACAGTTTCTCATAGTTTAGTGTATGATAATCGTGATTTTGGTTGAAGCTTCGGGTCAAATTGATTGAGTGCCATGACGGATATGTCATGTTTTTTAAACTTTTAATTCTGAAGGCCTATTGTCATGAAATCGTATAGGCCGCCTAAATCATCATCATTAAACTTCTCATTGTATAATAAATAATTATCAGTATTTAGGCCTAAATGATTATTAATATTATTAGGAGGCTATCATTTTCTTTGGAGGGAGGGGTTCCAAATATACGGGGGGGGGGGGGAAAGTCATAATTTTTCATGACCAAAATGTAGGAGTCACAAGATGACAACAGATAAGGTGTTTCTTTTTTCAAAAGACTGATTTCTTGATGCAATTTAAGCACTCAATTTTTGGCGAAAATGAGATTTTGATATCAAAATTTTATGAAACATGAGCACTTAATTTCCAATAAGTATAAACTTTATTTTACCCCATTGAAATCAATGGCCAGTGAAACAGACTTCACAATGTAATCAGCTTAGCATAATCAATATAAACCTGAAATTGCCTATTCAACAATAATTGGTCATAACCAACGTAGTACAAAAGAGGCTTGGCTGGATCATTCTCCATTTATTTATATACCTCCATGATCATACTATGCATACCATTGATGCAGACCCTAACATCCAGTTATATTTCAAATGAAAATATGACCGAAGTTCCATGGCAAATTATAATTTCTGACGCTTGTTGACTCTTTCAACCTCTACGATTTATGATACATACTATTTTCAATTATCAAAATATCTTTATTAGGTTTGCAGGAAATGACAGGAAAATACATACAACAATAAAATAAACATGATCAACAATCATCCCTTTTCTAACAAAATCCTAAAACACTCTCCCTAAATAATTATAATTCGAAATAATAACACCTATTCATTTATTCATTATAAACCTCTCGCAAACTGGAATGTGTATGTGGTGAATTGTAATTTTAATAACCGATGGAAACAAACAGGTACTATAATATTATTCAAAATCAAGAATAATATCAAACAAATCCTCCTACTCGAACAGTACACTTAATTTAGGCCCGGGATTTAGGCCTGCATTATGATTATAGACCTAAGGTAAAAATACTTGAAGAGATAACAAGAAACCTTTCGTGCTTGGCCACTGTAGTGCTTGGCTGATCCTTGCTGGATGAAGGTCAATATTGATCTATTATGTGAGTGAAATCAAACACCGTGTCGTCGTTGCTACTCCCATGTAATCGAAGGTCGTAAAAATTAATCCGATAACAATAGAGGGTATTCATTACTACATCATTGATGTGGTTGCTCAATGCTCATGCATAAAATTCTTCCATGGGCTGTTTAGCTTAATCATGTTAATCGGGAAGTGACCTCTTGAAATGATATCATCACAAAGTGAACGATGTTATAACTTGGAGGGCTAACAAACCAACACCGCCAAATTCGACTGACGTGTGTACAACGTGAGAAGCTATGAGGAAATGGAACACTCGTTGTCTGATAATGCATGTGTTTATGGTTAGGATAGCGGTTACTTAGCAGCTCTCGTTCCGCTTGAGTTTATTGAATACACTCTATATATAGTCATCAATATGTCGTTTCCAGTCCCTGGCTGAACTATAGGATTCAGCTATTATTTTTTTAAATAATTCTTTTACCCCACGCAGCTGATTGGGGTGGTTACAGGTCGTTTAAAAACCACTAACCGCGCAATGAGGATATCGAACATAGCCCCCCGCAGGGCTACAAAAAACTGCTAACCGCGAAATATGGATATCCAACTAGTTTGCCCCTCGAAGCTGCAAAAAACCACTCACCGCAAAATATGGATATCCAACTAGTTTGCACCGCAGGGCTACAAAGAACCACAAACCGCGAAATATGGATATCCAACAAGTTTGCCCCGCAGGGCTACAAAGAACTGCTAACCGCGAAATATGGATATCCAACTAGTTTGCCCTCAAAGCTTCAAAAAACCACTCATCGCGAAATATGGATATCCAACTAGTTTGCACCGCAGGGCTACAAAGAACCATTAACCGCGAAATATGGATATCCAACTACTTCGCCTCGCATGGCTACAAAGAACCACTTACCGCGCAATATCTTTTTACCTCAAAAAAAGAATTAATATCTACCAAAACACGTTTCAAAACGTAAAAAGGGCCAAAGTTTAAAAAATCTTTCCTGTGTGTCTTTTCACCCTTTTTTAAACTTAAACATTTATGAAAGTTTCTAAAGACCCATACGAAGTCATCTTTAGGCTACTTGTTTGTTTTCTTAGTTGTCAGTGTTCATTTTGTAGAGTAAATTAATTAATGTTCGTGCTTGATTGAAGTTTTTCCGTAAAGACGTTATAATGTATTTTGATTTAAGCAAAAGTAGCAAATACTCACTTTGTTAAATTCTTCATCGTCTTGTGCGATCCTGCGCCTTATGTACAGATGTAGGGCCTATAATATGTAACAGGTTGACAGACAGTCAATTTGCTAAGTATATATAATACTCTACTACTCTTTATGAACACGCAATATAATGAAACATAAACCTTCAAATGTTTTTGATAATACATAGCCTACGTCATATTGCACCGCTTTCGAACAGTCTTAAACCTAATTGTTGCATGTAGAAATTAGGACTCATTCTTCATGTTCACTTTACTGAATGGGACCAAGTTTAAAAAAGGGTGAAAAGCCACACAGGAAAGATTTTTTAAACTTGGCCCCTTTTTACGTTTGAAACGTGTTTTGGTAGATAATATAATAATCACACCAATCAACCGTGTGTGATAGAGGCTGGATGTTTGCGTTCCACTTTGTACCATTTTCCCGACTGTCGTGCCATGATGAAAGTGTCTTTTTGTCAATGTATCAACTGAGGGTTAGCAGTGCCGTAGATTTCTTTATGACATGGGGGATGGGGTTAGAAAAATTCTTGAAGTATAGTGAATGTTACAAATGTGCGCGATTTACGCTGTAAATTTTGTCATATTGAAGCTAAACTGATGAAATATGGTGCAAAAGTTGAATAAATTAGTTCATATGCTAATTAGGTAAACAAAATATGGAGATAACCAAAAGTATGCTATATAAATTAGAAGGTCCAACGAATCAGAATACGATTCTGTAAATTAATTGAAGGAGGTTAGTGAACATGTACAGTAGTTGGCCTCTAAGTTATTATTAGAACTCTATGACACATACACATGTGATGAGTGCGGCCTGATTATAGTGCAGGGCAATACATTCAAAATGGCGTAAATCCATTGCTATGGTACCGGTAATTAATCCTGCTAAACTACTTCTACGGCGAATAGTTTTTCTCCTGTTGTATACGTAGTATATCATACGCCTAGCATCGACTGTTCATAAGGTCACCGCGCGCATTGCTATGTGAACTCCAATTTAGCGCTCAGCGCTACGCGTTGCCCTTTTTTGCCCATATGTTCATTAAAAAAAAAATTCGCGATCCAATTTTGTCTTTTTTTGCAGTTTTTTTGTACAGATTTCGCCATGATTATAAAACAAACAAACAAATCAATAAAACTATTTATTGTGTATGTAAGTAGGCCTACTATGTTTCTGTTTTTGAATATCAAAAAGTACATGAACATTATGCCTTGGGTTTTGCAATCACGATATTGTGACTATTTAGTCCTATTTTATCCAGTATAGGCCCGGTCCCCCAACTCAACACATTATTATGTTTTGATGGATCCAAGTTGTGATAATATTGGATCCAAAACATAATAATGATAAAATTGATGCTTTACGCCCAATATTTATTGGTCTCGCTATGAGTTGTAAAATATTTTAAAACTCATAGCTCGACCAATAAATATGGGCTCAACCGATCCAATTTTATATCAAAAGATGACAACCATGAGACAAAATTTGGCCAACAACAACCCCTTTTTTGTAGTTTTTAATGACCAGAATTTCAAACACCCCCTTTCAATGATTAGAATTGCAAACACCCCTTATCAATGACACTAAATATTGACATAAAATTTCCGGATTTTCTCAAGTACCCCTTTTATCCTAATTTCGCGGAGAGTGCAATGAAATACCCCTATTTTGCTGATTTCGCTGTCAAATTTCACGGACAGTGCAAATTAAATACCCCCCTATTTTGCCAATTGCGCGGTCCTTGCTACTGGTAAAAAAATTACCCCTTTTCTGCGCAATTTGGTAACTCTCATGGTTGTCAACTTTTGTGTTGACTTGGGGGGCTGGGAGTCATGGGCGTCAATCCCGGGCTGGGGGTTGGGTGGGTGTGGTGTTGGGACAGGGGGACGTGTTTTTTGTTATTTTCAACAACCTTTCGACGATTTAGGCCAATTGTTCCCCCCACTTCAAATAGGGCTTCAACTTTGTCTATACTGCTGTTTTCTTTGTTTTGTTATCAAATTGTTCATTTTAAAACTTAGGTATGAATGATTTATCTTTCACTTTTATCTCTACGCTTTTATCTCACTTACGCTGGGATCACTGAATGGGCCTTTAAATAGCCCTGCATACGGGTATAACAACAACATCAGGGGTGAAAAAACAGGTGACTCAACTCCACTGCATGCATGCATACCTGACTCAGTGAATTGGTCTTTGCTAGAAGGAAGTGAAATTGTAAATTCACAAATTTTACACAATACCTTTTCAGAGTTTAGTGTAAAACGGTGTCAAGTGCATTCATGTATAGGTTACTAAACTGTACAAATGAAATTATATGTGGCCATAGATAATGTGGGGTTTTCCACCGACTATAAATATAAATTTAATTTCAATGAAGAGAAATGCTTCATATTAACAAGTACTTGCTTGAGTGATACATAATGTATGTGACTTAGTAACAAATTGCAGTGAAAGGAACTTGGTATCATTAGTGCACCTAACAAAACACTGGATTGAAATTTGTAACGGTATTTTATCAGAAGTCTGCAAATAATATAAGAAGTGTAGCGACGTATGTGCATTAAGGTGGCATCATTTACAGTGCATCTGAACTACTTATATTCCAACATGATATGATATTGGATTGAAACTTTGCTGTGTAGGAGTATTTATCTGAAGTCTGTAGATAGTGTAAGAAGTGCAGTGACCTGTGTGCATGAAGGTGGTATTATTTCCACAGCATCTGAACTATTTATGTTGCTTATAATCTAACGCAAACCTGGATTGAAGCATTACTTTGTAAACAGCATATATCTGAAGCCTGCAGATAGTGTAAAAAGTTTAGTGACCTTTGTTAATAAAGGTGGCATCATTTACACAGCATCAGAACTACTTTTTACTTTGATTCTAACATAATACCGGATTGGAACATTACTTTGTAATCTGAGCAATTTATCTGAATTCTGCAGATAGTTCAAGAGGTTTAGTGACGTGTGTGCATTTAGGTAGCATCATTTCCACAACATCTTTTAAGTAAAGTATCCTTTACTTTTGACTCCAATGCTGGATTGAAACATAAATTTATAAAAGTGTTTATTTTTCGGGCGGCGCGGTCACTGGACTTTCGCGATTCGTCTTTCTTGCGCCATATGAGATAGTGATCATAGTCTGAGCTAAACATAGTCTGGTAAATAAGAAAAAAGGTCCTACTCGTCGGACTGTCCTAGTCTGCGTAAGCAGTTAGTAAAGTGTGTCCACAGCAGCTCTACTACTAGCACTTGCTGCTTTCACTTTAACAAATACTAGGTCGATACATTACCGTGTCATTTCCATGTTATATATCTGTGATCACTACCTGTGACTCTTGGAGGAACTTTGATTGGAGCTGAGGTTTGAGTGAATATGGCTGGGGATTTTCTTCAAAACCGGCAAGCATTTGTTTCTATTTGCTTGGTATTTGTGATCGTGTTTCTTGAATTGAATAGGAGTGAACAACTTCTTGTTTGGGCAGAAGGAGGGTAAGTAACTTATTATAAACGTACCGGGTGGAGGGGTGGCACTAAAGTATGAATGTGTTTACATTACATGCCACATCATCACCTAAATGAGTGGTTTCCAGTCCATATACTCGCTGGCGCAGGTTTTCTCCGGATTCTCTGGTTTTTCTCCTACACTAAAACTGCATGGACGTTATATTCCGTGATTGTAAAGTTTCGGTATAATTTCCGTATTGAATATGGGGGTAAAATGTACCGAAATAATTTAGATAAAGTATTCTTTTTGTTGCGTTGCGAGGATGTTTGAAATATTTTTCCATGATTGTTTTTTGTTGTTGAAAAACTCGATATAAACAACGGCGCATAGCTTCCATATAAACATCTACCAAAAATTAATTACCCCCTGAATGAATGACCATTATTCCAAAACGGTTAATTGTATACCAAATT
Source organism: Amphiura filiformis (assembly GCF_039555335.1). Lineage (NCBI taxonomy): Eukaryota > Metazoa > Echinodermata > Ophiuroidea > Amphilepidida > Amphiuridae > Amphiura > Amphiura filiformis. The sequence continues at coordinate 16,126,249 of NC_092637.1, read as the reverse complement.
TGAGATATGCATTCGAAACATAATTTATTTCTGCGTATTTTGACACATAGTTTGTTGCAATGGTCCCAATATTGATGTCGCAGCATACATGTAAATGAACGTAACCCTAGATCATAGACGGCGGAACCGGGGGGGGGGGGCCAGTGGCCCCTCCACTTTTTTTGACTGGGGGCCTGGCCCCCTACTTTTAACCCATAAAGTGCTGTGTGTGTCATGTCTGGGTGAACATAAATAATCAAATCTCTATTCTAGACCCTAACATGCTTAAGAAAGTGTAAAAAGGATGCACACAATGGCTTCAATTGGACCTTCATTTTGCAAAATTTTCCAACTCCCCTGTTTTAATACAGTGTGTAGGCCTATGGATAAACAAATTCCCCTTTTCGCTTCTGCTTTGGACACCCAACACTAAAAGCAATAATTTATACAATAATAGTGAAAACTTATCCACGAATGGCTTCAATTTGGGCCTTCATTTGACCCATTTTCGGATTTTTCAAACTAAAATTGTTCACAATATAGTGCCAGAATAGTCCACCAAATGGACTCAATTGGACCTTCATTTTCCAAAGGTTTCTCACTTCTGAGGGGGCCACATCCCCCCTCAGACACCCCCCTGCGTCGCGCAAGCGCGACGCGATAGCCGCTTTGCGGCCATTATTTCGAATTTTTACATCACCCTGACTGCCCCCCCACTTTCAAAATGGTTCCGCCGCCCCTGCCCTAGATCCTATTGCCTTGTTTTCAGTATCCGTTGAAGGAAACCTGTTTAGCTCTCATTGGATTATCCTTTTTGTTTCAAGCGATCAAAACATATGATATTCAATAACAATTACGATTATTCACGTGATGTTGAATTATAACATGAAGATTTCAATATTTTTTTCAGACCAATAAGGTCCTAAATGGCCTACAATAGTGCAAGTTGTCCTTTCAGTGGTCAAGTTAGATTCAAAATTTTCCGATTGGAGCTATCATATTTGTGGAGGCGCAATAGACTACGTAACGCATTGTTCCTTTGGGCCGATTTGATTTACCGACAAGCTATTCATCGAGAGGTACCTTTTGTTCAGGACAAAAGGGCTCCGCCATTAAATCGGTTTACCAGGTAGGCAACTATCAATAAGTGATCAAAAGAATGTCATGTGAAAGCACCTTCTCAAGTGAGAGGTACCTTTTGTTCTCATACAACCCACGGTTGTGACTGAGTCTTCGCCAGCACACAAAAGCACACTTTACCGTCAATGTCTGATTATTTTATACCACCCACCTTAATTTAGGCGCCTCATTTAAATAAATTCAATAGAGTTTCTGATCAATTGCCCGTAACAACGTAGAATGGCTGCCAGGTATATAGGTCTATCTGTGTCACTTTCTATAATTCGCAGTATTATGTTGTTATTATGTTGTTATCATGGTTGTAGGCCTATTCAACATGTTCAATAAAGTCAAATGGGTTTCTTAATATCAGGAATATCCATTTGAAAAGCCAGGGGAAAGTGAGGGAGTGATGGAGGGGTCGAGGGGTGAAAAGAGGAGAAGCGGATGGGTGATCGAGATTGGAGGGGAGGGGAGTAAGACAACAAGAAAATGAAAGGGGGGAGGGGAGAGAGGGATCTAGTGACAGGCTCCTTGAGTATAGGTATATGAAAGAATAAGTACAGAGAAAGCAACAGAAAGGAATGAATAAAGAAAATAATAATTATTATTAAAGAAACTAAACATATAACAGCACTAGGCAGCCATTTAATAATGCCAACACCTTTATGCGTTACGTAATTAAAACACCCAGTCAGATGTATTTCGATAACTGGACGTTGTATGTACACTCTCATGAATATTGATTGGCAACATTTTCCAATAAGTCAGCGCTCAAATCGGACACAATAGAACAATAAACCCAATTGTGCGTTAGTGTTACCAACATATGCAACCCTTGGTCTTCCACTTCTTGGTCCACATAAATACTGATTTTGTCATGTTGTAATGTGGGATAAAGTAAACAATGACCACTGATGTGAATAATAATATTTTTTTATTATGAATTATCACATTTGATCCTCTCCAAGAGCATGAAACAAAAGGATAATCCAATGAGAGCGGAAAACATTTCCTTCCATGGACAATGAATACAAGGATTTTGCTGCAACTTTTAAATCTTGGGTTACTCTCATTTAAGGGATCTAGAATGAGCGTTTATGGCGTTTCGACAGTATTTTTTGTGGGACATGAGAGCACCTCATCTCAGACGTATCGATTTGCATTCTGAATACGAAGCATGTCTTTCTGATATCAAATAATTTTCATTTTTTGAAATTCACGATGTAATACAAATTTTATGACAAATTATTAAAATTTGATATCTTTCAAATTTTGATATATAACAGTCCTCGAAATAAATTTTTATAAATCTAATGATATATTCTTAAAGTGTATGTAGCTGGGAGGAAAAGCCGACGATCAATTGAAAATTTTGACCTTTTATATTGAAGATATGGATTTTTTCCCAAAAAGACCAATTGTTTTTGGTGTTTTGGGAAAAAAATCCATATCTTTAATACGAAAGGTCAAAATTGATCGTCGGCTTTTCATCCCACCTACATACACTTTAAGTATAAATCATCAGATTTATAAAATTTACTTCAAGTACTGTTAAATATCAAAAATATCAATTTTTAATGATTTGCCATAAAATGTGTATTACATTGTGAATTTCAAAAAATCAAAATTATTTGATATCAGAAGGACATTCAGAATGCAATTCGATATGTCTGATGTGCTCTAATGTCCCACAATAAATACTGTCCAAACGTTCATACCCCTTCCCTTAAGGGGTGTAATACCCTGATTTTCATCAGTACCCCTCTTCTTTTTTTCTTAGAAATTTATGAAGTACATAAATATATTCATCACCTCATGTCCTGAACTTATAAAATAACTCTACCTATAAAGTACTTTTAAACCATTTTAGTATATCATTTTTGCCCTATATACTTTTTTGTTTACCTGTTACTATGGGATTATAGTAACTCAGTATGTATGCCTCATAACAAAACATAATTTATTCTATTCAAGTAGTACTTGAATAGAATAAATTATATCTTTTGTTATACCATCTTCAGACTGTGATCAACTAGGCATGCTAAAATATCTCTTCCACAATGAATGGTATAGCAAATTTAATACTATATAGCCCCTATCATGTGTTGTTTGGAAAAGAGATTTATATAGGTCAGGTTATAGGTCACATGGTTGAGGGCTAATTTAGGCCATTTTGAACAACATGTAATATATCAACATAGCTATAATGAGGCATCAATTTTGATATTTGGTCTAGTTTGTCTTTTACTGGATATATAATGCTATGATGGATAGAATAACATTTCTTGCACTCATAGAAATGACTTGTTCGCCTTGTTGGCGCAATTCAAAAGGAGTAAGTTTGGACAACTCAAAATAGTGTAAAAGTTGCCAAAACAAAATTCATTTTAGTTATCCGAACTTAAAAATGCTGAAAAAGTTCAAAAAGTTCCGTCAACTAATCAACTTTGTTGGCATTTCTTAAAAAGTTGATGTAAGTCGTTGCGTCAACTTTTTAAGTAATGCCAACTTCTGAATTCAAGTTCAGGGAACTTAGAAAAATAAACAAGGTGCAAAGAACCAATTACTTGAGTTATTGTAACTCAACATGTAAGTTGATGTAACTCGTTCATATTAAGTTACTGGTACTTATTGTTTTAAGTTATTCCAATTTGGTACTTTGTTACTTAATTCACGTAATTGGATCATTTTCTGCACAATTAGCAGTATTCTAATATTTATTTTTGTAATCAGTGCAAAATTTTGTATACTATAGCACACCTCTAGAAAATTATGCTAGGCTAGTTTCATTTTCTGAGTTGTAACAACGCAATAAAGCAAGACTTTAGTGCAAATGAGTGCGACCAACATAATGATATCGAGTCAGCGTTACTCAAAATTGTACGCGTTGGCATTACTCGGAAAGTTGACGCAACGACTTACATCAACTTACTGAGTAATGCCAACGAACAATTTCTATGAGTGTGGGAATGGATGTAAATGGTGAGAACAATTTAGATTGGCTAGTTGAAATGGATTGGACAAAAAAGGTAAAATTGGTACCAAAATCACACAAATGAAGCTTATGAAAAACATGTCGCTAGTTAAAAATACAAAATATAGCTCAACATTGAAAATAGAAGCATTTTACCAGTTCGTTTGTTGATAGGTGTGGAGCACTGAAAATCACGAAGTTCATGAAGTCATCAAGAACCACTTATTCCCATTTTACATATCAACATTATTTCTCTAATGCGTTAGCGACATGTATCCAAAATTTTAACGAAATCCGTTGATAGTAAACTATCCAAAATAAAGTGAATTTAAAACATCGGTGAGGAACCACCTTTTGGCTTCTACATTGTACCTGTAAAGGCATGTAAGTTACATTGATACCGATGCCACCAATAGAACGAGAAGATTTGCCCCTTCATTTTGCACACTACTTTGTCCAATTTTTTTCTCATTTCTCCACATAATAAAAAAAAATGCAATGGGTGTATACGCTGCGACATCAATATTGGGGTCATAATGCGAACAATAAATTCTGCTTTGGACGGATATTCTACATATTTGGCATACAATTAACCATTTTGGAATAATGGTCATTCATTCGGGGGGGGGGGGGTCCTATTTAGCATGATGAATGGGTCCTCGCAAACTGTATATGTGACCGTCCACGGCGAATGAGCCGTAAATTCCTCCCCCGGTCAATTTTGTTTTATTTCGTGTTTAAAAAATAAACATCATAAACTTAAAAATGGTATATCATTTGACTTCAAACGATATCCAGAAGCGGAGTTATGGTTTGTTAAACTTTGCTCCTTCAACAAAATTATAGCTTTTTACGTTTTTACACGTGTCTCTTTTTCCACATTGCTGGCAATAAATATCAAACAGCCATAATTGGCGGTCATTTCAAATCATCCCCAAGTCAATGAGGTTTAAGAAACTTCTCTCATTGTTAATTGTTGGTTATGCATACCTGTACAAAATACAATGCCTGGTTACCCACCACTTGAACAGGATTCAGCAAAAGCAAACAAAGACCAGAGCTATTAAAAGTTCTATAGCCATCTAAGGTAGAAGCTTATTATCCACTTCAACAATAGGATTATTGATTAGTTTTTGACTATCAAAATGAGACGGATGTCGGCCAGCTTAAGTTACCAATGAATACGACCTTCGTACACATTTTACACCGTAACTCAGAATACAACTTAGGGAATTTACGGCTCGTTTGTGCTGCCGGGTCACATATAACGAATATATTTAAACGAGCATAGAAGTATATCTCGCAGAAAAAAGACTCAAAAGCGATCTTTTGACCCAGGACGAATTGGCTAAGATGGACCGCATAATTCAAATATCGTCTTAATGGACAGTGATCGCGAAAGCATGTATCAGTCAGTCGATCGGTAATGCAGTAGATCTGCACAATATGTTTCGTCGCTTTTTTGGCAAACTGTCGTATGACGAACAATTCAGTTTTGAGAAAATCGCATTTAAAGTTTTTCCAATTTTTGAAGACCCACTGGAGAGCACCAAAGTAAAATATGTTTATTATTATCAACGAATATAATCAATAATATATCTGTCTTTGTTCTCAACATAATATAAACTTTTTATTCATTCAGTAATTAGAAGTAATTAATCCGCAAACTCATACGACAGTATGGCAAAATATGCACAATTTGACAACCTACGGTATGTATTAATATATGATACGCCATGTGATACGACAGTATGTCAAAACAATAAGCAATTGCAGTTACACGGTGGCCTATGACGACGTATCATGATACGACTATGATACGACTGTATGCCAAAACACAGAACGAAGATTTAGGGAGTGGGGTGTTACATAAATACATGTCGTATCATACTAATTAGTGCCATATTTCATTAACTAAGTCCATTTAGGTTTCAAAACTTTGTGAATATATAGAGTTTCATTCATAGATTTTGAAAGTTTATAGGGGGCATATAACTCATTTTGCCTAAAAATCGTCATACGACAGTATGCCAAAACAGCGACGGTTTATAAACATCATGTAGTTTTACACGCACAACAAGACATTTTCAAGCCATGCTCAAGGTTGACATCTCGTGGACATCTACTGCTACTGAAACATGTCATAACATAAAAGGAGGATGCTAGAATAACAAAATATTTCTGTAATTCATTTTATCAAAATATTATTTGTATTTTGTGGTCATAGCATCCTCTTTTTATGACATGTTTCAGTAGATATCCACGAAAAAACTTTCAAAAAAAAATTTCAGTGATTCCGTTTAGCGTTTGTGAGTTATGCTTGATTATGCGTATTGCACTGCTCCATAGGCCACTGTGTTGAATTTGAAGATATTTTTGCTAAACGAATTAATCTGCAAGAAAATTTTATGCACAGAAACATTATGTAGCCAGAGGTTTCCAGTGGTATAAAAATCTTAACTTTTTTGTTGAGAAAAGTGGGGGATGAGGCTGTGGATCACGAAATGCCCCTTAAATCTTGGGATCACAAGTTTGTTGTAAAACAAATGAGGGAGTCCTCCTCAACAAATGTTACGATATTGCTGCATGAGGTTAAGGGCTGGGGTATGAACGTTTGGACAGTATTTATTTTGGGACAGAGCACATCAGACATATCGAATTGCATTCTGAATACGAAGAATGTCATTCTGATATCAAATAATTTTGATTATTTGAAATTCGCAATTTAATACACATTTTATGGCAAATCATTAAAAATTGATATTTTTGATATTTAACAGTACTTGAAGTAAACTTTATAAATCTGATGATTGATACTTAAAGTGTATGTAGGTGGGATGAAAAGCCGACGATCAATTGAAAATTTTGACCTTTCGTATTGAAGATATGGATTTTTTTTCCCAAAACACCAAAAAAAATTAGGTCTTTTGGGAAAAAAAATCCATATCTTCAATATGAAAGGTCAAAATTTTCAATTTACTGTCGGCTTTTCCTCCCTGCTACATACACTTTAAGAATATATCATTAGATTTATATAATTTACTTCGAGGACTGTTATATATCAAAAATTTGAAAAATATCAAATTTTTATAATTTGTCATAAAATTTATATTATATTGTGATTTTCAAAAATGAAAATTATTTGATATCAGAAAGACATGCTTCGTATTCAGAATGCAATTCGATAGGTCTGAGGTGCTCTCATGTCCCACAAAAAATACTGTCGAAACGCAATAAACGCTCATTTTAGATCCCTTAACTGACACAACCATACGAAATTGCATTATTTTGTGTTCTAGGAATGAATGGAATAAATCACCTGTTCCCTGCACCAATGTGACGCACATCGACGTGACCCAAGATTCATCAATACTTATCACAGCAAATGTGTCAGATCCATGCAACATATCAGTTTCTGTCCCATCTGAGAAAGGTTTACATCTGGACATCTTGCAAGCATCTAATTGGACTTTGTACGAGTACATCTATGTCACGACAGATGAGCAGGAGAAATGCTGGGATGACAAAGATATTGTAGCCTTCACAGAACATCCTGGACTTTGTAGCATCAGATTCGATAGTAAGAACTTTGAGATAAATGTTAAAGCATCAATATTAATGAATATATCATTGTTGAACCTGAACAAAGATGAAAGAATGAATAAGAACCAAACAACTGAACTAGATAATGAAAACTCTTGTTGTAATAAATCCAGTCTTGAGTACTGTAATATGGTAGAAAGTTACGATAGTGTATTCTATGTGAGGGCACTTAATATATCAATCGATCAACTTCTGGCCAACAATAATGCACTCAACACCACATATAAGGAGCATTATAACTTGAAGATATTAGGTTCTGTACCTGAATATGTATATGTTGTAGAAATGCCTGCAATTCCACCGGAATGCCAAACTCATGTTCACCACAGAAGCTTTGAAGCCCATTGCCCACTGGCCAACATAAGTACTTTTTTGATTTATGAGCAAATCTATGACCCATCTATTCCTTGTGCATTAAATGTCTCAAGACGAAATGCTGTTCACATTTCTTCTGAAGCATTTGAAAGCCTTCACTCAATCCAATACCTACTTTTCTCTCACAACAGGATAGAAACAGTAGATGGAGTATTTCATGGCCTTGAGTCATTGAAAGTGCTTGATCTGTCTGATAATATACTTGAAAGCTTACTAGGTAATGTGTTTTCAGGAATCCTGTCCCTTCAACAACTCTATTTACAGAGAAACATATTGCACACGCTCAGTCCTGGGGTATTTAACAATCTCTTTAGTTTGCAAGTTTTGAATTTAGAACAGAACAAAATAACGTCAGTAGCATCCAGCACACAGAATCTTTCTATATTCAATGATCTCCACAACTTGAAAATATTGAATCTTAATGCAAATCTGCTTTTATCATTAGAGGGAAACTCGTTCCAAACATTGCATCAACTTTGTTTCTTAAATTTGAATAGAAACCAACTGCCTAATTTACCAACAGGAATATTTGAAAGCCAAGAGAATTTGCGTGGATTGTGGCTTGATGATAATGACTTATCAGAGCTGTTACCTCACACATTTCAGCAACTAGAGAACCTATCGATCTTGTCATTACAAAATGATTATCTAACTACCTTGCATGATAATGCATTTGTTGGACTTGGCAATTTGACAGAGTTGAATTTGAACGATAACCTTATAATTAAGCTAAACATTAATGTGTTCAAATATTTAAAAAAGCTATCCGTTCTCCACTTACATGGAAATCAATTAGAAGTGTTGAAATCTGGCTTGTTTGATGATCTTTTGGACTTGGAATCGTTATGGTTACACAACAACTATATCGTGGAGATTCAGCTTGGCTTATTTAAGAGGCTACACAAATTGAGAAGACTATTACTAAATTCAAATTATCTAGAAGTATTGTTGCCAGGTTTATTTGATAGTCTTGGAAATTTGACAGAGTTAGATCTGTCTGACAATATGTTGACAGAGCTTGATGTCAACCTATTCCAAACTTTGCATAAATTGTCTATCTTATCACTGCACACAAATCAGCTGAGACAATTAAAACCTGGCATATTTGACCGTCTTAGTAATTTGACAGAGTTATGGCTGTATGAGAATCACTTGACAGAGCTTGATGGCAACATATTCCAAAGTTTGCAAAAATTGTCTCTCTTAGTGATGCATACAAATCAACTAAAAGACTTAAAACCTGGAATATTTGATAGTCTTAGTAATTTAACACAGTTATGGCTGTCAAAGAATCAACTAACAGAGCTTGATGCCAACATATTCCAAGGTTTGCATAAATTATCTGTCCTATCAATGAAATCAAATCAGCTGAGACAATTGAAACCTGGCATATTTGATAATTGTGTACATTTAACAGAATTATGGCTCTATGAGAATCATTTGACAGAGCTTGATGGCAAAATATTCAATAATTTGAATAAATTGAATATCTTATTACTGCATGAAAATCAACTAAGAGATTTGAAACCTGGCATATTTGATAGTCTTGGCAATTTGACAGATTTGTGGCTTTTTGGGAATCAGTTGACAGAGCTTGATGTCAAAGTATTCCAAAGTTTACATAAACTGCCTAGCTTAGTGCTATATGCAAATCAACTAAGAGAATTAAAATCTGGCATGTTTGATAGTCTTGGCAATTTGACAGAGGTGTGGCTGTATGAGAATCAGTTGACAGCGCTTGATGCCAACATATTCCAACGTTTGTACAAATTGTCTATCTTAGGGCTGCATAAGAATCAACTAAGAGAATTAAAACCTGGTATATTTGATAGTCTTGGTAATTTGACAGAGTTATCTCTGTATGAAAATCACTTGACAGAGCTTGATATCAACCTATTCCAAGGTTTGCATAAATTGTCTATCCTATCACTGTATAACAATTACCTCACTTTAATAAAACCTGATACATTTTATGACCAATCACAGTTGAGTGAACTTCATTTAAATGACAATTCAATTTCAGTTCTTTCCTCTGGACTGTTTTTATCATTACGTGGATTGAAAAGGTTGGAGATAGAGCGCAATAATCTGTCAAATTTACAGCCTGGTGTTTTCAAATCTTTGGGCAACTTGTCACACTTATGGCTTCATTACAATAAGCTAACTCAACTAAGCATGAATGTGTTTCAGGGGTTACTCAATCTAGAGTATCTCACCTTGTCTGGAAATGGCCTGACATATCTTGAGTCTTTCACATTTCAACATTTAGAAAGTCTACTCGTTTTGAAAATGGGTGAAAACAAACTTTTAGAAATACAGAAAGATGCGTTCAAAGGAAATTTACATTTACAATTAGTTGACCTCACGTTTAATCCTCTTGGAAGGTTAACTTATGATTCCTTAAGTGAGTTAGAGAATAACACAACAATATCAGTCGATTCTGAAGCAGTTTGCAAGTGTATCATACATCAAGATAAAGGCCCCCGTTGTGCTGCCAGGAAGGACCTGTCCCCATACTTATCATGTGAACCACTGTTATATAAAGAAGTGATCAGATTGACAGTGTGGCTACTAGGTTTAAGCATAATTGTAGCAAACTCAGTAGTTATATTTTGGGGATGTGTGCAGCTAAGAAAGGAGAAAACAAAAAGAGATGAAGTGAAACAGAAATTACTCATTGTTAACTTGGCTGCTGCGGATCTGCTCATGGGATTATATTTGCTCATTCTTGGTGCAGTTGACAATCACTATGGCACATATTTTCCATTTCATGCTGAAAAATGGAGAACAAGTTTATTATGTAAATTTTCTGCTGTATTATCAGTTTTATCAAGTGAAGCATCTCTATTTTTCTTGACATTGATCAGTTTTGATAGGTTCTGGTCATTAAAGAATATCAGTCGACAAAACTTGCTACATACCCGAATGTCGAGAGTAATTGCGACAGTGGCAATCTGGGCGTTGGCAATTGTACTGAGTACTATACCACTTGGCTTAGATGATGAAGACTTCGAGTTCTCTCAAGTTTGCATTGGGTTACCAATAGCAAGACGTATTAATTTTCATACCGAGAGGGAACCCTTAAATGTTTCTTTAACTGACAGTGATAGAGTAGACAACATCTCATTTCAAACATTAAATGTAACTGGAACCAGTCTAGCACCATATTACTCCATCAGTTTATTTCTTGGAGTCAACTTCTTTTGTTGCGTCAGCGTAGCAATTTGTTATATCTCTATATTTTCTATTATAATATACACACGTACTGTGGCTCATTTGACGATGAATGTCTCCCGTTGGAGAAGAGAAGTGAGAACAGCCTTGAAGATGGGAATTATCGTTATTACGGATTTCGTGTGCTGGATGCCGATAATAATTATTGGAATTCTTGTCCAAACAGAGTATACAGAATTGTCCCCAACAACATACGCATGGGTCATAGCATTTGCTTTACCAATCAATTCAGCCGTTAATCCATTTTTGTACGCTATTGGTCAGTGGATATCAAATTATTATTTAGAAAATAAGAAGAGAACTCAAAGAGAAGACAATATTCCCATGCAAGAAACACGGTTTTGATTCAGAATCATAATTTGTCACAAACATGCTACCAACATAATTCGTTGGCAGAGTGCAACACTATCGTAAGTGCAGTAGAATACAATAGCTGCCTTTTGTAAAGCACCTATTCTTTGCAGCACAATCTCCTCATCATGCTCATTATATAAAGTGTTGATGTTCTGTATACTTTCCTGATTGGCACTAAGCTAACCCAAGATATCACCTTTACATGTAGTTGGGTGTTTTTCTAGTGTTATTTCATAAATATTGAAATGTTGCAAATGGCAGCTATTGCATTCTACTGCACTTACGATGGTGTTGCACTATTATGTTTGGAACATCAAAACATTCCCCACATGGTTTTAGCTTATTATAGGAACATTTTGGAGAAAACATAACAGGGGTGTGTTGGGGTAGACGGGGTGCGTGTGGGTGTGTGTGTGTGTGTGGGGGGGGGGGTGAGTCGTAAACGATTCCTGTCACTAAATTATCCCACCTGAATTAATAATTTTTGATTTTTAAGTGCCAAAGGTGAACTTGTAGCTGACAATAAATGTCATATCATACAGCTCTCATAATTTGGGTTTAGAATTGAAGACTGTCCCTACCCCAATTATCATAACTCGCATAATTAATTATCCTTATTTAAATATTTGCATAATAAGTTTATGTCTACAAGATAATTATTATGATAAAAATATGCATTTGAGCATTAACTGAACACGTTTTAAGAGAGGAATACTGTTGTACAGAAAAAGCTCCTGATGACAAAATAATTATGTAAATCAAATTTAAATTCTCCGAACCCAGGCTACTATATAGAAGCTGACTCTGGGTTGTACGGCAAGGGATTTACATGTAAACGATTTACACAAGATCTGAACTAGACGAAAGCATTGTAGTAAATTATCTGAATCTTAACAAACTTTCTGGTTCCAATCTCAGGCATTCTCTCTCAGTTTAACACCCATTAAAACACCAGATTTATACAAACGTTTTCTATTCATCCGTAAGTTAAGTACTGAAAGAGGCAAACTGTCCGTCAAGTACTCTGGCACCACCTCACAATTTACCAATATAGCAATAAGCATAAGCTAATATTATTATATTCAAAGAATATATTTTAAACTATGGATTTTTAATCATGGTTGTTGTATTTTGTCTATTTTAAGGCGTGTCGGAGCGGTGCATGAGCTGGCAATATTTGTGCTCAAATATTGAGAAAAATAAAGCCCCCACTCATAGAGAAACGCATGGGTTCAATGCGTGAGATACCAAATAAGCAAAATAACCAAAACTGGAAAAATATAGCCTGAAGGCCCCGACTCACCTTAAGCGAAAATGTTAATAGTTGAAAGGTGATATTTGAATATATCTTAATTGTTTGTTAATTATAATGTACATATCAATGTCTGGTGTAATATTATGTTTTAAATGCAGTGTATAAAACTTTATTTTTGTGTATTTTATTTTGAATGGTCTTTGGGATGGAATAAAAAAATAATAAAATACTTTGGAGAATTACGGTATACTCGTACATCACAAAACTTCAGAACTTTAGAACCAAGTATGCTAGACCTTTGGTATTTTCAGTATATGATAGTCTAATGTTTGTATAAGGTAATATTATTATAGTTAACTATTATGTTAGTTATATGTTAGCCAATTTCCAAACAAGGTGAGATACTCTAGATTGAATAACTTATTTTTCAAAAATGAAACCTTTTTAACATTATGTGTCTATCCGATTTTGAATTTTGGGCGATTCGCAACGAGCGATATTTGTTTCTATGGCAAGTGGAAACTCACTATCTATAAATGGAGTTTGGGCGAGCAGTGGTGAGCTAAATGATGGTTGGTCTCAAATGAAAAGGGTTGATGAATGTTCAAGGTGATGCAGTGTACAGCATAGCTCTACTTTCTCGATAGAAAATGTTGGTGATTCCCAAAAGCCTTTGCATATTTAACCCTGATGACGTATCGTCTACCCAGCAAACAGAAAAATGTTTGAAAAACATTTTTTAAAACAAGTTATATTTTGGATTTTGGTTTAGGCAAAAACGTTTTAATAACATTAAAAGTTGGGTAAGGATGTGTGCATTAATGATGTCATCAGGGCTAGATAAGCCAAAGGATGCTTTAGTGCAAAATATTAGCTTTATATTTTTCTGGCATCAAGAGTAGTTAAGTAGATAGCAAGTTCATCTTTACTGCTACCTTCAGTAGACAGCAAGTACAACTATGCAGCTATCTTCAGTAGATATCAAGTGCAAATATCTTCAGTAGATTGCAAGTACAATTATGCAGCTATCTTCAGTAGATAGCATGTACAAATGTGCAGCTATCTTCAGTAGATAGCAAGTACAACTGTGTGGCTATCTTCAGTAGATAACAAGTGCAACTGTGCAGCTATCTTCAGTAGATAGCAAGTACAGCTGTGTGGCTATCTTCAGTAGAAAGCAAGTACAACTGTTGCTATCTTCAGTATATAGCAAGTACAACTGTGTGGCTATCTTCAGTATATAGCAAGTACAACTGTGTGGCTATCTTCAGTAGATAGCAAGTACAAATGTGTAGCTATCTTCAGTAGATAGCAAGTACAACTGCAGCTATCTTCAGTAGATAGCAAGTACAACTGTGTGGCTATCTTTAGTAGAGAGCAAGTACAACTGTACAGCTATCTTCAGTGGATAGCAAATACAACTGTGTAGCTATCTTCAGTAGATAGCAAGTACAACTGTGTGGCTACCTTCAGTAGATAGCAAATACAACTGTGTGGCTATCTTCAGTAGATAGCAAGTACAACTGTGCAGCTATCTTCAGTAGATAGCAAGTACAACTGTGTGGCTATCGTCAGTAGATAGCAAATACAACTGTGTGGCTATCTTCAGTAGATAGCAAGTACAACTGTGCAGCTATCTTCAGTAGATAGCAAGTACAACTGTGTGGCTATCTTCAGTAGATAGCAAATACAACTGTGTGGCTATCTTCAGTAGATAGCAAGTACAACTGTGCAGCTATCTTCTGTAGATAGCAAGTACAACTGTACAGCTATCTTCAGTAGATAGCAAGTACAACTGTGCACCTTTCTTCAGTAGATAGCAAGTACAACTGTGCAACTATCTTCAGTAGATAGCTTGTATAACTGTACAGCTATCTACAGTAGAAAGCAAGTACAACTGTGCAGCTATCTTCATTAGATAGCAAGTACAGCTGTGTGGCTTTCTTCAGTAGATAGCAAGTACAACTGTGCAACTATCTTCAGTAGATATCATGTATAACTGTACAGCTATCTACAGTAGAAAGCAAGTACAACTGTGCAGCTATCTTCATTAGATAGCGAGTACAGCTGTGTGGCTATCTTCAGTACTTCAGTAGATAGCAAGTACAATTGTGCAGGTATCTTCAGTAGATAGCAAGTACAACTGTGCAGATATCTACAGTAGATAGCAAGTACACTGTACAGCTATCTTCAGTAGATAGCAAGTACAACTGTACAGATATCTACAGTAGATAGCAAGTACAACTGTGCAGCTATCTTCAGTAGATAGCAAGTACACTGTACAGCTATCTTCAGTAGAAAGCAAGTACAATTGTGCAGATATCTACAGTAGATAGCAAGTACAACCGTGCAGCTTTCTACAGTAGATAGCAAGTACAACTGTGCAGCTATCTTCTGTAGATAGCAAGTACAACTGTACAGATATCTTCAGTAGATAGCAAGTACAGCTATCTTCAGTAGATAGCAAGTACAACTGTACAGCTATCTTCAGTAGATAGCAAGTACAACTGTACAGCTATCTTCAGTAGATAGCAAGTACAACTGTACAGCTATCTTCAGTAGATAGCAAGTACAGCTATCTTCAGTAGATAGCAAGTACAACTGTACAGCTATCTTCAGTAGATAGCAAGTACAACTGTACAGCTATCTTCAGTAGATAGCAAGTACAACTGTGCAGCTATCTTCAGTAGATAGCAAGTACAACTGTGTGGCTATCTTCAGTAGATAGCAAGTACAACTGTGCAGCTATCTTCAGTAGATAGCAAGTACAACTGTGCAGCTATCTTCAGTAGATAGCAAGTACACTGTGTGGCTATCTTCAGTAGATAGCAAGTACAACTGTACAGCTATCTTCAGTAGATAGCAAATACAACTGTGTGGCTATCTTCAGTAGATAGCAAGTACAACTGTGCAGTTATCTTCAGTAGATAGCAAGTACAACTGTACAGCTATCTTCAGTAGATAGCAAGTACAACTGTACAGCTATCTTCAGTAGATAGCAAGTACAACTGTACAGCTATCTTCAGCAGATTGCAAGTACAACTGTGCAGCTATCTTCGGTAGATAGCAAGTACAACAGTGCATCTTCAGTAGATAGCAAGTACACTGTACAGCTATCTTCAGTAGAAAGCAAGTACAACTGTACAGCTATCTCCAGTAGATAGCAAGTACAACTGTACAGCTATCTTCAGTAGATAGCAAGTACAGCTGTGTGGCTAACTTCAGTAGATAGCAAGTACAACAGTGCATCTTCAGTAGATAGCAAGTACAACTGTGCAGCTATCTTCAGTAGACAGCAAGTACAACTGCAGCTATCTTCAGTAGATAGCAAGTACAACTGTGTGGCTATCTTCAGTAGATAGCAAGTACAACTGTGTGGCTATCTTCAGTAGATAACAAGTACAACTGTGCAGCTATCTTCAGTAGATAACAAGTACAACTGCAGCTATCTTCAGTAGATAGCAAGTACAACTGCAGCTATCTTCAGTAGATAGCAAGTAAAACTTTGCAGCTATCTTCAGTAGATGGCAAGTACAACTGTACAGCTATCTTCAGTAGATGGCAAGTACAACTGTGCAGCTACCTTCAGTAGATAGCAAGTACAACTGTGCAGCTATCTTCAGTAGATGGCAAGTACAAATGTGCAGCTATCTTCAGTAGATAGCAAGTACAACTGTGTGGCTATCTTCAGTAGATAGCAAGTAGGCCTACAACTGTGCAGCTATATTCAGTAGATAGCAAGTACAATTATGTTATGTTCACCAGGTGAGCTCAAATTTTGAATTTTTACTCCAATTTGGATATTTTTTTAAACATGCTCCAAAAATGATTGCTTTGCATTATTTACACTAATATAGCCATTATCACCGCAAGTTTTGTATGAGTAACCAGGTTAAAGAAAAAATAAAACACACAAAAACTGAGTCGGTTGTTAATTTTCCAATTTATTTTTGTTTATTGAAACATGTCGAGTATACCAATAAAAATAGCAGTATCGTTCCTGATATGGTTATGCAATGACGATGCCAGGAGGGACAAGGTAAGGAGCATATAGCAGTATCGTTCCTGATTAAGCCTAAAAAAAGTTGTTTGATTGGCGTAACATAAAAATTAGGGTAGTAAATCTGAGTATTTCGTTTATGCTGTAAATCTGAGTATCTCGTTTCATAAAGGCTTTGGAACTTTTTTTCTTCTTTTTTAAACATTAATTTATTTTGATTATTTTTTTAAATTTTAAAAGTTAGGGTCGGGCCTAATTTTATGGTAGGTCAGGTTACGCCAATGAAACAATTTTTTTAGGCCTTATGGTTATGCAGTGATGATGCGGGGGGGAGGTAATGTGCATTTTCCTCCCCCGTGTTTTCTTTGCATGCCCATCAGAACAAAAAATCACAGAAAATGCAATGCAAAATTACCCTAATTTATGGCAACTTTAATGATATTTATTCCACAAAATTGTACTTTAGGCCCCCTACCCAGAAAAAGATTTCTGGTACCACCACTGTTTGCTTCACACATAAGATGAAATCAACATTCCATTTGTAAAGCAAAGTAAATCTTGCTTGATTTTTGTATTATCCCTCCAATTACTGTTTCTAACAAATGAATACTTGATTTGGAATGGCATATAATAAAGAAGCAATTTATTGTAATTCACATGATGCATTCATTTTTTATTATGAAGTTAAATTACTACATTTTCAAAATATCCTTTTAATAATATGATTTGCATGATTCAGACATTTTCATAAGTAAAAAATTGCTTCATTTTTTAAGTTCCTTAAATGGTTATTCCAGCTAAAATCCATACACCCCTATGGAAGACATGACCTTAATCTTTCACATTTTTTTTATATAAAAAGCTAGAATGAACAATAGCCCATGAGGAGTGACACAAGTCAAGAACTTGTATTGGCACCTAGGCACTATAAAAGACAACCACATGGGCCAATCAGTGGTTCACATACAGACTGTGAATTTCAAATGAGGTTACCTGAATGGGCGGTGACTCTATTTGAAATCTACACCCCTTGTGTGGGAGATTAAGGTCATGTCTTCCATATGGGGTGCATGGTTATCAACTGGAATGGCCAGTCAAATATGTAATTTACTGACATGATTTAGCCATGTTATTAATGATGTAAAGTAAAATCACTAATAAAATTATATTGCAAATACAACTTAATTTCAGAATGGCAAATAATTAAGTAAATGAAATCATCATATGTGACGTGTCATGTCAAAAGGAGACACTTTTGGGCAGGTCATGAATTTTGAGGTTTTTACATATCTTAATTATAGAGATATTTTGCTCCACAACGCTGCTTTTCTCAATGAAATCTGACATTCCTAAGCGAAGATATTGACTTCGGAAGTTATGGTATTATAAATTTGGAAATTGAGATATCGGCCTTTAAAAGTATTATTGACAATGTTGAGAGTAGTAATTAACTTGAAAAATGTCTCAAGAAATACAAGATGCCAGTTATATTCCGGTCTGAAACTATAAGACAATATTTTTAACATTAATAACATTACAAATTCGCAACAAACCCAAATTGTGAAAAAATCATCCACCGGCAGATTTTTGGCTTTTTCTCCATTTATGATCCTGCCCAAAAGTGTCTCCTTTTGACATGACACGTCACATATTTGGTATTATAAAAAAACACTACATTTTTAAAATGTTGGCAAAATGTTAATGTAAAATATTTTTGACAAACATTTATTTTGCCAAATAAAATTTTGTCACCACTTAGGCCAAAAAAAGTCTGTCTCAGATATATTTGGTAAAAAAGCTAAGTGCGATGTTTTTTTTAAAGAAATGGGCTGTATGATATGCTATTTTTTTAGTCAAGGGACAATGTTTATGTACTTTTTGATATTCAAATACAGAAACATAGTAATATACATACACAATGAATAGTTTTACTAGCCTCTTTTATAATCATGGTGAGATGTGTACCAAAAAACAACAACCAAACTGTGAAGAAAGACTAAATTGGATCGCGATACGATACTGATAATATCTAAAAAAATTGAACATATGGGAAAAAAATTTTTTTTTACGGCCAACCCGTAGACCTAAACTAAGCGCGAATTGGAGTTCACATAGCAATGCATGCGGGTATCCGAGACAGAATTTCTTTTGGCCTTACATTGTAACTAACATTATGTTATAATGTTTTGCAGCAAGTTTTATTAAAATGTTTTATACAAAATTTTGTGTTTGCTGGAAAGATCATCACAAGTCACAGTTCCTGAGATAAGATTATTGATGTTGCTGAAAACTGTAAAATACTATTGTCTGTCCAAATAACTTAGACACCCGGTTTTTAGGATATATTTCGAACAGTTTTTACTTTGGCAAAAAGTCATGAAAGAAAATTTGCTAAACACGGTCAGACCTAATAGAAATTATTAGTAAAGCGATGGAAAAATATTCTTCCTTGTCTACTTTTATTCAATTTTGACCGATTTACAGCAAGATATCTGGGTCCAGCCGAATATTCCTAATGACTTGAAACTTTTGATGGGATAATCTATTTACAGTAAGGGGTGTTTGAACATTGTAATCATGCATATTGATCAGTGATGCCACCCTTTTTCTTTGATCCTTTTACTAATTCACAATAATGGCGGTCTACCGCGAGAGGTCGTCTCACACGCATAACAAATACACTACGATCAAATAGGTTGATGACATTATTTGATTGAATGGACTGCACTGTGCCATGATTTCGGTGAAGGACACTGGTTCAAATCCTTTGTTTGGAGCCAATCAATAATTTCAGTTGGTGCATTATAACAAATGATAGGGCAAGTTACTATGCGTCTGGAGTGTATTGTGAATTATACTCCTCACCAATAACATCAGAACATTCATAGGGCATACAATTTGTATTTTCTTGGAATTGGGCCAAGCCAAAAGCATGCACAGGAACAAGATTCAAATACAGCGCAGAATTGTTGTAATTGGTTGAGGGACAGCTGGGATCACTGAGTTAATACACTAAGAATAAATATGCCAATTAGAAACACTGTCTGCATTTTATGAACTGAATTATATTTTCATTTTTATAAAATGTTTTTGGTGAGGAGTATAATTAATTTACTATTCATCCATTCACTATTCAAAATCACAATACCTACAAATCTGTATAATGAGACCTTCCAAAATAGTGGTACCCAACTTCTACCGGATTATTTTTAAAGTGTTGAGAAAAACCTTCCAATTTCAATAGAATTTCTGGTAAACTCTCACTCAATGCTTTGGAAATACAAAAATCCTGTTAGGTCTCAGCGAATGTTAACACTTTTCTTTCATGACTTTCTTTGAAAGTGGATATTTTTTCAAATAAGTAATAAAAACTGGGTGTCTAAGTTAATTGGACAGACAATAAATAACCCTGTTGAGAAGTGTCCAATTTCATCAAAGAGATTGGAAATTTTAAATAGCCGACTGCGTAACACTATGGTAAGTCAGCTATGTTGGATTGTCACATAGAGGAGTCCAAAATAGTGCACCTCTGGTAGTTATCATCAAAAACCCAAAATCATACAATATTAATTGATTCTTCCAGCTTGACAGTTACAAAGGTTTGTGTGCCCTGGTTGAAGGTGTACAGAGAGTGCCACAGATTTGGGATACCTTTTTATCGATTTTGCTTTATTGGTGAATATCAATGTGTTCAATTGGGCGCATTTGGACAAGAATGCCCATAAAAGAACCAAATTTGGGTGCTTTTTGTGAAATATAGGTATACAGATGGGTTGTAAAAACAGTAAAAGGTAGGTGTAGAGAAAGTCAGCATCCCAAAGTCTGCATGACACATCCCTGTACAAAATTTCTCGAAGAACTCCCTTGGGTACCCAGGTTTGCACCTGTGTAGTACTTAGTGCTCACAATGCAATATGTGCAGAATACAAAGAAGTACAGTTTTTCAGGCACATTAAGAAATAATCCACAGGTAGACTCACATACTACTACTGACTATTTATCAACAAAGTCCCTGTGCATTGTATGCTGTAAATTCTCGCATATTCATGAGGGCCAATCATTCGATTGTGCCATATCTAACAATCACACCAGCGTTGTCTGCCTTCACATATACGCGACAGAGCGTTGCGTGTCCTTGTGTTTACGCAAAAGACCGTAAAAATATGCGTTACATGCGTAGCAGTTTCACCTGTTGCATTTCATGGAACAATCGGCCCTCATTATCGGGTGATGCTGAGACTTTGACTGTTTGGAGTTTGTCTGTTATCTCTTTCGTCCATAGGTAGACTATTCTACATTGCCTCCATAAGCGACACGCAAACATGGCTCTATTTAAAATCCATACTGTTTACATCATCCTACTGGGTTGCCATGGCGCCCATTTTTGTACTGTTTCCGGTGTGATGGTACTTGCAGTGATGCATGCTGGGACTGGTTGTGAATCTTCTAATGTCATCTGTGCAACCATCATGCCAGCTTTGATGCATGTGTCGGAATCGTAGCCTTGTAGGATGGAATGTATGATTCCCGCACTTAAACTGTGTATAAATAATACAACAATGTGTTACTTTGTGAAGTCCACTTAGGATACAGGGTGTATCAAAATGATTGGTACCAACGACTTTTCATTTTTGGCGAACTTTTTTACTATTATTTGTACAAGTGTGGGATTAATTATTTAAATATTTGAAATTATAGTAGTTTTATCTTCTCTAAGAATTTTAGATCATAAAGATAGCACATTCTGTTCAGAAGTTACATGATTCTAAAGGAAAGTAGGTGTTTTTACACTTTTCATCGTTACGCTGGATCAGGAGCGCACCATTTTCAAAGCTCTATTTTGCTGCAAGTACCTTGTGAAAATGATATGTTGAAAATCACGGAAATGTTTTATTTTTTTCCTTGCCTATTTCTTCATTCATAATATATATAAATGTGCTAATCAATATTTATTGGTTGAGAGTAATATTATTGACTGAATAATTTAGGTGGGGTGAAAGAAGATTGTGTGTCAATACCTTCTACATGTAGGGTGGTAATTTAAATTGCAGTATAAGCTGTTTGAGATTACTAAGTAGATGGTGTGGCAGAATGGCTATAGACTGTAGACAGTGTATGTTAGACCTGGTAAAAGTTATTGGAATGGCTCCATAGTATTATACACTTCAGCATGCATTCATAGTTGAGAATTACTGGTTGACACGAAGCTATGGAGAAGTGCAGAGAAGATTTAGAAGACAGTTTCCAAGAGCAAGGAGTGTCCCATGCAAACATGCTATAACTTGCAAAATTTGATATGGGCAGTTACAGAATGGATCCATCCTGTGTTAAATTCCTTCAAGATAGGGCTTCACCTCCCATTGCTAGAGTCGTAAGGCAGGGACTATCTTTCTAAAAGCATGTGTAAAGCAATTTTATGTTATGTAGACTGACATGACTGAGGTGAGATATTAAAGAGTGGTATGCAATAAATAGTTCAAGCAGTGAACCTATTCATCTTGAGTTGTGTAAGTACAACCATGATTATGTCGATCTTCGTTTAAATGACAATAGCTCCCGAGTGGTAATTTTGAGGTCTGGGGTTCAAACCCTGCTGAGTCACGATTAAATCACAGTTTCTTGGGCTTGCATCACTTATTTCTGATTCTCGCATATATTAATTGTTGCTACTTCCGCTCAGACGATCCAGTTTCCCGCTGCTATCCAACCCAACATCAGTTGGCATCGCAGGCCACCAACTTCCACAAAGTTGTGAGAACTTGGTTTAATCTTTTACCTTCTCGATATATAAATTGTGTATCGCATTGTATTATACCCTTGCCAGGGTGACGCATACAGGCTGCCTCAAAATACCTAAAAAGGCAGTATTTGGGATCTTACCAGTCTCCAGCTCCCGAGACGCTGGTGATTTTCCTGTCCGGATCTACATTGCCTATTGGGTAATGTACAGCTGATGTCATACCAAGCAATTCTTCATCCTGGGGGAAAATGAAAACATTTTAATATCTTCCCTCTGGCAAAACTAGAATCCACAGCTGAGATTTGTCTACAGCCAAGAATTCTCCGCATTGCGAAAAATCACGGAATTCGGAGGTAAAGCGGAAAACCCATTTCTGAGAAAAAATAAAAAATAAGCAAAAATGACCTAGAAAAAAACCCAAAAAATACAATTGAAAAGAAATAAATAAAATACTAAATGAAATGGGTCTTCAAAATTCATCAAAATAAAGTAAAATCCGTCAGATTATTCTTGGATTGTTTGCAAATAATTTCAAAATGCCACCGGAACCAAAGCGAAGTGCAAAGTTGGGAGGACAGATTGAAGGGCGACTACAGTAAAGGTAAGATTCTTGTGAAATTTTATTATGTCAGAAATGTGCTAAAATTACAAAGCGGAGAAAAGCGGAATTTAGCATTTGTAAAGCAGAAAATTCTTGCCTTTAGATTTGTCTATTCAGGTTGAAATCCTTACACCTCCTATATGGAAGACATGACCTTAACCCAAACACTACCATGTACTACAAAATACTACATGATATATGCACTGCGCATGCGTGCAACCCACATGATGTGATGACGCAATCATCCTAAGTGATATATAGGCATGGTTTCGTTGGCCGGGCCAGCAAAAGACCTGTGGCTACCAGTCTTAGTGCTTAGCATGCGAGGGGACTGTGTTCGAATCCTGATGGAAGTAAACAACTTCTTTGTTTGCTTCTTCTCTTTATTCCTTCCTTCTTTCCCTTCCAGTCGCCAAAAAGCCATTGGGGCATAAGCGTTAATCTGCAAGCGGCGTGTGAATTTTAAATGGGGTTATGGGTGACTCAATTTGAAATCTACACCCCGTCTGTGGAACATTAATGTCATGTCTTCCATAGGAGCTGTCTGGATTTTAACTGGAATAGCCCATTATTTGGGCTGTGGTTCTCAGTGGAATAATGGGTATGGGATGTGCATCACAGAAGGGTAGCGATTTCAGGATCTAAAAATATAAATTGTTGTATACTATAGCTGTTACTCTGCCTGCAACTGTAGTCTTTTCTTTCTATTTTTCTTTATTCTTTATTTCTTAAGGCATTAAAATACATAAAAATTACCTATGATAAGAATAACAACAATAATAGTAAAGAAATAGTTGCTATACAGGAAAAATTGCCCTGTGTGTAACTTCATCTTTGTAGAGGGGTTATTTAAAAAAATCTCTCCAAGTTTCCTCATGGCTGGTAACACATGTTTTGTTATTTGATCATTATCATGTATTATTGTTTATAAATATGCTGAATAAACTCATATGCACTGGTCATTGACTTAATGGACAATTGGTCACACATGATACCCCTTTGTTACTGACCAATGGCCCCCTAATTCCTACATACATACCTCTCGATTTGTTTTCCCACATATTAATTTGTCCTCTGGTTCCGTATTTCGGACAATTAACGCTCCATTTTCTCCCAAAGTGATCACTAAGCAGTCTATATGTTGCAGCAGTATCCGTGACAACTGAAGGCACTCGCGGAGTTGATCTGTAAATGAGGTTTCATCTGTGGTGCACAAATATACAAATATGTTAACCCCATGGGCACTATTGCCTTTCTTACTGTACCCTTGATTGGTTAATTACACGATATAATTATATGAGTAACCAATCAAAATAGAGCTTTTAGATCTCTTAGTGCTTTATCCCCTTCAGCCCTACTGACTATTCTTACCATATCTCTGATTGGCTAAATATATGACATAGTCCTCTTTGTAACCAATCAGAGTAGTTCTTACAGGCTGATAATTCGGCAGGTAGTGCCTAGGGTTAATGGTTATCAGTCTCTCCCGGCACTCACAGCAGTAACACATGGATGTGTTACTGGTGCAAGTGACATGTTTAGATGATGTACCTGCTGCAGTGACATCTGAACAGTCTCTGCAATTCACACCTATTGGAGCTAAATAACAATATGTATCATATCAGTAAGTGACTGTTGTGTGTCTGGATGAAGAGAATAGGTCTGAATAGGTATTTGCCCAAGTAAACATAGGACACTGACCAAGGTCAGATGGAAGTGTGGTTTGTAAAGTGTTGAAATCAGTCATAATTGGGTGTTATAATGCTCCTCTTTGGGGGTCTATTACATCATTTAGAAATCAAATGATTGTAATTGTATCTGGATAATCTGTTATCTTGGTACTTTAAAATCATGTTTACATAGTTAATTTCTTTGCGACTCTCATTTCTGTAGGTGCGACAGTCAATTGAAAAGAGGAAGTTATGGCCAATATTTTACAAGTGTTACTTGGTAGGGTAACACTCTTGGCAGCCATGTTTTTAAAATGGTTTTAGATGTTACAGCATGCAGTAACATTGCATAATGTGACCTCAAATTGACCTCATTTGAAGGGTGCCGCCAAGATATGGACTGGTGTGTGTTACTTGTAGCAGTAACAAAAGTGTGTTACCATGGTTACTGCTGTAAGTGCTGGGAGAGACTGGTTATGGCAGTTGCCACTGGTGCACGAAGTCATGTCTGGAAGACACATTTATTCCCAGAAAAATGCACAAAATTTTCCTCCAAATGTCAAAAATTTGAGTTCCCCTACTATTTTAAGGCATGTACATGTAAGAGGTCCCAGGTTCAATCCCCTCTCCCTCAAAATTTTTCTTTACCTACAGTCAGGACAAATTATCACAGAAAATCCACTACTTTGTGTCAAATTTGCTCCATTTTAGGACACAACTGTCCCATTTTGGCACCAAAATTGCCCTACTTTGGGCCAAATTTGCTAATTCAGGCCAAAATCACCCAATTTCAAGAAAGGTTTACAATGTTGCCTCCTGCCAATTTCACTTTACCCCCCCCTCAGAAATAAAATCCCTGTACATGTACTGTTATTGCAAATTAGACACAGTTCCTCTACTTATATTTTCCGCAACTTTTCATAATTATGTTTTTGTGTGAGCTTTTGGGAGATTGATGCATGTATAATGGATTCTCTTACAATTAGGCCTAAAAATTCTTTTCTTTGACTGGCGTGAGCTCACCGACCCTAAAAGTAGGCCTGACCCTAGACTTTTATTTTCTTTTTGCCAAAAAAAAATTTGAATTAAATTTCAAAAAAAGGAAGCAAAAAACTTCCAAGGCCTACAGCCTCCAATTTACAGCTTCAAAAGTTAAAAAAAATCCCAACCTACATGTACCTACACTAATTTTTTTATTGTTACACCAATGAAACAATTTTTGTTTAGGCCTTAGTGCTGGGCTAACACATATTTTTCCATAATTCGATTTGCCTACAAGTTTTGTGCAGTCATCAAGTAGTTTCAAATATATTCAATACCCCAATTAGTATTCTTGGTTGCCACCACAAAATGGCGGCAAGTCTTGATTCAATTTTCTATTTCTGTCCATGATTTCAACCATCCATCTCTATTCACAACTTACAATCAAAGTTGACAGTTTCCTCTCCTTCTAGACTACCATACATCATGCGTAGTTCATTGAGATTTGGTGAGACGTATGTCAAAGATTTCCACGCGTCTGACTGGAATGGCTTCTTGGCCTTCATTTGACATGTGGGCTCATACCAAACTAGAAAACAAAATTAGGTAAAATGCTGAATCATTAGCTCAGACTTTAAATTATTACTAGAATTAACAACTGCAACCACCACCACCACCACCAATTGAAATGGGAGAAATGCTTTGTGGGAAAATATCTTCCCTGCTTATGTGGGACATGGTTTTCTTGACATATCCTACATTCTTGAAGTATCCTAGTGCATTTCATGTGCAGGCCGTAGCGGGAATGAACTAACAAGGATTATGTCTATGATGGATTAATGATACTGTTCAGCATTCATACAAACTAATGGTGACTGTACTATACTACTCTGTCAAGATGGATTTATGTTACAGTTCAGCCTTCATACTTACCTGGGACATGGTTTTCTTTACATATCCTACACACATATTCAATGGTCTCTGTTGGAATGTTACCATCCATGCAAACTAAAGGTGACTGCGCTATACTACTCTCCCAAGTTGAAACCTGTAGAAAAGGTAAACAAATTAGTCAGTTCACCACTTAACCCGTTGAGCACTACCTGCCGATCTAACATTGTCTCTGATTGGTCAATTACATGATATCTTCATTTTAATCACCAATCAGAATGGAGCTTTGCAAATAATTCACCCCAATATTTTTGTGTGGTGAAATTATTCTAAAAGATTGGTCCAATTGATAATGAAAACTTCTTTTTGACCAATCAGCAGGTAGTTCCTCCACACTCACTGACCACATGCTATTTATTGTCTGAAAAGAATCCGGTCATTCCAGGGTCACATCATGCTACACGAATAGCTTGGTCAATCTTTATTTTTTATGAAATTTCAATTAATTTGTTAAAATTTGCGAACATATAACATCTTGGTTAGGGTGTGGCAAAAAACACTTTTCTTCTCAGGTTGACTTGGAACTCTCAGAGAATTTTACTAGGGTAGATACTACTATTGTGCTGAAATATCAGTAAGATTGGAGCATGTTTCACCCAGGCAGTAGATTTTCACAAAACCCCTACTTATTTGCTATTTCTTACTGTATCTTGTATCTGAATGCCTACTTTTCCCAGATTGTTTCTACTGATTTCTATAGAGTTATACAGTAAGAAATAGCAAAAAAGTAGGGATTTTGTGAAAATCTACTGCCTGGGTGAAACATGCTTCGATCTTACTGCTATTTCAGCACAGTAGTAGCATGTACCCCAGTAAAATTCCCAGAGACTTCGAAGTCGATCCGAGAGAAAAAGTCACCAGGCAACTTTTGTGGTAAAATTTGAGCATAAATATCCATGTCTCCAATACCATCTTTCTTATTGGTTCAATATACGATCTAGCCTTCTTTACAACCAATCAAAATAGTTCTTAGAGGCTGATAATTGAGCCAGTAGTTCAAAGCCATGACCAGGCAACTTACCATTTGAGGTGTGATTTGATCATTAATATCCATGTCTCCAATACCAAATAATAGTTCCCCTTGGTTGTCTAATACTGCACAATATGTCCCTGTGTTGTAGTCTGATAAAGTACTGATTGCTGATTGGTCCTATAATATAAAATTCACACAAACCGAGGAATTAGTGCAAGGAATCCCCATCTGCATAATTGCATTCTGTATTTGTACACAACCCAGCGGTTTCCAAACTTTTTACAAGCGACCTAATTTGTACTGGACTTATTTACCACGACCCATTACTACACCGTTAGTCAGCGAGATTGAGCACCGGGTCCTGAGTGGAATCAAGTAGTGAAGGTGATAAATTATTCCATTCTGGTATCGTACAAGGGAAATGGCTGAATTTGTGGGAGTTAGAGGATGATCATGACGCAAGATTTTGCAGCATGAAACTGGCGAGTGTGGGTGGCTGGTTGTCTTTTTATGTATACCATTTTTCACCCTGATGTGGCAGTGACATCAACACACATTTCATTGGGCGAAGCCTTAAATCAGTAGCGTTTGCTCAAAATGCTGGCGCACACACACTTAAAGGTGCCGCATAGATGCACGAGCGAAACCGTTGTCTCAACATGTCTGCCACATCAGACTGAAAAATGGTATAGTTTGGAATAGGAACAGACATGTTTGGTCAGTTCAATTTTTAAAAATAATTTTCAGTTTGTTCCCTTATTGGGCTATTCCAACTGAAATCCATAAGCCCCCTGTGGAAGATATTACCTTAATCTTCCACACAGAAAAAATAAATTACAAATGGGGTTACCTGAATGGGTGACTTCATTTGAAATCTACACCCCCTGTGTGGGAGATTAAGGTCATGTATTCAATAGGGGGTGTATGGATTTTAAGTGGAATAGTACAATCTTACACTGACTTTTGCTGTTCTTGATTTATACTTTAAAAATACTGCCAAATAAGTAGTCTGTAAACAAGTCTTTCCTCTGGTTTAACTTACCATGTTCTTACAATAAGTAAGTAATGCCTGTGCATGTTCATCATTACCAACTGCTGAAATGAACAAGGGCCTTGAGCCAAGTCTACTTAAACAATCTGAAAAGCAATACATTGAAAGGAATGTTATGTTTATCTATTTTTAAATGCTTTGATTTGCATTATACATTTGTGACGTGTCATGTCAAAAGAGACACTTTTGGGCAGGTTATCAATTTTGAGGTTTTTACGTATCTTAAATAAAGAGATATTTTGCTCCACAATGCCGTTTTCCCCAATGAAAGCGGACATTCCTAAGCGAAGATATTGAGTTTGTAAGTTATGGTATTATAAAATTGGAAATTGAGATATCGGCCTTTAAAAATATTATTGACAAGGTTGAGAGTAGGAATTACCTTGAAAAATGTCTCAAAAAATACAAGATGCCAGTTATATTCCAGTCTGAAACTATCAGACAATATTTTAAACATTAATAACATCGCAAATTTGCAACAAACCCAAATTGTGAAAAATTTCCCCCGGGCAGATTTTTGGCTATTTTTCTCTATTTACGATCCTGCCCAAAAAAGATCTCCTTTTGACATGACACGTCACATTTGCTTAATTTTTCACTGGATCAATACATTTGTATGAAATGCTAATGCATACACAAATACAATTCACATGTATAACAAGCCCACACACACTCACCCCGACCCCCACCCCAGATACCACACACCCAACAGATACACACCATCCTGTACCAGCAATTGTGGACCTTGTATAATTGTCCCATTAAAAAATGAGGCCATTTCAACATACCGATGATCAAAAAGGCAAGGCGTATTACTTGTATACCTGTGCATACAAAATACACCTACCAACAGTGGTCTGCATTTCTAATTAGGGATTCAATCATGTTTCACCGTTGTTCATCACCGATTAACAACGAAGCGTCCGCGTCATCTGCATTGTTTACTGCGTGAGGGCAGCTAAAGCTGCCCGAGTGAAGTAAACCATGCAGACGCGCCGAACGCGAGTTAAAATCAGCGATGAACAACGGTGAAACATATGATTGAATTCCTTTCAACAACAAAACCAAGCTAAAGATCTTCTAATTTACAGGATTCTTTCATTCGGAATATATCCGTTTGTCATTGCCACTTAACCTTACAAGAAGATCGATGATTTCTCTGTTGATATCAGCAATAAAACTAAGAATAAAGCGATAATGTTTAGCTGAATAGCTGTTACTTTTTAAAGAAAGTGTTTATGCATAAGTTCCAGGCATGACGAATTTTACGCGCTCATGTGTCACGTAACCTTGCGTTCGTGTATACGCTACTGGAAAAGTGTGGATTCATCACGGATTAACAACGCTTGGCTCCTGTACAAAGGAATAGGAAGAGTTGTTGAATGCATAATAATAGTGGTTGTATCTCTACAATGGGATGTGATGTAAAAGAGGGGACTTTGCTGTGGCAAAGTGCTTTTCCAGATATAGATTAAAAAAAGCCAAGACAAAATAAGGAAAAATGAAAATTTGGGATGCTTTCTCACTTATAGAATATGTGGTATTTATTTTAAAGCTGATGAAACTGATGAACTCAAAATTGACTTTACCTGCGAAGTGCTGCATCACATTTGGCATGGAATTGCATGGACATACTGCAAAGGTCTACATACCTGCTATATTTCTGCCCACTCCCCCATATGCCACCTGAAGAGACCCTTGGTACGTTCTGCCAGTATGCTGAAAAAAATGGGGTTTATAATTAAATATATTACACATCTACCCACTTCTATCATCAAGTAATCAAGAAAGAACAGATGATTAATTGTCTTTTCAACTGATTGAGTGTCCCAGGTTTAAGCAGAAAACAAACAAACAAACCTGTCACATCAAAAAGATGCTCAATCCTACATGTTAGGCCAAGTAAAAAGGTTATTTGTTTCTCGTCCCAACTTTTTTGAAAAAGGAGGATGAGGGCACTAGTTTTTTTATTGCCTTTTCCAAAACAACAGTTTTCCCCCAAAGATGATAATTCTAGTGTCTTTTTGGCAAGACTTGTCAAGCAAAATGAGTCTGATGTCGATCAAAATCAAAATTCGGTTTTCAAATTCAGTACATGAGCCATTCTCAGAACTTTATTTTACTGAAAACACCATCATAATTAGACTTACAGTTTCAGAGATATTGCCATTTTGGTGTTGCTCAGAACAAAAACGAAAATACAAAGGAAGTTGAATACAATTATTGGCTATATCTCAAAATCAATATTCCTGACATCCGACTCATTTTGCTTGATCACATCACATATGTGCTCCGCCATATGTTTTTACATGTTCATTACACAGGATATGACCTATTCAAACAAGAGTACAACTTGCTGTACACTTTCATCAAGA
This sequence comes from Amphiura filiformis, assembly GCF_039555335.1. NCBI lineage: Eukaryota > Metazoa > Echinodermata > Ophiuroidea > Amphilepidida > Amphiuridae > Amphiura > Amphiura filiformis. The sequence goes on along the minus strand of NC_092637.1, from coordinate 16,095,011 downwards.
AAATCAATTGAAATTTTGTGTTTTGTTTGTTTTGAAAAAAAAAAAAACCTTTTTTGATGCGGCAGCAAAAAACGATGCGGGTGGGGACGAGAATTTTTTATTTTTTTTACTTGGCCTTACTTCTTTCATGAGATACAGCTCTATCACCACACTTATTGTTATCATTACGTTTTGTTACCTGGAGAGATTTGATCATGTCTCACCTCCTTTTTCAACCAAAATGAGGGTAATAACTCTAGTAGTGAGGGATCAACATTTAACCACAAATCACCTCAGGCAAAACTCACTTCATGGGAACTAAATACCACACAAGGTCATTTTTATGTAACTCATTGACCGAATTTGTGTTATATATTGCCTCTAGCTATAATGACATAATTGTGATCTGTTCCACTCATTGACAGATATGAACCTCAGGAGGGAATTCAATTTTTGATCAATTCTCTCCAGGTAATGAAATGTAATGTTATTATTATTATTATTATACTTACCATAATGTTATCTTGGTTGACAGATGCTAAAAGATCAACAATACTGGCTCCAATAACCACTGGTCGCCCACCTGGTTCATGACCTTTGACCTCTGGAAATGTTCTATTATTACAATTATTATTTTGATTTGAACTTTGACCTTTACATCTCCTGAGATCTGCAAGTTCTTTGGCTATTTGACTGCCAATTAGAGCATTGTTACGTATCAATGCTTCATCTGTTGCAAGAATGTTAAGGATTCTCTCATATATATTCATTTATACTTACTGGGGGAGGGTATACTCAGCAGGGTTGTTTGATTTAAATCACAACAATTTAAATCACTGATTTAAGGGAACTGGAATGAGCGTTTTGACAGTATTTTTTGTGGGACATGAGAGCACATCAGACCTATCGAATTGCATTCTGAATACAAAGAATGTCTTTCTGATATCAAATAGAAAAAAAAAATCAAATTTTATGAAATTCACAATATAATACAAATTTTATGACAAATTATTAAAATTTGATATTTTTCACATTTTGGAGATATAACAGTCCTCAAAGTAAATTTTTATAAATTTAATGATATAGTCTTAAAGTGTATGTAGCTGGGAGGAAAAGCCGACGATCAATTGAAAATTTTGACCTTTAATATTGAAGATATGGATTTTTTCCCCAAAAAGACCTAATTTTTTTTGATGTTTTGAGAAAAAAAATCCATATCTTCAATACGAAAGGTCAAAAATTCAATTGATCGTCGGCTTTTCATCCCACCTATATACACTTTAGGTAGAAATCATCAGATTTATAAAGTTTACTTGAGTACTGTTAAATATCAAAAATATCAATTTTAATGATTTGCCATAAAATGTGTATTACATTGCAATTTCAAAAATCAAAATTATTTGATATCAGAAGGCCATTCTTCGTATTCAGAATGCAATTCGATATGTCTGATGTGCTCTAATGTCCCACAATAAATACTGTCCAAACGTTCATACCCCTTCCCTTAAATCGCGATTTAAATCACTTGATTTTTTTTTAAATCACTGATTTAAATCAACTTTTTTCAGTTTTTATCATTTTTGATCAATGTAAGTTAATTTCTTTCTTAAATTGACTGTTTTACTTCATTCCTAATGTTTCCACATCTTTTGGATACAATTAAAATACCTCTATGATGTCACTTCATCTATTGCTGAAAATTCATCTTCAAGGTGCAGAATTCAACAGGTTTTTCCCCATGATTTTACCAAATTTTTTCTTTGAAATTTTCACGTTCCAAAACATGTTTTGATTTTTTTGTAAATACTTGCCACTGGTACTCTTTTGACTTTATCATGGGGTATAGCAGTTCTTGGAATAAAAAAAAATCGATTTAAATCAAAAAAATCCGATTTAAATAAAAAAAAAATCAACAACCCTGGTACTCCGTACAAATCACCATATGGAGACGTGCCACAAACATGGGTAGCATTTTCCGCCTTTTGGTTTATCAATTACCCCCTTTTTAGGCCAATTTTGGTATATGGATGGGTTCTGTTTCCAAAATTTTCTTTTTTTTTGGAAAATAGCCCAATTTTGTACCTCAATCTAGCCAAAATGTTTGAAGTTTCACCAACATTTTTGGGAAAATTTATAAAAACTTTGACTTTTTGTATACCGATGGGTCCAATTTTCTTGAGCACCCCCGGGTACTTACTGCCAACCATATCCACCCCAAATGCATTTTAAAGTGATTGTAAGACACCATGTCAAACCAGCAGCATGGAGTTGCTTGTTCTCATACATAAGAAACAGCAATTTAAAATAGCAACTCTTCCCTGCCGTTTATCTTACTCAAGTCCAGCGGCATACTGATCAAATTCAAATTCAAGGACTTCCAAGGACTCTGAAGGACCGTGGGAACCCTGTCGGGGGGGGGGGGGGCAGGGATTTTAAAATCGTTCAGCTGACTGACTCCCATACCATAACAAATGCATGTGAAAATTTGCTATTTTAAACCTAAATGGTCCAAATTAGGTTAATTTTTGTCTGACACATTGCTAAAGGAAGATGCATATCACATATTGTGATTAATTTTGTCTCAGAATATTGAGTATGGGGAAATTTGTCCCGCAGTCAGTATGCAACTGCCCAAGTCCCCCTAAACCTATTGAAATTGTCATATACCGATAGTTGTTCACTAATTTAATGGCACTTCCCAGTGGTACTGGTTGTGCTACAACACACACCGACATCGCCTGGCTACTAATTACTTGGTACAGCAGAGATACTAAAATAAATACCCGGGATCGATACACGTGAATGTGCTATGCACGATTTTGATATTCAGATGAAAATATTTGGATACCGGGGTAGAAAATGATGAATATCTCCCGTAAATGATTTTGTCTAAAGAAGCCAGATGTGGTTCCTTGCACTTGAATATACGTGTTGAACAGATATGATAGTCGTTAGCTTGCGTCTTGAGAAAGAAGCTTGCCTATTGAACTCAAAAACTGACAATAATTCTGATTATATATGTGCCGAACTATATAGCGCAGTGTATAGGCCAATCGTGGAGGTAGTCTAAAAGCAGTGACCTATGGCGTACCATGCTCACTACACACAGCGAGGTCAGTCACCGGGCTATTGCATACCTGCCAACATTGTAAAAATAAAAATCTGTACAGGGTGCGCGCGAAGCACACGCTCACCCGTAACGGCACATGCTTGCCAACCTTTGGAACTAAGGTTGGTGTCTAATTAGAGTGAAGCGAGAAGCAAAACAAATTTTTTTTTTTTTTTTTTTTAAATTAAAATTTTTTCTTCTAATTTTTAAAAAAAATTTCAAAGTAGAACCACTGGAACTATTCTGAAGTGCTAAGATCATTCACAGGTAATTTGAAAAAAATTTGAAAAAAAAATTACAAAAAAATTACAGTTTGTTATCCTTAATATGTAAACCATTAACTAGTGTTTACCTCCTCATGTATCACATATTATAGATGCATTGGTTTTCCATGCATTTATAATATGTGCTACATGAAGAGGTAAATATTGGTTAATGGTTTGCATATTAAAAATAACAAACTGTAATTTGTTTGTAACTTTTTCCAATTTTTTTAAAAATTAACTGTGAATGATCCTTATGATCCTAGCACTTCAGAATAGGTCCAGTGGTTCTCCAAAAACTTTGAAAAAAAATCTATGAAAAAAAACTTTTTTTTTGCATTTTCAAAAATCGGATTTTTCCGATTTTTGTGACCTTTGACCTCAAAAATCGGAACGAATCCGATTAAATCGGAACGGTTGGCAGGTATGCTATTGTCAGTAGCCTTAGTCAGATGTCCTTCGGCCCATTATGCATCTCAAAACAAAATGGCCATGGATTCAACCTACCATGGCGATTTCTGCCATGAAGATATCGGGGCGTTGACACGTGCAACAGCTGTAATGGGTTATTCCAGTTGAAATCCATACACCCTGGAAGACACAACCTTAATATCCCACAGATGGAGTGTGAATTTCATATGGGGTTACCTGAATAGGCAACTCCATTTGGAATCTACACTCCCTGTCTGGGCGATTGAGGTCATGTCCACAGGGGTGTACGGATTTCTACTGGACTAGCCCAAATCAGTTTTGGTCAATTCAATTCAAGTAAAAGGATACTGGCTTGTAATGATTTTCCCTGAGTTAACTCATTAACTCTCTGCAAGATAAATGGTGTCACCTCTTTCCCAGTTATTCCCTGATTTCTGTGAAGGTATAAAAAAGTAAGAAAACAATAAAAAGTAATATTAAACAAATGTTCATATACATAGACTGGGTCAATCAGCATTAATATAACTTTCTTGTCCAGGGGAATTTAAAATTAGTTCAATTTTTTTACACGAGAACTTGTACCCTAAATAAAATGCAACACAATGTTCTTTTTATACGAAAAAAGTAATCACATGTGTTACTGTTGCCAAGCTTGATGAAATGATGGTTTCTTTATGAAAAAAAAATGCTTAACCCTACTTACTTTGCTTCTGAAAGTGCTTGTTGAATAGCGCCCTCTATAAGATCCCCATCAGCTGCTAGGGATTGTGGGATTGGTACAGCAATAAGAATCCCACTTTGAAGACCAAGTGATAAGGAACAATCTGTAGAAAAGAGACATACTGCATAAGGCCCTTGAAACTCAATTTTCTGTAACCCGTCACTTTTTTCCCAGCTCATGAGGCAACTTTTTCATTATTCATTATGTTTGGCGATTTCCATTTCTCACACAAATTAACCCCTTTGGCGCCACTTATATATGTACATAATTATGTAGGCCACAGTGTTCAGTGGGGTTTAAATTCAACCTTTTTTTAAATATGAAAGCACTCTTTGTAACTGGATCGAGTTTCAAGAGCCTAATCATTAAGATATGAAAATAAAATATATTATGAGCAAGTTACCTTATGTAAGCAGAGGATGGCTTGCATACTTCCCTACATGCACTATAATATATGGTGGGAAATTTGACCGAAATGAACATAAGTTATTTATTTTTTCGGCTTTGGAGTGTCCCAGGACCTAGACCTAAATGCTAGGATCATTCATGGTTGACCTAAAAAAAAAAAAAAATTCAAGATGTTTTGTATTTTTACAATTTTTTCTCAAAATCAATATTAGCGACATCTGACTCATTTCCCTTGATCGTGTCACATATGCACTTACTCACCCATTGAATTATACATGAAAATGGTCATTTTGAAACTACATGTCATGGAGTGAGAAGGCAGTTCTTATGCAAATAAATTGATATTTGGGTGGATGAAAGTCATATTGTGCCTATACGATACATAGTTTTATGCATAAGGCAAAGTAAAACATAAAACATGTTTCTTGTCCAGGTTTTGGAAAAATAGGAGGAAGAGGGGCTTTTTATTTTTTATTGAAAAAATGCCCTAAATTGCCCTATTTAGACGCTTTTTATCCTTTTTATAGTGTAAAGATTAGAAGCTGAAAAACATGAAGAGGCTCTTTTTATTTTGTTATTTTGAGATGCCAACCCCTCTGGCCATCACAAAACACTTCACAAATGCCTCTAATACTATTGTAAAGGCTTATAAGAAGAAGTTACAACTTTTCTAGTATCTTTACAAAAAGTTATGACAGAAAGATTACAAAATAAAAATAAAAATGCAATATCTTCAAAAAAGGAAGCGGGAGGGGACGAGAAACATGTTTTTTTTATTTACCTGGCCTAAGATTAAGAATACACAATTTGGTTTGGTATATGGTAGTATTATAACCATGGCATGATTTCTTACAAACACCCCCAAATACTGCTTGACAATTTACTGTTCAAGTTTACCTATTAATTCAGCTGCTTCTTTAGCATCAGTAACATTGATGGGGGATTGTACACCACTGTTTGGAGTGAAGAATGCTGGGAAGTCTTTATTTGGTCCAAATGTAGCTACTGTCACTCCCTGTGTTTCCTGTATAAAACAAAATCAATACCCACAATGCTTTGTCAAGAGGGCAGCATACAATATCAATATATTCAGTATTCTTTTGCAAAATCAATAAAAAATACTAAAAAACAGGACTAGTTGTAATACAGTACTATAGGTAGCTGCTCTGCAGACAAGCACGTACAAGGCCCTTTTTTGACAATTTTCATCCAATTTTGTACTTTCGTATGGTATACACCAACTGGGGAAATTCTTGGTTTTATCCTGGTGTTGTGTTCTTGAGGAAAGGGTCATAGACATAACTCAGTTGGTAGGCCGACAGAATTGTTAAGATTTGTAGGCATTTTTTGACAATTTTTGTCAAATTTTGTCCTCCCTGTTCTGCAGACAGGCACAAACAAGGAATTCCTGCACTTTCCTCTGGTACACACCAAATGGGAAAATTCCTGGCTTTATGCTGGAGGTGTGTTCTTGAGGCGAGGGTCATAGACATAACTCAGTTAGTAGGCCCCTCGTCCCTATTCATGATGGCAGGACCTCTCAGAAAACAGTCTGTCACTGAGCAATGCAAGTAAACCATAGCAGATCATGCCATTCATGCCCCCTCCAGATGCTAGCCAACATAAGTTTTGAATTATTACGCCTTCTTTTGATCATTTCCACCCCCCCTCCCCCTGGGAAAGTTACCTTTCCCCCCTTTGCCTCCCCCTCTGAAAAAATCATGGCTTAAATTCGCAAATGGTATGAGATAGTGGTGAGCTTTGATACTTACCAAGTATTCTAGTGTCTTTGGAATGTCCAGTATAGATTTGACGCCAGCTGATACCACTGCTACTGGTGTACGTCCTAATTCAGTTAAGTCAGCACTGACGTCTAAACCTGAATAGGGAAGGTAAAACCATCACATAAATATGTTTTTACACCTGGTTACAAAAACCCTTCCTGAAGAGACCTGAATAAGCGATACCGATAATTCAGAACATAGTGCATTGTGGAATTACTGGTCGAGAGTTATACCACAAGGCTTCCTTGAGTTCACAGTTGATACATGGGTATCTCACATAATTGTGTCTCGCATTGTCTTACGGCCTGCCAGGGCGAAACATACAGGCTGCCTCATTTCTTCATTATTATGTATTGATGGATCCATGTGTGTGAAAATAGTGAATCCAACACATAATAATGATAAAATTGGATGCTTTACACCTAATATTTATTGGTCTCGCTATGAGTTGTAAAATATTGGACTCGACTATGTCTCGTCCAATATTTTAAAACTCATAGCTCGACCAATATATATGGGCGCCACCGATCAAATTATTATTCAATGATATGGTTGGACGCTAAGACACAGTGAGAGAGTGTATCATGACTGCATGAGATTACCCCTGTACCAACTGTAAACTCAGGTAGTCCATGGAACGTATAACTCTTAACTGGTAATCGTGAGGTCCCCGGTTCATATCCTGTTGGGTCTTGATTTTTACTGCTCACTCTATTTATAATATGTCAGTTATAATACATGCTCGAGTATGCGTAGTATTAAATTGTATGTGTTGTGTTGACTCAAAGAATTTGCATGTTTACGCGTGCAATCAAAGGCAGTACATCTGTGCATGCGCGAAGCAACTCCAATAAAGTACTGATGAGAATCTCTCAAGGAAGCCAAATTAGAATTTTGCCAGTCAATGGAATAACAGTAACAAAAGAATTAATTCGGATACATGATAACATTCCACTTACTATTTTCTCCATCTCTATGTACACCCCCAATCCCTCCTGTAACAAACACAGGAATGTCAGCCTTGTGTGCTGCTACCATGGTTGCCGACACAGTAGTTCCTCCCGTAAGTCTCTGTTAGTGCATAGGATAAAAAACAATGAAAGTCATTCTTAAATTAGAATAAGACAATGACAAGTTAAATAAAACCTGATTTATGCATGGAGATATCTGTATCTTTTACATTTTCACTAGACCCAATTTCCGAAATATCTTGAAAAGTTGCATCTCCGCAAATGCTGCAGAAAGTAACTATTTAAGGGGGTACTATACACCCCTAGCCAATTTTTTGCTTATTTTTGTGTTTTCTCAAAAATTATTGCGCATTGGTGACAAGTAAGATATGTGTATTATAGGGGCAAGGACTACAACTACTGCACTGAAAATTCAGCAACTCAAGGCAAGTAGTTATTGATGTATTGATCAAATATTGGTTTTCCCTCATTTTTGACTGTAACTCCACAACTGTTGTCTGTGCCGAAATAAAATTTCCAGTGTAGCAGTTGTAGTCCTTGTCACCAATGCTCTATAATTTTTGAGAAAAATGCAAAAATAGGCACAAAATTGGGCAGGGGTGTAGTACCCCCTTAAAGATAGCTGTAAAAATAGCTGTAGAGGGGCTATGGTGGTGCAGTGATCCAAGACTTCAACTCATATTTGCAAGGTTACTCGGGGGTCATGGGTTCGAATTCCTGCAGCGTCAATGTGTTGTGTACTTATAGGCACAGGCACAAATAGGTACAGGCTATTCAATGTTGGGAAGGTAACCGACTTAAGGTTCGTTCATACTACGCCGCCGGTGCATTGTACTGAAAATACTGCATTGCGATATCGCAATAAAGTTAAATACATTTTAACTTGAAATTGCGACGAGTTGCGTTGAGTTGCGGCAAAAAGTAATCGATATATCGGCATCGCAAAGCAACGCATCGCAAATGCGGTGGTAGTATGAACGAACCTTTACTGTGGAGGTGTAGCAATTCCCCAGCAGCACCATTGCATGAAGGCGTCCGGCTCAATCACTTAGAAAGAGAGATGGGCACTCATGGCCTGTGAACACAGGTTCGCCCCTCTACCTTTTTACCTTCACACTAAGGGCTGGGGTATGACCGTTTGGACAGTATTTATTGTGGGACATTAGAGTACATCAGACAGTACATCAGACATATCGAATTGCATTCTGAATACGAAGAATGTCCTTCTAATATCAAACAATAATCTGATTTTTTGAAATTAGCAATGTAATACACATTTTATGGCAAATGATTAAAAATTGATATTTTTGATATTTAACAGTACTCGAAGTAAACTTTATAAATCTGATGATTTTTACTTAAAGTGTATGTAGGTGGGATGAAAAGCTGACAATCAATTGAAAATTTTGACCTTTCGTATTGAAGATATGAATTTTTTTCCAAAAACACAAAAAAAATTAGGTCTTTTGGGAAAAAATCCATATCTTCAATATGAAAGGTCAAAATTTTCAATTGATCGTCGGCTTTTCCTCCCAACTACATACACTTTAAGAATATATCATTAGATTTATAAAATTTACTTCGAGGATATAAAAAATGTGAAAAGTATCAAATTTTAATAATTTGTCATAAAATTTGTATTATATCGTGAATTTCAAAAAATGAAAATTATTTGTTATCAGAAAGACATTCTTCGTATTCAGAATGCAATTCGATATGTCCGATGTGCTCTCATGTCCCACAAAAAATACTGTCGAAATGCTCAAAACGCTCATTCCAGATCCCTTAAAGATAGCTTACTATGCCTTACACCATCCTAGGCCAATTTTGGTACACGGATGGGTCATTTTTTCCAAATTGCAATAGCTGCCATGTGTATGTATGTACAATAAACTGTATGTAAATCACCAAATGTTCACAGGGCAGCTGTTGCACTTACCCACTCTTGGTGCTGAGCAGTTGACTTAAGCAATTTGCATTAAATTTTGCCACACATTTTGACTTTTGGTATAGCGATGGGTTCAAATTTCTTGGGAAATTGGTATATGGATGGGTTCATTTGCAAATTCTCAGCAGCACTTGAGTACCCCCTGCCTTGCTCACATTCTCCCATGCACTTGCCTTACTTAAGACCCAACTCAAATCCCTTCTTGATGATTTCACAGCATTTTGAGCTGTTGCCATAGCAACCAGCTCTTCCTCTGACAGCCCTACATGGATGCTGCCATTAAGGAGGCCCACTGTTGCTGGGGTGACACCATTGTCTTGCACGATTCTCTCTACATCTTGTGCTGTTCTGTAAGAAATAAAAAAAAGAAAAAAAAAGCCAAGTAGACTACAGTATTTTTCACTGATGTGGCAGTGACATCAACAAGTTGAGGCAGCTTTTTCGTGCGCCGAAATTTTCTTTGGGGGGTTGGGGGTTGAGTTAGCAAACTCAGGGATGGAAAATAACACTCGTCTGGTCGCCAGTGGCAAGTAAATTTGCGGTCGGGTGAATGAAGGTCTAAAATCACCAGCCCGATTGGCGAGCAACATTTCACGCTGCTTGACCAATTTACGGTCAGAAAAAGTGATTAATGAAATCTCACATAAAAATTAAGAAACTATTTAGGCCTACATGATTAACCCTACATGTTTACAAAATACAGTACACAAACTATCAGTATATAAGCTGATCGCCAGGGCTGACGTTCATTGAGACAATCTGTGCTGAATAATAAGTACCTGATCTACGGTACATGTAGCTTATTGCAGTACCTTCCGATTGGTTAAATCTCACAAGATTTCACAATATTGTAGGAAACCACCCAATTTGACCACACAATCATTACCCAAGTGGAAAATAAGGGAACTTTTAGCTAAACTTGGGGTCATTCATGACTTTTTCCCCCATTGACTTCAAGTTGACCTTCTACTGGAAGTAGAATGAACTGAACACCGTAAAACCCACACTGATTGGTTGTTGTGTTCTGGCCTTGATATTATTAAGTCTGCTGCAGGAGTGAAAATCTGGCTGTGCTAAAGTGGAAGCATATGGGTAGATTGACTAGATTCTGTGGTGGTGCACCTAGGTTTCATTATCATTGAGGTATAGGACTTTTTATTTTTTTCGGAGAAGAGCAGGTAGGGCAACTACTTGATTATATTTCTACATGTTCATACTACATACTCTGAAAATTTTAGAAAATTCGCAACGGGTCAGTTTTTTAAAAATCACATTTTGTTCCTAAAATGGGGGTTATAGTGCACTCAATGGGCACTCTCTCCATAGGGCTACATGTAAAGACCAGTTATAGACAAATGGCCCTAAAACTAAACCGACTCGTTCATTTTTCCTCAAATTTTGCATATGATGTAGATTTAACATCTGGAATGTAATGCAAGTGGTTTTGTTGCTGCTCTTCTAAATTCATTTATAAAATGTCCGCCCAGACCAAGGTGAGCTGCTAGCAGGCCTTTTAAATGCCCTCTTTTTCCAGGGTCTGCGCTAAAAACATAACAGACTGTAATACTACCGTTGTTGCGGGTTTTTTTTTCACGCCAGCTGACTGAACATTATAGGAACTAAGTTATAACCCAGGAAAGTATACCAGATCTTGAATAGGATACGGCCTATGGCAACCTCAATTTACCTCAACGGTAAAATTTCATCCGTACCAGTAAATTTTATGACCTACTCGACCGATTGGCGAGTGGCAAAAAAACCGAAGTTCCATACCTGATCAAACCAACTCATTTAGTGGGGAGTACAACCTCCCTAACCCATATCCCCCACAAAGACCATACTGCCTACACCAAACCTCCAAGCCTGAGCAGTGAGTACTTTACATGAATTGAAACATCTACCTGTAGAGATTAGATCCAATGAGTACCAACTCTGCCATGTTTTGGTGTCACTCATGGCAGGTAAAATAGTGAAAACCTTTGTAACATACAAGCTTAAAGACCCATTTTATTGTTCAATGTTGGGTTTTTGCAGATAAATGCCGCGGTACACTATGTTGGTACCATGCATGACGTGCCAAATTATGGTGGATTTACCACAAACTAAACTTAAATTAAGTTATGCATGTGGCAATTCATGTGGCAATTTATGCATGTGGCAATTCTGAGTCAGTCCTCTTTGGGTGTAATCTCTATGCGTCCACCTCATAAGACAACTTTAACATCCATCCTCCTTTTGATTACCTTAGGTTATGTGGGTACGGCATACCATGTGTGATTATCGTGCTCTCTAGCGCCACCACAGGCTGGTTGTTTGCCAATGCAGATGCAACACTTGGAAGAAGCTTAAGGTAACCTGCATGGAAAGAATAAAATAGGAAATGTAGGACTGGCCTGGTATCAAACAAAATTTTAGCTCAAGTATGACGGAAAAAAGGAGACTCATAACATCATGTACCAGGTATTGATATAGAATTGCATGCGCACAGCACCATTAGTTGTATGCGCAATACGTGACTGGTACGTGCTTATGTGTATTTACGCGAGCGTAAGTTGGGACTTAAATGATGTGCACAGTAACAAAAATTATAAACAGAACAAACTTTAGCCACCTGTCATGGGAAATTTGCTCCTAGTACAGGCAAAATAATTAGTTTCATTTTAGTAAAAGAGAGAACATCAACAGCATTCAACGCACAGTCTTTATGGGGGTGAAATCTAACATCCCTCCACTCCAGTGAACTGTTGGCTATAAGTAAAAACAGAAATTCGCAGAATATAAAGACAAAGAGACAAGTTTGTTTCTGATGTCACTGTCAATCCAACTCCCCACAACCTTTTATTTAGAGGTAAACTGCGCATCGGTTATTTGGAGGGCATTGTGAAATATCTAAAACATTTTGCCTTTGGAACCGAGGAATATCCCAGGGCGTAGGGATATTCTGAGAACCAAAGCAAAATGTTCAGATTTTTCACAATGCCTAAAATATTACCGATGCAAAGTTATGCAAAGTTATTAACCTCATTTATAACTGTCATTTTCACCTCTTCACTTTACAAATAACACAAAATTGTTCTCAAACGCTTGTAAAAATAAAAAAAATTTTACATTTGGCTTTCCCAAAAATCGAACATGTTAAAATCAAAAACAGAAGTGCAAATAAGGTAGTGCGCAATCCAAATATGGCGGCCAGCGCACGAGTAGTTTGTTTGACGCACAACACGGCACACGCGAAGGTTACTAAATATTTACGCTGGAACAATTATGCATTTTACGGTCAATTGTGAGATATTAATGACCTCGATTTGCATTAATTTGCATTTTTACAAATAATAAAATATGATTTGATCACATGTATGCATCGCGCATATTCATGAGGTTATGAATGATGATAGAAAAATTATTAAATTTGTGTACATCATGGAACATTCAACTACGCTTGTTACTCCGCGACTAATCATGCTAATACACGAAGCGTGCTGGCGCTACTCTCACGCGTCCATATTGCGAGGTTATCTGCGTACAACAGCTTACTACGCACAGCCACGCAAAGAATATGTTCCACGATGTACACAAATTAAGTAATTTTTCTATAGTACGAGTGCATAAAAGGAAGGTTGATTCATCTGGTGCCTTCACTGGAGAAGGAATCGCAGAAAAAAGCAAAAAATTAACTGTACTTTTAAAAGGCAAAAAACAACTTTTCTAGGCATTGTTGACATGGTGCCTTCAGGAAAGGAAGTTTCCTATTAATTACTAAGACCTAACTTTTGAGATGGTTTGTGTGTTTGAAGGTGCATAATTTACCATTACCTCTGCATTCAGAAACTCAATCATCACGACAACTTGTAAACAAATTTTAAAGCGGCAAAATTAACCATATGGCATGCTGTTTTACGCTGCATTCAGAAACTCAATCATCAATACACTCGTAAACAAACCGTGCCCGAGTTTGACTGATAGATGACATTAGACGCAAACTACTAAACTATCTTCATCTCTGGCTATGATTATACCTTGTATAATTTTGTGACTTACCATTTTTATTTGTCTTGCTGGTAGTTGCTAAACATCTCCATGAATGATGTGCGAGTTTCAGCATGGCTTTTTGTGATGCAAGACTATGCAGACAACCTCGCTGTACACCATTGTAGAAGGTTTGATGCAATAGCGCCATCATTCTATGATGAAATGAAAGAAGTACCAGACTTGTACATTAATTTGAGATTTGAAAGTGAAAGATAATTCAGGTTTACAGGTTGCCGGCCCATTTTTAATTTTTTTTGTCATTACATAATTTAAATGACCACAGCAGTATCCAATAAATTATGCTAAGGCCATCTTAATTAAATCCTGTGTCTCAAAGCTTGTAAGAAATTGAAAATGCGGTGTTTTTTACTGTATTTTTTTTTAATTTGAATTTTTTTATGTGTCAGTACAGGATTTCGGACAAGCATTTTGTGCAAAAAATATCCAATATGTTAGAATAGCAGACAAAAAAGTCACTGCTACAAACTATTATTCTTCTCTTTTAATATTTTTGTGTCCAAAGTTTGCGAAAAAATCAAAAACTTGAAATCAAATACAAATTTTGAGTTTTATTTTCGCCTTTTTGTTTTAAAAAAAAATAAAAAGAGATAAAAAATGAATTTCCTGATTTTCAAAGAGGACTACGCGCACGATTTTACTAACGCGCGCGGCAGCTTTGAGACACAGGATTTAATTAAGATGGCCTAACCATGTGGCATTGAAAATGTACACAAAATCCCCCATTTCAACTTCTAATAAATCAGTGGTGCTTAGACTTTTTTGGAAAAATAAGACCCTGAAGTATTGTGAAACTATCCATAGGTATCAAACTTTAAGGGGGTACTACACCCCTGACCAATTTTGTGCCTATTTTTGCATTTTTCTCAAAAATTACAGCACATTGGTGACAAGTAAGATATTTATATTATAGGGGCAAGGACTACAACTACTGTACTGAAAATTCAGCAACTCAAAGCAAGTAGTTATTGATCAAATATTGATTTTCCCTCATTTTTGACTGTAACTCCACAACTGTTGTCTGTGCTGAAATAAAATTTCCAGTGCAGTAATTGTAGTCCTCGCCCCTATAATATACATATCTTACTTGTCCCCAATGCGCTATAAGTTTTGAGAAAATTGCAAAAATAGGCACAAAACTGAACGAGGTAATAACACAATTTGATACCTTTTTAAGGAAGAAGTGAGATGGAAGGACAGGCTTGAAGAGAGCTTGGAACTCGCACAAATTATGAAGAAGTGAAAACGAAATGCGAAGTCTAACTATGCTAGATACAATGATTTTGACACACTGATGAGGAAGAACATGTATAGGGAAAATCTGAAGCAAACAAAAGATACGGTAGTTATAAACATAATCTGATATTTTGTGGTTTACAGGAGAATGAGAAGGAGAAATGGGAAACAGAGAATGGCCTACATGAGTTCTGGATACAATGAATGGGGGTTCCCCAAAATTGGGTCCACTCTATCATTTTACTCGACCTCCATCATTTAAAAGCACAGCAAGAGAGACCAACTAACATTGTGGCTAAAAATTTGCCCAATTAGGAGATCAATATTTCGTACTGAGCTTTGCAAAGAACTTGAAGCAGTACAAAGTGAAGACCAGAACAAGAGATAGACAGCAATACTTCATACAACATCATTACCCAATGGAACTGCAAGAACAGAAGCAAGGACTTTTGTCGTTATTCAAGGCTGGTCAAGCAAATCTACCAAGGACCTTCCAAGTTGTCAGTATGGAGCTGGCTTTGTTCATAAACAAACAAAGATTGGTACAATTACCGAATAGGGTGCAACTTGCTAGACTTAAGTCTAGTCCTCGTTTACAGAGTTTTAGGGTTATGGTTTAGGTTTGGGGTAGGGCAGTCTTGTAATAAAACTAGAATTTGCACCTTATTCAGCAATTGCTCCCAATGATTTTGCCCCGGAGATCAGATTTCTGAAACACATCCAATCTCTACCCATTTGAGATTCATGGATCCCGTGGATACCATGCCTGAAATGAATCAGAGCTGATGAGTTGTTCGAGAAGTCTAGCCAAGAATTTGCTCACCGATAGCTTCACATTCTTGAGACCATTGTATTTAAAATCTAGTCGGATTCGCTGAAGCATGACACTGTGTAAAGCAATGGAAGTTCAGAAGTAAACACAGCCGATCATGACAGATGATTGCATCAAAATGTTGCTAAAATTACACTTCAACAAAATATTAGACTTCAAAATAGGCAAATTTTGCTCAAAAGATACAGTTGACTCAATGAAATAACTTTCATCCAAATTTCAACATTAACAGAATAAATAACCTCTGGTGCAAAAAATTGCACCACTGTCCGACCGAAAAAACGATAGCAAAGCACTCTAGCATCGAATGCGTAACTATTATGTGCAAATTCGAAGCTAGAGTTCTCGAGTACGGTAACTGATGAGGGATCAGATACAGAGAATGAGTTGTCAACACCGAGTCCTCCACCAGAAAAGCGTACAAGAATCACAGAACCAGAAGAAGAATAGGAATCTGGTTGTGTCATATGTGTAGTATTACCCTGGGGGCACATCATTTAATTTTTGGTGGGTATGCTCCCCGGAATTTTGTCTGGTGGGTCTTTGGGAGCTGATGGCATACCGGTAAAAAGTATAAGGGGGTCTTTTGGTGCTGGGAAGTGGGGACAGTCAAAATCAAGGGTCTTTCTTGGCTCTTTGGTTGAAAGTTGCCTGAAGAATGCAGAATGTTAACTCTGTCAAATGTTCAAAACAATACATTATATAAACAAAAAACTATTGGCACAAATGGCACAGATTCGACCTGTCATGTCTGTGTAGATCATGAGTATGCATATTGATCCAGGGGGAGGGACCCCTTAACCCGATGGGTTAAACTCTTCCGGCGTTGAATTCGGGGGCCCGCGATTCAGGGTTGAATTAATTGAATTGAATCCCAGGTTGGAATTGAAAAATGCCTTCAGATCTGACCCACTGCTAAGGGCTAGTGTCAAAAACAGGACCCATGATGATATGCCTGGTCAAGCACCCTCACAGACCCGAACGTAGTGAGGGTGCTTGGTATATCCGCCATGTTTCAAATACATGGATGGGCAGCATAATGGCCCGCAAATTTAAGCTTTATGAGAAGCCTATTTCAGTTGCAAAATGAGAACACAGAGTGGCTTATCTTTAACCCACATTCTCAATCTCTCATGCCAGAGGTTAAAAAAAAGCGATCCCTAACTAATTATCAAAAGATCGTGAATTTAATTTCTTGAAAGCGTGCCGGTAAAGCGATTTGTTTACAAGTAACAATCCTTGTTCCGACACCGATACCGTTCATTCGGCATAATCGGCTTCATTCTGCAAACCACGTGATCACTCAGGTGAACTAGGATTGGACGATCGATTGCGTTATTTTATCCAGGTTACCGGGCCATGCTAATGGCGATACTCGCGTCTTGGAAATATTTTTCAACCACGTTGCAAAATTATCGGAAATACACCATCAAAGGCGACTTCGATCGGTAAGCATCATTGAAACTAAGCAATATTTAGTATTTCTTCTTTTGATTTTTCGATAAAATTGTAGTTTACAGTTTTGATTAGTTTGATGAGAGTGGATTTAAAACCAGTCCACTAGTAGGCGTTGTAATTGACAGTTTGACAGTTCCGCCGGAGGATAATGTGAATCCATAAGATGTGGCAATCAATTTCACGATTAAAATCTTTCCTTTGGGGCGATTTCCATTTCTTGCTATCATTTAATGCCTGAAAGCATCAATACTAAAGATAGGCTATGCAGATATGCAGATGCTTGTGCAGATATATGTTAACATTGGATTCAATTTCTTGTTTATTGTTCACTGTATGGAAAAGCCTGTTCTGTTGTATCTTGTATTGGTTGTATTTCCCACGTATACCATGTTGAATGATGATGATAGCATGCGTAAGGATTTTTCAGCTGAAAAGCCTACCCATAGCTACCGGCTAAGGATTTCTCAAAGCAAAACTGACCCATTGGAGAAGCACCTCCCCGTATGCCTGTTCATGTGATATTATTATTATACTGTTAAACTATTTATATACAATCAATCATCACATGCATAATACTAGTACTAGCATGCTAGCCTAGGTAAGTTTAAGCTTATTCATGTTATCATGTGTATTTACATAGTACAGTGCATACTGACTACAGCCATATTGATACGCCTGTTCGAGAGAGGTGTGTAATAAGTACATAGCATATAGTTTAATATCTACGGTACGTACGAAATAATCGTTTCTAGTGGTAACAAACCCGGTCCCCTAAACTTGACTTACATGTACCGGTAACCAGAAATGTGACCTCCAAAATCATGATGACCAATTATGGTAAACACAGCTCGTCTCCAAACAATGTCGCCTCTCATTGGTCAATGGTAAATCATAACTTTATCAATCGGCGCGGCGCGATTTATGATAATTTTACATGGTAGACTATAGGCCTGAGGCCTATAGGCCTACTATCTACCAAAACACGTTTCAAAACGTAAAAAGGGGCCAAGTTTAAAAAATCTTTCCTGTGTGGCTTTTCACCCTTTTTAAACTTGGTCCCATTCAAGTAAAGTGGTACCGTAATAACATGAAGAATGAGTCCTAATTTCTACATGCAACAATTAGGTTTAAGACTGTTCGAAAGCGGTGCAATATGACGTAGGCTATGTATTATCAAAAACATTTGAAGGTTTATGTTTCATTATATTGCGTGTTCATAAAGAGTAGTAGAGTATTATATATACTTAGCAAATTGACTGTCTGTCAACCTGTTACATATTAATATAGGCCCTAAATCTGTACATAAGGCGCAGGATCGCACAAGACGATGAAGAATTTAACAAA
This sequence comes from Amphiura filiformis, assembly GCF_039555335.1. Classification (NCBI taxonomy): domain Eukaryota; kingdom Metazoa; phylum Echinodermata; class Ophiuroidea; order Amphilepidida; family Amphiuridae; genus Amphiura; species Amphiura filiformis. The sequence continues at coordinate 16,076,479 of NC_092637.1, read as the reverse complement.
GTGAGTATTTGCTACTTTTACTTAAATCAAAATACATTATAACGTCTTTACGGAAAAACTTCAATCAAGCACGAACATTAATTAATTTACTCTACAAAATGAACACTGACAACTAAGAAAATAAACAAGTAGCCTAAAGATGACTTCGTATGGGTCTTTAGAAACTTTCATAAATGGGACCAAGTTTAAAAAGGGTGAAAAGCCACACAGGAAAGATTTTTAAACTTGGCCCCTTTTTACGTTTTGAAACGTGTTTTGGTAGATATTAATTCTTTTTTTGAGGTAAAAAGATATTGCGCGGTAAGTGGTTCTTTGTAGCCATGCGAGGCGAAGTAGTTGGATATCCATATTTCGCGGTAAATGGTTCTTTGTAGCCCTGCGGGGCAAACTAGTTGGATATCCATATTTCGCGATGAGTGGTTTTTTGAAGCTTCGAGGGGCAAACTAGTTGGATATCCATATTTCGCGGTTAGCAGTTCTTTGTAGCCCTGCGGGGCAAACTTGTTGGATATCCATATTTCGCGGTTTGTGGTTCTTTGTAGCCCTGCGAAGGCAAAGTAGTTGGATATCCATATTTCGCGATGAGTGGTTTTTTGCAGCTTCGCGGGGCAAACTAGTTGGATATCCATATTTCGCGGTTAGCAGTTTTTTGTAGCCCTGCGGGGGCCTATGTTCGATATCCTCATTTCGCGGTTAGTGGTTTTTAAACGACCCGTAACCACCCAATCAGTTGCATGGGGTAAAAGAATTATTTAAAAAAATAATAGCTGAACCCTATAGTTCAGCCAGGGACTGGAAACGACATATTGATGACTATATATAGAGTGTATTCAATAAACCCAAGCGGAACGAGAGCTGCTAAGTAACCGCTATCCGAACCATAAACACATGCATTATCAGACAACGAGTGTTCCATTTCCTCATAGCTTCTCACGTTGTACACACGTCAGTCGAATTTGGCGGTGTTGGTTTGTTAGCCCTCAAGTTATAACATCGTTCACTTTGTGTTGAACATTTTATGTGGGCCGCACTGTAATAACATAAAGATCATTCTGATCAGTGTGATGATATCATTTCAAGAGGTCACTTCCCGATTAACATGATTAAGCTAAACAGCCTATGTGGAAGAATTTTATGCATGAGCATTGAGCAACCACATCAATGATGTAGTAATGAATACCCTCTATTGTTATCGGATTAATTTTTACGACCTTCGATTACATGGGAGTAGCAACGAGGACACGGTGTTTGATTTCACTCACATAATAGATCAATATTGACCTTCATCCAGCAAGGATCAGCCAAGCACTACAGTGGCCAAGCACGAAAGGTTTCTTGTTATCTCTTCAAGTATTTTTACCTTAGGTCTATAATCATAATGCAGGCCTAAATCCCGGGCCTAAATTAAGTGTAGGCCTACTGTTCGAGTAGGAGGATTTGTTTGATATTATTCTTGATTTTGAATAATATTATAGTACCTGTTTGTTTCCATATATCGGTTATTAAAATTACAATTCACCACATACACATTCCAGTTTGCGAGAGGTTTATAATGAATAAATGAATAGGTGTTATTATTTCGAATTATAATTATTTAGGAGAGTGTTTTAGGATTTTGTTAGAAAAGGGATGATTGTTGATCATGTTTATTTTATTGTTGTATGTATTTTCCTGTCATTTCCTGCAAACCTAATAAAGATATTTTGATAATTGAAAATAGTCTGTATCATAAATCGTAGAGGTTGAAAGAGTCAACAAGCGTCAGAAATTATAATTTGCCATGGAACTTCGGTCATATTTTATTTGAAATATAACTGGATGTTAGGGTCTTGGTATGCATAGTATGATGATATACAGACACTGACCTTTCCTAAAACTATTAAGCAGCAAGTTGTGTATCACACCCATCATGGGTTCGAACCCCTTTATTGTATTTTATTGTTAAACCTGAATAGCGTGATTACTTTTGAATGAGCGGCAGCACACATATTTTGTTTGAGGATAGCTGGATCTATCTCCTTTTCCTCACATCTTCTCTGTAGTACAAAGCGTGGAATCCTCTCCAGAACGGTATAGACAAAAATGCCTACGAAAGAATCTGCGCCGAATTCGGGATCTCCACTGGAGCCAATTGGAGGCAAAAGTTCGACCGTTGGAACGGAATGGGCACGGCAAAATTTACCCGGACTTACCACAAAGATTTTAGTCTGAAGACCTCGGACAAGGTCGAAATTGCTGAAAACCCCGATACAAAGGGGGTGATGCCGAAGGGGTGATGCCATGGCCGTGATAGGATCTTTTGTTCTGGATCACTCGAACGGATTCACCAGGGCTGGTGTTTCAAGAATTAACGACAGCGTTCGAACTTTGGTTTGGGCTATCCTCGGAGCTCAAGCCCAAGCAAGATCAAGCATTCTTGGGGATGGCAGGGCGTTTGACGCTCAAAAGCAATTTTTGGCGAACGTCGAAGATGCTATCAATTCAGAGGTAGACCTTCCCGATTCGATCGACCGGTACCAGAGAACTCTCCAGTACGCTAGGAGCAAGCTCGACTTTGTCGTTGGACACGGATTGTACATGCTTCCAAGCAACATGGAGGTCGAACTTGGAACGTTGAACGGCTACAACAATTTTATTCTCATTTGAATGAGCGGCAGCACACATATTTTGTTTGAGGATAGCTGGATCTATCTCCTTTTCCTCACATCTTCTCTGTAGTACAAAGCGTGGAATCCTCTCCAGAACGGTATAGACAAAAATGCCTACGAAAGAATCTGCGCCGAATTCGGGATCTCCACTGGAGCCAATTGGAGGCAAAAGTTCGACCGTTGGAACGGAATGGGCACGGCAAAATTTACCCGGACTTACCACAAAGATTTTAGTCTGAAGACTTCGGACAAGGTCGAAATTGCTGAAAACCCCGATACAAAAAAGTTTGAGATCTTCGTCCCCGGCATGTCAACTTTTTGGGCAACAGCAGAGACGCTACTTACCCGATCTGGATGGACCAAATGTTCGATCACGCTCCGGACATAACCGACGTGTCAATTCGAAGGGGTGATGCCATGGCCGTGATAGGATCTTTCGTTCTGGATCACTCGAACGGATTCACCAGGGCTGGTGTTTCAAGAATTAACGACAGCATTCGAACTTTGGTTTGGGCTATCCTCGGAGCTCAAGCCCAAGCAAGATCAAGCATTCTTGGGGATGGCAGGGCGTTTGACGCTCAAAAGCAATTTTTGGCGAACGTCGAAGATGCTATCAATTCAGAGATAGACCTTCCCGATTCGATCGACCGGTACCAGAGAACTCTCCAGTACGCTAGGAGCAAGCTCGACTTTGTCGTTGGACACGGATTGTACATGCTTCCAAGCAACATGGAGGTCGAACTTGTAACGTTGAACGGCTACAACAATTTTATTCAGATCGCGTTGGACGATCTGTCCCTTGGATATAACTCGGAAGTAAATCACCAACAAAGTGTGATTAAAAGCCAGCAATCGAATCCGAGCCGGACGACTTTCAACCCGACCCGCTACAGGAAGAGGAAGAAGAACCACCAGCCAATACAGAGCCGCTTGTTGAGGACGCAGCCAGGGGGTATGGGGACACAGCCCCTGGGGGTCTGGGGGCGAAGCCCCCGGCGCAGCCCCCCCTGACGCATGACGAGAAAAAACTTTCATTGACCTTGGGAGCGGCGTTAATTGGAACAGCCATCGCATATTTTCGTTAATATAAAATGGCTGATGAAAAAAAAATCAAGTGCGCTAAAATGGAGGTGCCTGTAGAAGAGAGAAAAAACTGCGGCAGGGGGTCTGGGGGCGCAGCCCCCCCTAAGTGAAAGGGAGAGGCTCGTAAAAGAGAGAGAAAAAGCCGCGCACAATGCGGGAGTCGAGCTCGTGTTCACTTTTGTGTGGATGGCTTGTCTTGCGGCAAAACTTTGGTGGTTGAAGTAGGAGCAATTTTTGAACCGGTTTAAAAAAAAAAAAAAAAGGAAAAATGGAAAAATTAACAGGTATCGCAAATTTTGAATCCATGATAAGATATGAGATTCGAATATGTTCGCCTAATTTTCGTCGACAACTAGGTGTGGTGTATTGGGATGCCACTGATTTTGACAGAGCGATGAAATGTGCCGCTATAACAGGACATGAAGACATCGTGAAACTCTGCAAAGACTGGGGCGCCACTGATTTTGACGCGGCGATGGAATGGGCTGCTCGAGGAGGCCACAAAAACATCGTGAAACTTTGCAAAGACTGGGGCGCCACTGATTTTGACGGAGCGATGGAACATGCTGCTCAAGAAGGGCACGAAGACATCGTGAAACTTTGCAAAGACTGGGGTGCCACTGATTTTGACGGAGCGATGGCATGGGCTGCTGTAGAAGGGCACGAAGACATCGTGAAACTTTGTAAAGACTGGGGCGCCACTGATTTTGACAGAGCGATGGCATGGGCTGCTCGAGAAGGGCATGAGAACATCGTGAAACTTTGCAAAGACTGGGAGCTACTGATTTTGATTGGGCAATGGCATCTGCTGCTTGAGCAGGGCGCGAAAACATCGTGAAACTCTGCAAAGTGATTTTGAATTGTAGACCAAATTTTTTTTGCACCCGCGGCAGATTGCTGCGGGTTTATTTTTTTTTGTCGTAAATTTCCTTCGCAGAAGTGTATAAAATTCCACCAACTGCTAAGGCAAATACCCAAAGGTGCTCGGCCAAAAATCCGGCCACGGATCCGGCTGCTTTCAAAACGAAATTGACCACAGTTTTGCGAGAAGATTCGCGATTTTTTGCAACTGAGCCTTGAGCCAATCTGTCCAAGTTTTTGGCTTTGGAGGTGGACCGGAGTCGGGCTTGGGTTTCGGACCGGGGTCTGGTTTTGGAGGCACAGGCTTCGGCGCTGGTGTGACAGCAGAAACCGCTGATTTTGTTGCTAAGAGTATTCCTTCGACAACGGCTGCGATCGCCATGCCAATAGCTGTGATCAAAGATGCGATGGTGACTCCTTGCTCCCTAAATAGTGTTTTGATGCGTTCACCGACACTAGTTTTCACGTTGAACAATTTTTTCCATGATTCTTTCATAGACTGAAGTTGACTCATCGATTGATTTGTAACTTGTACGATTTCTTCATTAGTTTTACTTAGTTCTTTCCTAACTTCTTCTTTCTCTGTTTCTTCTACGAAAGCAGTCTCTTCTTCATTGAGACGGGTATACCTTACCCTTAGTCTTTCTCTTTTTTTGAACAAATTTTTCAATTGATCGATCTTATTGATAAACTCCCGTCGAAATTTCGCAAAACGTGAAATTTCTTCTCTATCTTCGGGTGTTATTTCAGATGATTCCAAAAGAGTTATTGTATTACCAGTCTCTTGAATCGCAGCATTAGACGAATTTAATACTTCAGCCGCGTCAACCGATCTGTCTGCTTCTTCCGTTATGGTGGTATCAATATCAAGCGTTGTATACGAAGAACGTCGCCCATTTTGGTGTTGTTGAATTTCATCTTCAGCTAAGGTTATTGTTTTAGCGGTTTTTAGACCTTGTATATACGTATGACGAGGGGTTATAACACCACCACTTCTATAATTTTTAATTCCGATAACATTTCTGATTGTATCGGTGGCAGCGAGGTTAGTTTCTTCGTTTATAACTGTTTCAAGTGATCTTAAAGATAGAAACTTGTTCTCTCCTTTTTTGCTGTTCAATCTTATTTCTTGCGTACCATAATGTAGCTTCACCATATAGCGAGGGGATATTCGTTCACGACCTTTAGTTGATACATTTTCAATGCCGGCGGTTATATACGATTTAGTTTTTTCGAAAGCGTTTTTGTCGATAAAAGCACCGAGTTCCTTGAGATACGCGTAAAATTGCCTTCTCATCAATTCACTCTCATGATCCGTTCTTTCAGAGATTTCCGTAAATTCTTCTAGGATCGGCGCATCGGTACTTAGCTATGAATTCCAAAGGATTGTATTTTGTTTATTCTCGCCTCAATACGGTTCTTGTAGGCTTTCTTATTTTTGTAATTTGGATCATCTTCATCAAATCTAAGTAAATCTAACCGGCTATGCAAATACTCGTCTTCCAATTCTCCAAGATCTTCTGACAAATCTTCTTCATCGCGATATCCAAGATTTTTAAATTCTACTCCTTCTGACATGTTTATTTTATTATTACTTTTTTTTCCTGGCAACGTTATAAAATAAAGATGGCAACAAATTTCGGATATAAACTCAACCCGTTTCGCCAGCTTCGCGAAACGCGAGGCGTCAAGGGAATTCGGAGAACGATGCGAGGCACGTTCCCAGCGAGATCGATGAGAACGAACTTCTTACCGTGCGATTCCCCAATCTCGGAAGCAACGATGTTATCGTGCCCGGGACTAGCAAGCTCTCTTTCAAGGTGGACCTGTCTTCGACCGGTGGAAACGCGGACGCGAACAGGAAGATCGTAAATAACCTCGGAAGAGCGATCGTGAGCAAGATAGAAGTGAAGCTCGAGGGACAAAGCGTCTTCAGTCTGAACGACGCGGATATCTTCTTGTGCTACCAGGACCTCTGGAAAACTTCCAAGGAGCGGGAGAATGCGGCTTACCAAGGCATCCAGTCGGAGGCCGTGCGAAAAATCAGAATCAACGCGGGGGACAAGGGGACAAACGCCGCCGACGTCGCGATCGGAACCGCTCTGGGCAATATGTTCTTCATCCCTCTTGACTTTGCAATGCTCTCCTCGCACAACCCCTTTTTCCAGTATGAATTGAATGACCGACTCTCCTACGAGCTCACTTTCAATCGCTACGGACGGGTTGTCACGAGCACCGACACGGAGGCTTCGTATTCGGTGAGTAACATCCATCTGGAGTTCGAGGTAGTGAGCTCTTCCGAGCTGGCCACAGCGATAAAAACCCAGTACAACGAAAAAAGCAACATCGTGTACGACAGAGTCGTTAGGCACAGCAAGGAAAGCCTGAACAAATCGGACACCATTTGGAATATCAACATGGCCCCGCGTGCCCTATCCATGAAGGGCATACTCATTCTTTTTGAGGATCCTGCCGACGGTGGAGTGAGTTACGCTCGGGACTCGGAGAAATTTAACAATCCAAAAATCAAAAAAGTTTCTGTGATGATTGATGGAGTCCCGAACCAAATCTTCGCCAGTGGGATGCTTCCTCATCAGCACTTCGAGGAAATTCAAAAACATTTTGCCGACGGGAAGCATCGCCCGACCCCGCACTTCATCAAGGAAGCCGAGCTGTCGGACGTGACCCTTCCCGAGTACCTCACCACGAAATACGGGCTCTGGATCGACATGCGCTCGAGCGATGATGATTCCCTTCATGGGTCCGGTAGAAAGGTTGAAGGAGTCAGCCAAAGCATCCAAATAGAGATGGAGAGAGATGCTGAGAATGCCGGCGCGCTGAACGCCTACGTTTTCTACGTCCAAGATGCCCAGCTGAACTTTGAGAATGGTCGGCTGATGAAATGCGTGTTCTAAATGGGACCCTACAATAAATGAGTTACCCAAAGCATGCACATTCCGCAATCGTATGCGGAGCGACTGGATGCGGAAAGTCGGAGTTCGTTCTCGATCTCCACGAGACAACATACCTAGGTTTCTTCGAGTACATCGTCAAAGTCTGCCCAACCTGGAAAAATAACAAGGCATACCTCTCTAGAAAGTGGATTCAAAACGATCCCGAGCAAATCTTTCTCATCGACCCTCTCGACTGGTTTCCTAACTCGGAAGATCCGATGAATGATGCGTTGAAAACTTTCTTCGAAGTTTTTGGAAAAATGTCCCAAGAGGGACAGGTTCTTTTTTTGGTTGACGATTGCAGCGCCGACAAATCCATAACAAAAAAAAAGCAGATGCTCTCGGAGTTGGCTTTTTCCGGAAGGCACTTCAACTGCTCGGTCTGGGTGCTAACCCAAAAGTACAATTCGATTTTGACCGACCTTCGCGGGCAGACAAAATGGACCGCTCTTTTTTTCTGCAAAGATCGAGATAGTTTTGAGGACGCCCTCCGTGAAAATGATGTCATACCAACCGAGGAAGAAAAAATACAAATGAAAAAAAATTGGCCGAGCACAAGCATTCCAAACTGATTCTCGTAACGGAACAGCCAACTAGCTACCGGTGGCTAGAATAAATAGTATAAATAAAAAGCATGACGGATATCGATAAAATTGTTGCTGATGCGATCGCAGTCAGCGATACCAAACCGGAAGAAGGAGGCGAAGATTTGCGAGAGCGCTTGGTCGGAATAGGCGTAGCGGGAAAAAGCCAAGAATTCCTCGGAAAAAATATAACGTCCGATGAAATTGAGCGTCTTGACCAAAATGAGCTTCGGAAACTTTACGCGAGGTACGAGACCCGCATGGGAGGGCTGGTCACAAAGTCGATTAAAAGACACATCGTTGTGGCATACACAAAACTTGTAGGATGGTTGCTTCCAAAAAGCTTGGTAATTGCAGACCCTGATACCCTGGAAGTCTCGTTGAATGAAGGACCGTTCATAGACATAGCTCTGTCAAAGTGGACGTGTGGAATGTACCACCGTTTTGGGCACATGCTAGGCCCGCTCGAGGCTGTGTTGCTGACTGTAATCACATCCTGAAAAACCCGGTCGTGCCTGAAGAACCCCCAGCTGCTGGAGCTACTGCTAAAGCCGGAGTAGATGAGATCGATTAAAGCAAAGTTGCTGCTCAGGTCGCTGAGCGCAAGTGCTTAGAAATCTGAGCATGGTGCTCAGAATGATGCTCAGGTCGCTGAGCAAAGCTAGTTTAAAAAAATGAAAACATACACAAAAAAGTCAAAATGTCAGGCTGTATTGCACAACATCCAATCTACAAAAATTATGGAGCTAGGGAAAATGGTGAGATTTTGAACTTGAAAAAATTTCAAAAGCTGAAGCTCGCACCAGACTATTACGGTTATCTGTATTTTCTGCTTATCTAAATAGCAAACAAAAACGGTACACTGTCAGTCGTTTCGTATTTGAATGTTTCAAAGAAAACATTCTGCCTGAGCTTCAAGTAGATCACATAGACAATAACAAAAAAAATAACCATGTTGATAATCTTCAACTTCTCACAGCTTCAGAAAACTGTCAGAAAGCTCCGGTTGGAGAAAGAGGAAGAAATTGTAAAAAGGCCGTCGCAATTGTAGCAATTTGCATAGAAACCGGCAACAAAAAAACCTTCGAAAGCATGTCAAAGGCATCAAAAGCTCTAAAAATAAACAGTGGTGCTATTTCCAGAATCGTAAGAAAAGAAAGAGAAATGAAATCAGCCCTATCAAAATCAACTGGTCTTTGGTACCGATTTGAAAAATCTTGTTGAGCAAGTGCTGAAGACGTGCTGAGCAAGTGCTTAGAGATCTGGGCATGGTGCTCAGAATGATGCTCAGGTCGCTGAGCAAAGGTCGTTTAAAAAAATGGATCAATCCATAGGATTTTTTTATGCTGTTCCAAATATCTGAACTGCTGCTGAAGAACTATAAATAAAATGGAAGAAAAAAACCTCGAAGAGTCAGAAATCGTTGCTGGTGCAGGGCTCACCGAAGAGCCAAAAATCTTTACGGCTACTCACGCACAGCCTAAAGAGCCAAAAATCGTTACGGCTACTCACGCACAGCCTAAAGAGCCAAAAATCGTTACGGCTCCTCGCGCGCGGGCTAAAGACTCAAAAAAGGTTGCCGCCGGAAAAAAACTGGCGAAGATAAACGAAGAAAAAAGGGCAAAATTGAAAGCCTTTGAAGAACAACAAGCGTCCCTCCCACAACCCGAAAAGACAGCGCAAGCAGCTCCACAAGCGCAGCAAGCACGATCTAGCTGGCCAATTATCGTTGTCGGAGGAGGAGGGGCTATTCTCTTGGGGGTCGCGTACTGGGCAGGCGCATCATGGAGCCTCGTCCCCCGAACCGCATCGACAGGGGTCTCCACCCCCAAGCACCAACGCCAGCATCGGCAGTGGTCTCCACCCCCAAGCACCAGCGCCGTCCGCTTCAAAAAAAGAAAAACATTTTGACGAATTCGCATAGTAGTAAAATGGCAAGTGAAAATCCAAACGTTAACATGCTCGTCAATAGCGCTTATCACGCGCTGACGATAAGCGCACTCATGGCAGCAAACTGTTGGACTGCGAAGAAATTCTTCAAATTCAAACCCGCGAATCTTGGACAGCTCGACGCGGAGGATATCGGAAAGCTCACCCTCTCAGTCGGGGTGGCAACCTACACAAGAGACTTTTTAGTCAAGCAAGGCTTAATCCCCGAAGATATCATCACGGGATGACAATTTGATTTACAGATTACAGGTAAAATAAAAGGAAAATGGCTTCGATACTTATGATGGCCGGAGGAGCTTTGGTGAACGCACTGGCGTTTTCCGGGTCTAACTATTTATTTAGTACTTTGTCTAGTTCTGCTGAGCGTAAACGTCACGATCTTGCTTTGGAAAAACTCCAGCACGATCGAGATTCCTGGAATCAATCTCGTCTTCAGAGAATTGACTTTATTAATAATCAGCTAAAACGGCAGGGTCACGCGGAAAAAACTTTTGAGGACGTCGACGACGCGATGCGACAATATTACAATCTCACTGGGGCACTCTCGGACCCCCTACCGCCAGAACCGCATTTATATGATTATCTCGACGAGGGGCAGACTGAGTCTATCAAAATGGAGAACTGGCCTTGGTCGGAGTGGGTATGGTCGCGACTGGAGTTCTCGTATATAACTTTGTGTAAGGGAAAAAGCCCAGCAACCCACAACTGGTGCAAAAAAAATTCTGGCGATTCTTTTTTCGAATCTCCAGAATTTTTTTTTGCGCTTGGGGGTTTGACCTTTTGACCTCATAAAAATAATTCTCGGTATTAATCTAGCACACAGTCCAAGTTTGGTTGCGATACCTCTTACAAAACACCAGATACAGCAATTTTTCGGTTTTTCTAGTCAAAATTAAAAAAAAAAAGTTCGTTGACCTTTTGACCTCATAAAAATAATTCTCGATATTAATCTAGCACACAGTCCACGTTTGGTTGTGATACCTCTTACAAAACGTCAGATACAGCAATTTAACTAACAAATTTAGAAAAAAAAATTTTTGAATTTTAAAAATCCCCAGAATTTTTTTCTAGAAACACTCGATCCTAACCCAAAAAAATAATCCCCTAAATTTTCAATATGAACTCTGTAGTACATTCCCCGGCCAAAATAGCCCCATTTACCCATTTTATGCTAAAAAGTAGCACCCCCGAGCCGTCATTATTAACAAAAATAGAAATAAAAAGGCGTGGCCTCACTCCCTTGATTGACAAAAGACAGCATAGGGCAGAGAAGACATTTTGTCACATCTCATACAACTTGTCACGATAGGACAACTCGCTAAAATAGTCACGGTTTGGAATGTGTGGAATTTATTTTTCACATCTAAAAAAAACCAACACAAGTACTTACTGCACAATACACAAGTACGCCTTCTGTTTTAAAAACTGAGTTAGACAGACGGTTTTTGTTTGGTCAATAGAGGGCTCTGTTCTAATTGATTATAGAGATCAGGCGGTGATGGAAGCGATATCACCATTTTTTTTTGCGTACTTTTCTTTTAATTGACACAAAATTTTCTCTTTGTTCTCTTGGTAATATTTACAAAAATATTCCTTTGAACAGTGCTGTTTCGTACCCAGACCCAACTCGTGGCAAAACTTAAAGCCGTGCTTGGATTGCATGAAGACGAAGCGGCGTAACATTTCTTATTCTTCTTTTGAGTCAATGGAATCCATTTTACGTCGAAGTACACAAGCAATCGATGTCCTTCAGTTTTTGACTAGAGAAAAATTTCTTTCGCAATTTTGTGAAATTTTTTGAATTCATCCATCCTTTCTTTTTGCTCCTGCGCCATGTTTTCACTACGCCAGCGCCGCCTCTCCTCGGGAGTCGGAAACGGAAAATGATTTTCATCCATTTATTGTATATTTCAATTTTTTTAAATCAATTTTTTTTCTATTGGGCCAATTTTTTTGAAAAAAGCGTGTGTGGCTTCTAACGGAAAAATTCCGTTTTTTTGGTGGGGGTCTTCGACGCGCATGACAAATGGTCGTTCAAAATGTCTGGCTCATTTAACAGAAAAATCCCGTTTTTTAGCGTAGGTCTTCGACGCGCATGACAAATGGTCGTTCAAAATGTCTGGCTCATTTAACAAAAAAATCCCGTTTTGAAGAGTGAAGAAAAAATGTGCGCATGTGGTTTTCAACCCCCAGTTATAATCTACTCCAGATGGGGTTCTTAGACAAATGGAAAGATATGTATGTACACTGTATAGCACTGGGAACATCAGCGCAGACAATGTTGCCGAATTGCGATGGTTGCTGTTTGCACAGAAAGGAAAAGAAGGACAACAATTACCTCCATGGTGATGCATGTGAAAATACACGAGACAATGTTCTGGAAACAGAGGATGCAGAGTTACCTCTTTGACATGGAACTTCTAATTTCTACATTTCTGAGGCAGTTTATACATAACCTTTTGATTTTTATAGCCTTTTTTTTATCATTTTGGCAGCCATTTTGAAAAAGCGCCCTCAAGTGATGAAAATTGTCACTGAGAATTTCAAACCAAGTTGGAATCAACTCCTTATGGGTTCAATAACAAGGTCCATATAAAAAGTCAGACTTGGCATAACTTTATAAAGTAGAATACGTGTGCCCCCTGACTAACATATAAATAAGTTTATTAGAGAACAAGGACCACTTCCAAGTCTTTTTGTGGTACTCTAGGGGGTTTATCCCTCAGAATCTCACATTTGAAAAAAAAAAAGTGCCTCATCGTTTCCTCGAGCACTGTTGGAAAAGACCGAAAACTACAGACAATGCTGATTTTACACTGAAAAAAAACAAAAAACAAAAAACACCTCCCTCCCTCATCAATTCATGAAAATCCTCTGGACGAGAACCAAAATATTAATTTTATACGGCCTTACCTTTTACTGTAGTAGGCCTATGGCCAGAATCTTGCATAGTAGGCCTAGGCCTAAAATTAATGCTAGAATTGATTGTTTAATGCTAAATAGTCACTTTTCTTTGTTTTATTTTGCAAATGAACACAAAAGTTAGACATTTTATACAGTTTTTCACTATTTTGTGGCATTTTCAAATTTCCGTGAGCAAACCCCGGATTCCGTGAATTTTCCCGTTTTTCCGTATCGCGGAGAAATACCCAGGTAGTGGCTTTAGGCTACGCCCTGAACCCCCGCCCCCCCCATCCCAAAAGGTCAACAAAATATTAGCAAAACTGGGTTGAAAATTTTGTTTTGCCACAGCCACCCAGGCTAATTTCAATGTCCGGGCATTTTTAGGCAACAGAAAGGGAGAAAAATGGAAAGAAAACAAGGAAGAAAACAAGAAGAAACGAGGAAGAGTACATTCTGAGTCATTGCGCATTATATGTTCTTGCTTGAATTTGTGACACGGAAGTCGCATCCACTGGAATCCGTTCTAAAATACATGTTACACTCACCGTTTTTACGGCACAAACCGTAAAATTTTGCAGTAATTTACCGTAAACTGAATTACTATTTCTCTACAAATAGGCATGTTAGTACCGTTAAATTTGATTATTTTGTAATGTGTTGCATCGTCCACATTTTTCAAATAGGAAATAGCTGTATTTGTCTTGACAGATTGTGTTTGAAGACTACTTCATATAATTTATCGTGTATATATTTACGGCGCTACTGTAATTTTAACGGGAAAACGTTGGCAATAGAACTGCCAGGTTTTTACCGTAAATATTACGGGCTTTCTGCCATACATTATACCGCATATCGTATATTTTACGGCAATATATCGTAAATATGCTATTTTTACGGTAAAATACTTGTTAAATCGTCGTTTTTACGGGAAAAGGTTGGCAATAGAACTGCCAGGTATTTTCCCGTAACATTTCTAGCAGTGTATGCATTATCATGACATGATTATATGGCCTATAGGCTATATCATGCTTTATCATGATGGTCGGAAAAATAAGGTAATAATAGGGGCCTAATGCAAAATGTGCACCAATTGGCTTTTAGTTTGAGAATAATACCCCCCTCACAAGTCGGGTCCGTTGAAATCTATTATGCCCAAAATAATACCAATAATAAGTGTAAACTTTTACACCAAATGACTTTATTGTGCCTTTCATTAATTTTTAAAATAATTCTCCAACTTCTGAGGGAGCACATCCCCTCAGGCACCCTTCTTCGTCAAAAAAGAAAAGGCTAACTTGCAAGTATCCATATAGGCCTAATTGAGCAGGTTCATACCCATAAATACCCCAGGTTCATACCCAGAAGTCAGGTCCGCAGGAAATTTGTTATGAATTATTGGGCTATCTTTCATAGATATATGCCTATAGGCCTATTATAGCACATCCCCTTCAAGTACCCCTTGCGTCAAAACAGAAAAGGCTAAACATAGGCTGAATTGGAGGAATTATTGAGCACGAGTGTTCATATAAAACTAAAATTCGCGGCTCAGTTTGAAATCTGTAAAAAATAGGCCTATATGCTCCGAAAATAACCAATAAACATGTTGTACCAAATGGCTCCATTGGGTCTTTCACATTGAAAAAAATGACTAATTCGGAGGGGGGGGGGCACATCGCCCCTCAGACACCCTTAGCGGCGCTCCCGCGCCGATGTTCAACCTGTTGAAATTTTGTGTAGTTCAGCCCCCGGCGGTCCCGGATTCTATAGAAACGCTCTGTAAGTAATAACGATGATAATAATTTTAAGAAATAAAAATGTTTTAATGAAATAGTGACAAAAAATGTTTCTAATTTCTTGTTGGTATTGGTTGAAATTGTTTCCATGAGTCGGGGCCTGAACAATTAATTTACTACTCCCCATATAATGTTGCAGTTCAAGTATAACACTCTATTAATTTAAAAGTTTGGTGCATTCATCACCACGTGTTAGGTTTTGATGTGCACGGAGAATTGAAAGTCTGCAAAATTTCGTCGAGGGAGCAAAGTTATTCTGCAGCATTTAAGCTCAAAGTTATGAAAAAGACCCGGAAAAAGAGCAACAAAAATTATTTTAGCATTCCCCGATTTCTCACGTTCACTAGAAAGAGTGTACCCGAGCCCGCGATTTAATTCATAAATTGGATAGTAAAATTAGCAGGCACTCAACTTGGGCTAGCTACAATCCTGATCATGTTGATTAGGCCAACTCGCAAAATTATTCATGCTGCGCCGGTTCACGTTCACCAACATTTACTAATATCGTTTGCGGCTGGGTTTTGAGACTAGGGAGTATGTGATTTATAAGACGTCTCTGAATTATGATACTGTCAGGTGCCTCGGCACCGAAGAGTCTTTGATATCAAAGACGTCTTTGAATTAGCAGTGCCCCGAACTGAAATCGGACTATTGTAGTTAAGAAGCAAGTGCATCAGATTCAAATAACAAAAGAATGTAAGAATGAAGCCTTGACCAAGCTAAATTTCCTTTAGGTTGACTAGATAGAGTACTAGTAACCTATTGTAGGTTGAGGCGGCCAAAAAGATCGATTTTCATTGTCTGCATCAAAATATTATTGAACTAGAGCGATAACCGCACCATAGCTGAACCATGTGGCTTCCGCAGTGTAGGCCTATTGTGGTAAGCCTATACCTCTGTCACCCGGAGTCTGTAATGGACATAATCTCGAAATGCTACGAAGGTATGGCCGGCCGAGTGGTGTCACGAAAGAGGAAAAGTAAAGAATATAAAATAGACTAGAGCAAGGGCACAAGGTAAGTCAGTCAGATGACTATTTTAATAAGACTGTTTCATTAATTGCCGTTTTAATATACCTTGATGGTAGAAAGCTGGCATTTTGAAAACTTGAATTGTGACCTCTGTATGACCCCCTTAATGACCTTAAATGAATTTTAAAATATTTAAAACATACATAGGCCTACATACATACATACATAGGCCTACATACATACATTTGAGGCATTTATATAGCGCTACATACATAAAGAGCGCAGCGCATATGACAAAAATGACAAAATAACATGGCAAAAGATGAAACCAGATTAATTAAATACAAAGAACATACAAATTATGACCACTATGGAACAAACTATTCATAAGCAGCAAATAAGTAAGTTTTTAGACCCTTTTTGAAACCAGACAATGTTGAGAATGTCATAAGGATCATTGCATTTGAATTTCAGCTCAATTGAAGCATTTTGAAAACTTTAACCCCTTTATTGCCCCTTAGTGACCTTCAATGAATTAAAAAATATTTTCAATATGTTGAGAATGTCATAAGGATCACTGCGTTTAAATTTCAGCTCAATCGGAGCATTTTGGAAAACTTGACCGTTGACCCCTTTATGACCCCTTAATGACCTTAAATGAATCTTAAAATGTTTTTAAAATGTTTAGAATGTCTTAAGGATCATTGCATATAAATTTCAGCTCAATTGGAGCATTTTGAAAAACTTGACCTTTGACCCCTTTATGACCCCTTAATGACCTTAAATGAATTTTAAAATATTTTTTTAATGTTTAGAATGTCATAAGGATCATTGCATTTAAATTTCAGCTCAATTGGAGCATTTTAAAAACTTGACCTTTGACCCCTTTATGACCCCTTAATGACCTTAAATAAATTTTAAAATGTTATAAACCATGTTTAGAATGTCATAAGGATCATTGCATTTAAATTTAAGCTCAATCGGAGCTTTTTCGGTTAAAATGACCTTTTTTGACCCCTGTGACCCCTGGATGACCTCTGACGTTTGGAAATATTTTTATTATATTCTTTATGTTTTCCTCTTTCATATGACACCACCCACGGGGTCATACCTTCGTGGCATTTAGAGATATGTCCATTTCAGACCAAAAGGTTGCCGAGTAAGGAAGGAAGTAAGGAAGTAAGGAAGGAAGTAACATAGACTACTATAGGCTGAGACCATTTCATTGTTCAGCAAAAATAACACCGTGATCTTTTGCAGAAGTTCAGCCTACAAATCATATACTTTGAAACCTTGCTTGATTTATTGTTGTTAATGAGTTATGTACGGTAGCCTATGTCTTACAAAGGTGATGTGGTTTCAGCCATTTTTACAACATAACTCAAGAACCACAGGACCTACAAAAGTATATCTGTTGTGATGTGCCCTCAGTAATTTAATTTAACTAGGTGGTATTGGATGCATTTTCTAGAAATTAGAAAATGCTTTGGGCATGTTTTAAACAGATTAATTGAGTAAGGTAAAGTACACTGATCAATATGCCTTTTGTTTGGAGCAAATCGGACATACGGTTTCCAAAATACATCAATTTAGGTTTTCTTTGTATCCTATTGTTTTTGTCAATAATCAATACAGTTAATGAGCTAAAAGGACTAGAAAGGCTCATTAATATGTAATTTTGCCAATATTTTGCTAAAAATCAATGCATAAATGTTCAGGGTTTTGCATAT
This sequence comes from Amphiura filiformis, assembly GCF_039555335.1. Classification (NCBI taxonomy): domain Eukaryota; kingdom Metazoa; phylum Echinodermata; class Ophiuroidea; order Amphilepidida; family Amphiuridae; genus Amphiura; species Amphiura filiformis. Next base: position 16,059,001 of record NC_092637.1, on the reverse strand, counting down.
TTTGAAACTTGGTAGTTTTTATGCTAATGATTATATAGTGAAGCCGCCTCTAATTTGCATATTTGCATAATTAATGAGCTCATTTGCATAAATGCTAATTAATTATGCAAATATGCAAATTAGGGGGCGGCTTCACTATATAATACATTAGAACATATTAGAAACACTTTGACCAAGTTTCAGGGCAAAATTATGCAAAATAAAAGTACCCTGAACATTTATGCATGGATTTTTAGCAAAATATTGGCAAAAGTTATATGTAAATGAGCTTCTCCAGTCATTTTAGCTCATTAACTTGATTGATTATTGATAAAAACAATAAGATACAAAGAAAATATAAATTAATATATTTTGAAAACCGTATGTCCAATTGACTGCAAACAAAAGGCATATTGATCAGTGTACTTTGTTCTACTCAATTAATCTGTTAAAAACATGTTTAGAGCACTTTTATAATGCCTCCATAACCACCTTAACTTTGTTTACAAGCTGAAAGTATGTCATGAGAAGTGTGAGACAAGGGAAAACACCTTGGAAGCAATCATGCAATAGTTTGTGTGTTATGGCATGTTCTGGGGGAATTCCTTTCATTCATCAGGTGATCAAAACAAACTGAATCAGAGTTTAATGTCATAGGGGATTTTCCATGTTACTCAATATTCTGTGCATAGTTGCACCATAGAGAAAAACCCCCAGGAAGTGATGTAATGAGAAAGGTTAATGTGTATAGTTAATCTTGGGAAATCCCAAGCTTGCATCATCTGTGAAGAAGTGAATGAAGTAATGGTTTATTAATAGATGATGGTTTTTTTGCACGAGTACTGGTATAAAAGCTGGAGGCTTTTGTTTGGACTTCACAGAGTGTCATGGGAGATTGTAAACCTTCACATGTGTGTGTTGGTCTTTTGTGCTTCAAAAAAGAAGTACATTTTAACCAGTTTACATAGCCAATAATTGAGCTATTTTAATACAGCAACGAAGGATATTTATGAGTACGCAAATGTGCTCTTCCTCATCGAAGGATTAAAGTTCTTCTGTCGAATTGCTGGAATTTGCTGGTATTTTGAAAACAACACCTCTGTCAAATACAGCGGAGCAGAAAGAAGCCTGTTCCCTGGAGAAAGAGCGATTGGTGAACGAAACACCATTTTTGGAGAAAGCAGCGCAAGGAGATTATATTTTGGAGAAAGTAGCGTAAGAAGATAAATGATTGGAGAAAGCAGCATCATTTTCGTGTGAGGATTTCATACGCAAGGATATTTATAAATGCAAGTGTACACTGGACTTTGATGATTTTCGCAGGACAAGTGAATAAGGATATTATAACGCCGGTCGTGCGGGGCTCACAACTGGGTTACGGGAATTAATTGCAAAGTACAATTAATCAGACAAAAATACACGCAAGTATTTTACGTTAAAACCCAAAGCTCCTTTTAATGTTGTAACTCTTAAGTTTCGGCACGCAGGCCTATGCAGTACGTTTTCTCTAAGTATTACTGATATTCACCTGAATATCATGAATCGGTAAGGCTATCGAGAGCTACTCTCTCGGTTAAGACCAACGGCAGGGGGATGACACTCTATTCACGTGGTTTCTTTTCCAACGCTAAAAGATTACGAATTTTGGTGGTTTGTAAATGAAAAGTGTCCGCACTATCGATTGATTACGTAACTGTTATGAATAATTTATTAGTTTTTCAATGCAATCGCCTCGACCCATTAATACATAATCTGTATTTATCAAAGTACTTGGAATAGCAATCTGGTGAGTTCACTGAACTACGCCCAAATACTGATGGAGTTTTAATGGCGCTAATCCTCTCCATACACAGATGAACAAATACAATAGGAGAAGGTCAACACATATGACCTCCTATATGACATGTTATATGAGATGTACAACAACCTGAATATCATAAAGATCAGTGTTCGTTTGTGCATATGAACTGCATATTTACAATACTAAATATTACTCGTTATATATTATGTCAAATATTGGTATTATGACAACACGGTATATACATTGTATATAAAACGACTAATAGATCCTACTATCATGGCGTCAGGTCATTGGTTCATCATATCCCGTATGTTTTTAAAATTCATTCATATTTGAGACAAATTTCTGTGCCCATTTTATAGGCGTACAGGTGGATCCGTTTTTTTTTGTCATTTTCATTTCTTTTTGATGTAAGAATTAAGGTTTTCCACTGCACGGAGGCCACTATGTGATACTAATTTAATGCTATTTGTAAATGAATGCGGATTCCCGGTTGTTGTTTTTCCACAGTGTGACAACTGTCCACCCATCCAGACAACATCATCACATAATAAAACGTCTGTATTTTTACGATGAGTAAATATTAAACTGAACTTTGCCTTGGAACATTGTGTAAGACGGTGTAAGATTTTGTGGGCGCCCTCAACATTATTATCCTCTTTGTATCCGTAAATGACATGGCATAGACTGTGTGAATTCTATGAAGACTAGGGGCCTACTTATACATGGGGTCATATCCATGGACACAAGTAACGATAATTGACAACACGATACGCGACTGTATTTAGGGAGGCTAACCACTAATAATTAATAATGCCGGGTAGGGCCTACTCCTGGGCGACTCGTGTGGGCAAGGACGCTTAGGACGGTGACCAAATGAGTCTCAAATTTCACCGGGGAGGGGCACTCAAGTATATATGATAATGTAGGCCTATACGCATGTGTGGCCAACTTTTTAAACACCCCCTAAAACGAGTTTTACCCTACCAGCAAATTTAGGATCAATAGGCCTAAGCTAACTTAATACACTAAAGGAAGTTTTGGATGAGAAAACGGACATTTTGATGAGAAACGGCCAAAATGGTGAGAATTTAAATTTTCTCATTCTTTTGGATGAGAAACTTCCTGGTGTGTGTGTCAATCATTATTGTCTTATTAAAATCCGGGACTTTGGTTGACCTGTGCTAGACTCCAGCACATGTTAATGACGCAAAGACAGTTGTGGTAACACCATGGTCGCAGACCTGCAAAAAAGCTCAAAAACAGATAGTAATGAAACCAGTTTTATTTTCCTTGCTCTAGCGAGTTCACAGAGAAGGTGTTTCTAGTACAATGCAGCGTCGGACTCTAGCTGAGAGCGTAGCCTGAGTCCAAACGGACTCCAAGAAGGGCTCTCCATACACAAATGAACAAACACAAAGGAAAGTAGTCTCCTCCGTGACCAGCTTGATTTCGATGGAGCGAAACCAAATTGGCTGCAGAGGAGACGGGTAATTTTGCCATGCAAATGAGGTGAGTGCCCTCTCAAGAATAACTACTCTCTGCCAACGGTCTGAATGACTTTCCCTGAGTTTGGGACCTCTATTTATGTGTTTTTGGAAGCTGCCCATGATGCAGTCATGTCTACAGTAGAATTCATCTCGACCTTTGCAGGACTTAACCCCATTAAAAGCTATTAAACCAAGATAACACTCATTGAAACAGCTCAACTGATTAAATCGGATCTTCTCTGGTTGTGCACAAGTGACTGTTTTCATGTGCGATATCGCAATAAAGCTGGTTTCATAGCTTCAGTTGAGTAACCGATTATAAAGGAAACGAAAGGAAACAATGAGCAACATAATGATTTTTGACTTAACACGGTTTAGAAATAATTTCTTCATATTTTTGGTGTTATCTGTCGTTTACATGTCCTTCCTAAAACACAAAAGTACGACCCTCTCCAAACACCTAAATTAGCTAAAAATTTAGGACATGTTACAAAACTTTATTTTCTAGAACCTATTTAGAATAATTTAAATGTAGCTTTTACCGGTTTTTTTTTTGGCATCCTTCAGAAGTGAGCGGTCCGATACCAATATTTTCGGTCAAATCTCCATTCAAATAACACGGGGAGTTGGCTAGCTATGCCTTGCCCTCACTCATATTTTACAAAAGTACGACCATTTCTGAACATCTAACCTAGCTGTAATTTTAGGTCATGTTAGAGAAATATATTTGCTAGAAGTTTTGGAGAATAAATAAAATATTGGCTGGTTATTTTTCACACAGTGATGTTAACTAGGCAAGTGTCCATTCTCCCAACATACATCATTTGTAGGGTCACGCGTCAATGGTGAGAGCACTGTGTATTGTGTATAGGAAAACGGACAGTAACTGCAGTATGCACATCAGCAGAAATGTTGGTTACGAAACCATTACTCAGCAGAAATTATGGTTATGAAATTTGATGACGTGGAGCTTATAAATTTAGTACGTTCAAAACAATTTAATACATTTTCATAATTAACATTAACGTGTCATCTAGTGCCAGGGGGAACTTGTTTACCAAATTGTGAATATTCGTCCTTCACAACAAGTTATATACATTCATGAATAGACCGATTCCTGATATCACCCGTAGATTATCTTGTTAAATTGTATGAACCATAATCATAATTAGTAATCTTAACACACATTAACATGGCTTATCCGTTTGAATTGCCCTAAATCGGGTTACTATCATAATAGTCTTTGTTGCTCTATTATTATGAACACGGAAACTCTGGTAGAAAATATGTACCTATTATTAGGTGTTTTTAACCAAAATTGTAAACATCTATTTCCGTGAGAAAATACATGATCTAAATGAAAATAACTTGGGACTGAAGAATTTGTTGGCCTAATTTGTTTTGTGATAAATTATGATAAATTTAACGAACTGACAATGAACTTTCCGTTACAATACCGTAAACGTTCGCCTAATGGCGCTATGGAGTTCATGGAAATGAGAGAGCGCCATCCCTGTAAAAGCCGACTATTATCACTGATCATTAAGGATACGTGTAGTTAAAGGGTGAAACCTATCGACATATACAATCATGAACAAGATCAAACAAACTTGTTCATGATAATGCGGTAATCATTCACCTGATACGTTGTGGCCCAGTGAGCAGAGCATTAGACTATATAGTGCGAGGATAAAGAGAACTTGTGGAGAAGATTGATGGTTCGAATCTCATGCAGTAATTTCTGTCAGATTATGATGTCTGTCAATGTATTTTCTGATTTGAGGAAATTTTATTCTCTATATTCTTGATTTTATCTTTAACATTGTTTATATATTTTTATTATTTTATCTTTTATGTGTCTTTTTTCATGATTCTTTGTTTTTCTATGGGTTTTATCGTTTCTTTTTCGTTGTATAGAGTAACACTATCCATTCAATCAAATGTTGTCATGAACCTATTTGATCGTATTCGCTACTTGCACGGTTCCGCCATTATGCACTATGTGCGGGAGAGCCTCGAACTGGCAGCATACATGAAAGGAAGAATTATGTAACCTTACACAGAACGTTATGACTAGTTCAATTCCCATTCATGTATGCTGCCAGTTCGAGGCTCTCCCCGCACATAGTGCATAATGGCGGAACCGTGCAAGTAGCGAATAGACATTTGTTATGTGTGTGAGACGAACTGTCGCGAGCGACAAGTCTTTCAATTCGCGCGAGTGTCCTTGCCTATGCTTCAGTGGTCATAAGAAGTATATCGTTTTATTCGAAAGGGGGGGGGGGGTGGGGTCCCAAATATACGGGGTCATAAAGTCTTGGAAAGAAAAATAGGAGGGGGTCATAAAATGTTTCATGACCAAAATGTAGGGAGTCACACGATGACCACAGATAGTGTGTTTATTTTATTCAACAAGACTGATTTCAATACAATTTTGGGGTTGGGGATCATAAAATATTTGTTGCCGAAATAGGGGGTGCGCAATTTTATTGACGCAGACTTTTTGTAAATTTGGGACCCCCCTTCCGAAAAAAATGATAGCCCCCTAAGAGGATTCAAAAGATAACCTCTGCCCCAATAATCCCTAGCTATATTTGTTTGAAACTGTTCCACGGAGGATGTATCATAATAGGCTCAGTCTTCAAATGATATAAATAAAATTTGAATGAGTGAACGAACAAAATCATACAACGACCAATAGAGGCCTTGCATGTGACGTATCATCCCGTAAATATGGCGGACGACTCAAATGCATTCAACAAAAGCATGATTGCAATCTACCGTGACAGTTCGTCTCACACACATAACCCTGCACTACGATCAAATAGGTTGATGGCAACATTTGATTGAATGGACTGCACTCCGCCATAACTACGGTGAAGGACACCGGCTCAAATCCTTTGTTTGGAGCCAATCGATAATTTCATGCAGGGCCTCTATAGAGGTTGTGCATATGACGTATCATCCCGTAAATATGGCGAATTACTCAAATGCATTCAACAAAAGCATGATTGCATCTACCGCAATAGTTCGTCTCACATACATAACAAAATGCACTACGATCAAATAGGTTGATGACAAAATTTGATTGAATGGACTGCACTGCGCCATGATTACGGGGAAGAAACCGGTTCAAATCCTTTGTTTGGAGCCAATCGATAAACGCATGCAAGGCCTCTATAGATAAATGACTGACTATCATTGAATACTGGCCAGGATTCCACAACACAATGAGAACATGTTATAAGGCGCTTTGGAAGGCACACAATACCCCCAATGGCTTTCCATATTATGTGCACCCAACAACTATTCAGTATCGAAGTTACGTAATGTTACTACGTCAACGGGATCACGCGCTTAAGTAATGAACCACGATCGAAACAATCACTACACAAAAAAGGCATACCAAAATAGCGTGATCGTAATGATCGCCATACAAACAGTGCACGGAGTAACGTAACTACTTCGTGGTCTGATAGTTATATGATCAATGGTCTGATCTACTTGGGTTCGATCCTTTTAAGAAAAGAAAAATAGCTGATCATTTATAATGCATAAATGATTAAAGTAATGTAGTTACACAATTTGAAACATTGAGGCCGTTCTATTTTTCAAAGGTCATTTAACTGTTAAATGTAGTGGAATATATCACGCATTGATAGGTAGCAGGTGGAGCAAATTTTGTCCGCGGTTTTTGTTGCCGTTTGTTCGCAGTGCCTATTTTAGTATTTATCTAAAAAAATCAGAAAATAAAAATTAAATTTAAAAAAAAATCACAATATTCGTTCATAAAATGGGGACAAAATCCAAAAACATTTCTTGACACTTCTTCACATAAAAGTGGGGCAGTAATCAAGATTCGAACCCGTACCCTTCATTATTCAAGGCGCACCCTCTGCCGACTGAGCTAACGGGTCAAACAGCATAATGGTGTAATTTTGAACTGAAGAATATTTAAAAAAAATCGAAGAAATTACAATGTTATAGAAAGATTTACCAAAATGAGTTAGGTATAACGTATGAATCGATTTACAAATTGGCACATTGAGAAAGAATACCTGAAAAAAACACCCCAAAACATTTGCTGCTCTAGCAACTAACCTAGTGACCTAAAGTATTGGGTCATGTCACGGTTTTTTTCTGAGGCATTATGTCCAGGTTGCTCAATTTAACATACACGTATCCTTAATGCTGTTGAGATTTTACTAGGAGGGCGCTCTCACATTTCTAAGAATCCAATAGCGCCATTAGGCGAACGTTTACGGTATATTACATCAGTCGTCCAGAACATTGCAAGAACTCTAGGATCACCAACAGGAAGACCGCTGGTTAAGTACTGATAGAATAAAACTGATTGTGTGATTTTATTGTATATGCAATACTAGTATTGTTACCAAGCATACTTTGTTTTCAATTAAAGACTTAGATTTCGTTAGCTTAATCAAACAGTGTATTTGTGTTGTGCATTCGTGTGAGTTCGGGTACAAGGTAATTTTGGCCTTGAGTTAGTACGACTCGTAACACTGTGATATGCTCGCTATGAAATGAACAATGCAATTTTTTTCCAAAGCTCACTACATGTACCATTCCGAGGCAAGATGCTCACAACGACCAAATCGCAACAGTTGAAAAAAGTTACTAGGCCTTGATCGTTGAAAGGCCCAGTCAGTGATCCCAGCGCAAGTGTAAAAAATTAAAATTGTGAATGTGAATGGCAAATAATTCAAATTGTCATTTGGCATTTTTGAAATGAAATGAAATTGGGCAAATAACAAAGAAAACAGCAGTATTGACGAAGTTGAAGCCCCATTCAAATACAGGTAGCTAATTTAAATATTGTACCTTTAGCTACATGTATTTAAATACACGGCTTTTTGCTGAACCACTAGTAGACTATGTTAGCACATCTATGACAATGACAAAGGTACAAAAATCTAAATTTTGATGATTTTTACGATCGTCCGGATGAGCAAATCGCTGAATGGGCCTTTAATACTACATGTAGTATTACGTATTTTCTATACTAGTATTAGGCAAAGTAAAAAATAATACATGTTTCTCGTCCAGGTTTTGGAAAAATAGGAGGAAGAGGGGCTTTTTATTTTTTATTGAAAAAATGCCCTAAATTGCCCTATTTAGTCGCTTTTTATCCTTTTATCCGTAAAGATTAGAAGCTAAAAAAAATGAAGAGGCTCTTTTTATTTTGTTGTTTTGAGATTTCAACCCCTCTGGTTATCACAAAACACTTCACAAATGCTTCTAATACTATTGTAAAGGCTTAAGAAGAAGTTGCAACTTCTCTAGTATCTTTACAAATAGTTATGACAGAAAGATTGCAAAATAAAAATAAAAATGCAAAATCTTCAAAAAGGAAGCGGGAGGGACGAGAAACATGTTTTTTTTTATTTACTTGGCCTTATGTAATTTTTTCCAAATTGTGACCTCATCTCAATTTATTGTTCTTTTTGTGTCAAACGTCATTCTAGGACGAAGCCTTGATAAATTCTACTTAGTCTAGTGATTTTAAATCTACTCATCTGACCGGAAAGTTCAAATCTTTCTATTTAATATAGGAATCTCTGAAGGCGAGTGGGAAGCCATGAGCCATATAAATTGTCCAGTTTTAGCCATTTAACGAATGCGGCCCAAAGACCCTAAATACAAGAGTGGATACAAAATCTACCATTGAACACGCACAGTGGTAGATTTTGTATCCACTCCTGCATACTCTCTAAATGTGAAAGAGTGAAAAATCACTCAAAAAGAGTGAAATCTCACTCTTTCAAAGATCCATCTGAGTGACAACTCTTTTAGAGTGAAGCTCACTCTCAAGAAAGAGTGCAAAAATTCACTCCGGAAAAGAGTGAATCAGAAAAGAGCATTTATTTATTTATTTATTTATTCATTTAGGCCTATTTTATATACAAGAATATCACAGCAGTTCATAACAGCTACTATGTGCTTTAAATTGTTGTGATGCTAGGCCCCAGGTTAGGGTATAGGGCCCGGTCTAGGAATATTGAACTGGTCTAAAGCTTAAGCACACACACAATGTGTCGAACTTCAGTGTGGGATGAATGATGAAAAACTATCTATTTAGTGAAGCTAATAGTCAAACTGTTCAATGGTGAGTACACTTAGGTGTAGGACATAACACTTGGCAAATACCATGTTTACGGTCACAGTCTGGAGAAGCGTGATGCGGCGTAACCTACATAAGCTTACATATGCGTACATGTAAACCGGCACTGGGCCGGTAACAAACTGCTCACATATGACGTAAGCTTACTGCCGCCGTTGTCTCCAGACCAAGTGTATACTTGCTACGAGTTATGACCTACACATAAATGTAATCACTATTGAGTATGCTGTCTATTTCTTCATCAAATCCGCTTTCTTTTCGCCATTCATTCACACACTGTTCGCCATTTTGTTACACGAGTTCAACAAACATCGGCCGATTTTCGGCGCTTCTGATTGGCTGACAGTTCACTCCAAGAAAGAGTGAGATTTTGCGCCACCTTTGAGCGAGTGAGGCTCACTCGAAATCGCGAGTGAAATTATGTGTACTGTTTTCACTCTTTTAGAGCTAAAACCCACTCTTTTAGAGCTAACTTAAGGGCTGGGGTATGAACGTTTGGACAGTATTTCTTTTGGGACATTAGAGCACATCAGACATATCGAATTGCATTCTGAATACGAAGAATGTCATTCTGATATCAAAACAATTTTGATTTTTTGAAATTCGCAATTTAATACACATTTTATGGCAAATCATTAAAATTGATATTTTTGATATTTAACAGTACTTGAAGTAAACTTTATAAATCCGATGATTTATACTTAAAGTGTATGTAGGTGGGATGAAAAGCCGACGATCAATTGAAAATTTTGACCTTTCGTATAGAAGATATGGATTTTTTTCCCCAAAACACCAAAAAAAATTAGGTCTTTTTTTTTGTTTAAAATTTTCAATTGACCGTCGGCTTTTCCTCCTGCTACATACACTTTAAGAATATATCATTAGATTTATATAATTTACTTCGAAGACTGTTATATATAAAAAATTTGAAAAATATCAAATTTTTATAATTTGTCATAAAATTTGTGTTATATTAGGCCTATGATTTTCAAAAAATGAAAATTATTTGATATCAGAAAGACATGCTTCGTATTCAGAATGCAATTCGATAGGTCTGAGGTGCTCTCATGTCCCACAAAAAATACTGTCGAAAAGCAATAAACGCTCATTTTAGATCCCTTAAATTCACTCTGAAATTTGGAGTGTTTTTTCACTCTTTTACATTTAGAGAGTAGGGTCCCCAATATTGATCAATATTTTGATAGTGTATGGGCCGCATAAAGAACTGCAGTGTACTTCCTAATTAATACATTGATTTTATAGGCAATCCGACAAGGTAATAAATATCGCATTTATGTCATAGGTCTTGCTTTTCTTGAGTTAAGGGGTGGGGTATGAACGTTTGGACAGTATTTATTGTGGGACATTAGAGCACATCAGACATATCGAATTGCATTCTGAATACGAAGAATGTCCTTCTGATATCAAATAATTTTGATTTTTTGAAATTTGCAATGTTATACACATTTTATGGCAAATGATTAAAAATTGATATTTTTGATATTTAACAGTACTCGAAGAAAACTTTATAAATCTGATGATTTATACTTAAAGTGTATGTAGGTGGGATGAAAAGCCGACGATCAATTGAAAACCTTTTGTATTGAAGATATGGATTTTGTTCCCAAAACACCAAAAAAATTAGGTCTTTTTGGGAAAAAAAATCCATATCTTCAATATGAAAGGTCAAAATTTTAAATTGATCGTCGGCTTTTCCTACCAGCTAAATTTACTTCGAGGACTGTTATATATCAAAAATGTGAAAAATATCAAATTTTAATAATTTGTCATAAAACTTGTATTATATCGTGAATTTCAAAAATGAAAATTATTTGATATCAGATGCAGAAAGACATTCTTCGTATTCAGAATGCAGATATATCTGATGTGCTCTCATGTCCCACAAAAAATACTGTCGAAACGCTCAAAACGCTCATTCCAGATCCTTTAAGGCCAATAATGTATTATCAAAATGAAAGTTTCGGGCGTTTTTCCCTTCCCGAGAAAAATCACGCACATAGGGCGGCAATGACATACCACGTATATCAAATTTTGGATCTTCTTTATAGAACCCCGTATTCCTCTTGTATGTCAGCTTTATGAGTGCAAATACCACTATTTATAGGTCATGGTCCCATCTGACCAGCCTTAATGCACAACGAGAAAAGACGATAGACGTCATAATGCAAATGACCCCTTTTTATATACTTGAGTATAGCCAAATCAATAGACTTTACAGATCCAGTAGAGCGTGTTACAAAAAAGAAGGGATTTTTTCACTTCACTGACCAAACAGCCGTGAACATATTAAATACCGGTACAAAACTATTAATATTATAGTTTTGTATTAAAATAAGTAGCCTATTTATAATAGGCCTATCGAGCCGCATTACGGCCGGCCATCAGATAGGCCTATTTTGAGTGTGCACATCACTAAATCCAAACATCATTTGCGTGTATGTTTCAACTTGATTGGATTTTACTCTTATTACTTAGCCACGATACCATATACCTGGATCATCTACCAGAAACTAAAAGTTTGTAAAGTTATACCTGTACGTCTTCTTGGTCTACGTACCTTGACTGCGGAACTTGGTCTTCAAAGATAGTCCGCCTTTTATCTATTTTGATGACTATCATTTGAATGTTGTGTAGGCCTATACCATAAAGGACGATTAACACCGAGTCTGATTTTGGCCAGTACATTACAGAGAGGGTAAGTCAGTCTGAGACTATATAATATTTTATGTTTTTCTTATGCTTATTTCTTGTAATATTGTATTTTAAAAATAACTTTTATGTGTAGGCCTAGTAATAGTAAATAATTTTGATGTTTTAAGGGGTGGGGGGGTGAACCTTTGGACAGTATTTATTGGGACATTAGAGCACATCATATAGGGGAGAGCGTGGCACAATGGTTAGGGTACTTGCCTTTAGTGCATGAGGTCCCGGGTTCGATTCCCGGCGGTGGCGATTTGCTGGGATATTGACTTGGAAAAAAAAGTCTGAAATTAATTGGCAACTTCTGTAGATTAAATTCAGACTTCCGCTCTTCCATGGTTCATTTAGAATTGGGTAAATGAATCATGAAAGTACTCCGTCCTTCGGAGGGACGTTAAGCCGTCGGTCCCGTGTACAGATAGCCATACCTGTACATGTATCTCGCAGCCAGTTTCGAAAAGAGTAGGGTGTTAACCCCTGACTGTTCCCAATCCGTCCCGGTGTTCAAATGGACCCCAATGGAAATAAGCTTCAATAGAGGCTTTCTTGGGTTATCCAGGGTTGTCAAAACCCGAACAAAAAAAAAAAAAAAAAAAAAAAAAAAAATCAGACATATCGAATTGCATTCTGAATACGAAGAATGTCCTTCTGATATCAAATAATTTTGATTTTTTGAAATTCGCAATGTAATACACATTTTATGACAAATGATTAAAATTGATATTTTTGATATTTAACAGTACTCGAAGTAAACTTTATAAATCTGATGATATGTACTAAAAGTGTATGTAGGTGGGATGAAAAGCCGACGATCAATTGAAAATTTTGACCTTTCGTATTGAAGATATGGATTTTTTTCCCAAAACACCAAAATAAAAATTAGGTCGTTTTGGGAAAAAAATCCATATCTTCAATATGAAAGGTCAAAATTTTCAATTGATCGTCGGCTTTTCCTCCCAGCTACATACACTTTAAGAATGTATCATTAGATTTATAAAATTTACTTCGAGGACAGTTTATATCAAAAATGTGAAAATATCAAATTTTAATAATTTGTCATAAAATTTGTATTATATCGTGAATTTCAAAAATGAAAATTATTTGATATCAGAAAGACATTCTTCGTAATTCAGAATGCAATTCGATAGGTCTGAGGTGCTCTCATGTCCCACAAAAAAATACTGTCGAAACCCTCAAAACGCTCATTCCAGATCCCTTAAGGGGGTACTACACCCCTGCCCAATTTTGTACCTATTTTTGCATTTTTCTCAAAAATTATAGCGCATTGGTGACAAGTAAGATATGTATATTATAGGGGCAAGGACTACAACTACTGCAGTGGAAATTTTATTTCAGCACAGACAACAGTTGTGGAGTTACAGTCAAAAATGAGGGAAAACCAATATTTGATCAATAAATCAATAACTACTTGACGTGAGTTGCTGAATTTTCAGTGGAGTAGTTGTAGTCCTTGCCCCTATAATATACATATCTTAGTTGTCACCAATGCGCTATAATTTTTGAGAAAAATGCAAAAATAGGCACAGAATTGGCCAGGGGTTGTAGTACCCCCTTAAGATTGTAAAAAGTAACGCAATTTGACTATTTGCCACGATGTTATTTTGAATAAATATGAAATGAAATGAAATGAAATGAAATGAAATGAAATGAAGACTAATATATCAGGTATCAATATTATACTAGTCTCAGAAGTCAGAAGTCAGTAGTATACTCGACTCATATCATTATCATAATTTTTTTTTTCAAACTTTGTCTGATTATGGTTCAATATCAGAACATTAAAAAGTAGATCGTCATGTCTTTTATACTGGGCACTCAAAAGAGGTGGTGCTGTCACATTTTGCTAAATTATTTTGTCTTCTTATTCCTATATTTTTGCTAAAATCCATCACGAATAAATGGTTTTGGTCTTATTTTTTGAAGAGAAATTATTAATCTAATGAAAACTATTGAACAAATGAATAAATTAATTAGAAAATGCTGCAAAAGCATTTTCCCATGTTTTTATCTGTTCTACAGGAACAACCTATTTTCTCCATGTTATTTCTATACAATTGGACCCTATTAGTAACAGTTAAAAATAATACAAAGATACCGTACTCAGATATACATCAGTTTGTTTCACCCTGTTAGGGTTTTGATTGTTGGTAGACCCGTATCATGGTTTAGTTTAATGCTTGGTGACATTTTAAAAATATTGTTGTAGGGTGTTTTCATGACTTTCATATAACCCGACATTTTAATGTTATTAAAACGTTTTTACCTAAACCAAAAGCCAAAATATAACTTAGTTAAAACGTTTTTAAAACGTTTTTGTGTTTGCTGGGATGTTTACGTTTACAATATTGAATAAAGGAAGAAAAATACATGGCCCAGCTATACATTTGTTGTCTGTTATGAAAGAACCGTTTGTGTGTAGAGATTAAACCAAATTTTTCGAAACTAGATTTTAACTTTACATTCCATGAAACACGAAATTCCCCCTGATGAACCTGTCCTTATGTAATATTTAAATGCACTCTCTTTTACATTCCAATCACGTTATTAAATCTCAATATAAAATGGAGTAAAAAGAGTAACAGATACATAGATTTTTAGACATTAAAATGTCTAATTAAAAACTACCTTATTTAAGAGCGATTTTACAATTTCATGATCAAAATGAAAAAATGTCATCAATTAGACGTTATTTTATATGAATTTCATGAAGTGCACTGTCTTTTAGTATACCAAATTTGGTCAAACTATATAAATAAATAATGCAAATAATCCAAAGTGTCAAATACCCATGCTTTTTTGCCTAAAAACACCATCTTTCAATGCCTACACATACGAACAACACTCGCTTTTTAAAGAGAATTCTTGTTTAGTATTAGGCGCTAATTTCTCGCTAATTCTCCACGCAGAGTGCTCCCACGTGTGCACGTGGGAACAAGAAAATCGTATGAGTGTTACAATATCTACATTTTGATATCAAATTCATGTAGTTCCCTGATGGAGACAGCAAGAATGAATATTTACACCCTATGGCCCATAGGCTATATTCCATGTAGTTTGTAGTTTGATTAAAATTCATTTTAGCGCCATTGTAGCCCGAATTATTGACATACGGAAAAATAATTTTTATTTTTATTAAAAAATTAATAGGAATTTGCTAATCTTCAGACACTGTTAGTGAGTGTTACCCCGAGACTTCATCCGAGGTCCTCATCCAGCGACGAGATACAAAATCTAACTTTATATTTCTATAAAGCATTTATTCTAATCTTTCGAACTAATGCAGTACTGTTAAATGACAGCCACTTTGGAAAGAGCTCGAAGAATTGACACAATCTTACCTGTACAACTGGTTTCTTCTTAAAATTTGTAATAACCAAAGACTATAGTAATATAGGACTATAGTAATATTCCTCGTAAATTACGACGAAAGTGTCATCAACGTAACGGGCCCAGAACATGGGGTGACGGTGCGGTATGGGCGCGAATCTCAACCACTCCATCAAAATGTGAACGGTATTATATTATTATTATTATTATTATTATTATTATTATTATTATTATTATTATCATCATCATAACAGTAAAATCGAAATGCATATTATTTATTATCATTTTTGTATCCAGATAACAGACAGCTTGAAAAATATTTGGAAAAATGATGGCAGAAAATAAAGCAGTCAATCAGAATACAAATGACACAAAGCCAAGGGATGGGCAAGATTCAACTTCGACATCTTGCGGATGTGGTCCTTGCTCACCGTCATGGGCTCTTCGATTCGCAAATCCCAAACTTTTTGCTGTCATCGCCGGTATCATGTTTGCGCTCAACGTTATGTCAAACACATACGTTGGTGGCGTACTTTCAACAATCGAGCGAGCTTTCCAGATTTCGAGTTCTACTGCAGGTTCTTTGCTGATTATCGATGATGTGGTTCAATTGGCGCTAATCTTCTTTGTTTCATATTTTGGACACAATGCTCACCGACCGCGAATCCTTTCAGTCGGAGGTAAGTAACAGAGGTATGAACTCACAGGCGTAGCTGGGGGAACGATGCCCTCATAGACCGTCGGCACGTTAAAGATTGTCGGTACACACGGTACACGACAGTTCTCGGGACCGTGTGCACTGACTGTCCAGGAATAAGGGGCTGTGCAATAATTATGAGCTCTGGTGAGAGGGTAAAATGGGAGGGGAGGGGGAGAAAGTTTTGGCGAGCCAAGGGGGGGGGGCAAGCAATTTTGGGAATGCCGACAATTTTGATTATTATATTATGCTGTACCAATTATGTAAAATCAGCCGTTTTTTGCTGATGGAGTTTGAATGGAGCATTTAAAAAAGTGCAAAACATTTCAAAAACTCAATAAGGCAACATTGTTTGCTGAAACGCACACAAGTAAGTGCAATTTATGGATCAGATACTAAGAACCTTTATTACTGAATTTTCAAAATATGTTTGCAAATTGTTTTGCTAACTTTTTTTTGAAAATGTTTTGAAAAATTAAAATTTTCCTGATTTTTCATGCTTTCGGCGACCCTACTTGAAAAGTCCACCGGGCCATAAAACAGTGTTTTTATCTGTCGCCTAAAGAATATCTTTATTATTTCTACCTACCCACAGGTATTCTCTACGGGGTTGGCTTAATCATCTGCGCCATGCCCCACTATGTGACAGAACCACTAGACCCCGCATCCGTTATCTTCGGAAGTGACCAGTTCTCCTCCTCAACAAGCACATATGAAGACGGTCTATGCATTGTCGCTACCGGCGACCTCGTGAATATTTCTGATTCTGCCCGTAATGCGTGTGATGATGGTGATAATGGACGTACATCCTCGATATCATTGCTGCTCATTGGCCGGGCTTTAACTGGTGTCGGCTCGTCGACTTTCTATCCTCTTGCATTCTCCTATTTGGATGACGGGCTTAGCAAGCACCAACTTCCTACATATACAAGTAAGGCTAATGTCTTCTTTAGGGATCAAATCAAAATTCGACCGCCGGTTCAAGGCGGTTTTCGCTGGAAACCACCCGGAACTGGCGGTCAACCGGCGGTCAACAGGCGGTCGAGTTTTGATTTATTCACTTATACAATATTGTTACGAGTCGTACTTGACGCAAGGCCAAAATCACCTTTTACCCAAATTCACACGAATGCACAACACAAATACACTGTTGATTAAGCTAACAAAATCTAAGTCTTTAATTGAAAGCACGTTATTATGATTGGTACAATATATTATGACAACAAATGCTCATACACAATAATCAAATATAAACACTCTTTATCTATTTAGTACTTATCCAGCATTCTTCTTCTTGATGATCATAAAGTTCTTGCAATGTTCTGGACGACTGATGTAATATATCCTTATTCACTTGTCCTGCGAAATTCAGCGAAGTCCATTGTACACTTGCACTTATAAATATCTTTGCGTATGAAATCCTCACACGAAAATGATGCTGCTTGCTCCTATTACTTGTCTTCTTGCGCTGCTTTCTCCGCAATATATCTCCTTGCGCTGCTTTCTCCAATAATGGTGTTTCTTTCACCAATCACTCTTTTTCCAGGGAACAGGTTTCTTTAACACAGCTCCACTGTTTTTGACAGATGCGTGGCCTTCACAAACCCAGCAAACTCCAGCAATTCGACAGAAGAACTTTAATCCTTTGATGAGGAAGAGCTCATTTGTTTGCTCGCTATCTCCTTCGTTGCTGTATTAAAATAGTTCAATTATTGGCTACATAAACTGGTTAAAATGTACTTCTTTTAGTACTCATGCAAAAACCCATCATCTATTAATAAACCATTACTTCAATCACATTTTCACAACATTGCTGCAATCTTGGGATTTCCCAAGATTAATTATACACATTCACCTTTCACATTACATCACTTCCTGGGTTTTTTTTTCTGATGGTGCAATAATGAACTGGGGATTCCCAAGTTCCAAACATAGCTCTGACTTTGTTTACAATAATTTGGGGTGAATTCGAAATGACTTTCCACACCATTATCTTGCAATTACAAGGGGCTTTCCCATCTCATGAAATACTTTCAGCTTGTAAACAAAGTTAAATAATTAAACTAAATTACTCAGGGTACATCACACCCTCCCCGTTAAAAGAAGAAAGTAAGAATGTAATGAAAACTTTCTTAAATGTTTTCTTCTTTTACATCAACTTCAACATATTATTAACTTTGAGTATTTAACTCATCATACACAATGACTACTTGTCACACACAACTTCCCTTTTAAAGGATTTTTTTTTTTTTTTTTTTTTATGCAATTCTGGGCAGGGCATCAGCCATCACATTGTCTTTTCCCTTAATATGTTTGATGTCCAGATTGTACTCTTGCAAGGTCAAACTCCACCTCACCAGTCGTTGGTTTTTGTTCTTCATCCTGTTGATGAAGGTGAGGGGATTGTGATCTGTGAAAACAAGCACATGGTATACTGGGGTACCCAAATACACATCAAAATGTAGCAATGCTAATAGCAATGCTAGACACTCCTTCTCAATTGTGGAGTAATTTCTCTGGTGCTTGTTGAATTTCCTTGAAAAGTAACATATAGGGTGGTCAATTTGATCTTCACCCTCTTGCATCACGCCACCTCCACAGCCTATGTCACTGGCATCAACAGTCAACTTGAACTGCTTCTGAAAATCAGGTGCAGTAAGTACTGGTGAACTCATGAGTATTGATTTGACTTTGTGAAAAGCATTTTCACACTGTTCTGACCAAATGAATTTTGCATCTTTATTCAACAAATCAGTCAAAGGACTAGCTATCTCTGAAAAGTTTGGAAAGAACTTTCTATAATAGCCAACCATTCCTAGAATTCTTATGAGTGCCTTCTTGTTTACAGGTGTGGGGTATTGTTCAATTGCTTCAACTTTGGCTTTGATAGGTTTCACCTGACCTTGACCTACAACATATCCCAAGTATGTGACTGTGGCATGGCAAAACTCACTTTTTACCAGATTGACTGTCAATTGTACTTCAGACAGCTTCTTAAACAATTGATGGAGTTGTTCCATGTGTTGTTCCCAAGTTTGACTGTAAACAATCAAATCATCTACATACGCTTCACGTCCCTCTATGTCTGCCACAATTTGGTTCACCATTCTCTGAAATGTTGCAGGTGCGTTTTTCAACCCGAATGGCATAACTTTGTATTGGTAAAGACCAAATGGTGAACAAAAAGCAGAAATCTCTTTGGCACGGTCTGTGAGTGGAACCTGTCAGTACCCTTTCAAAAGATCAAATTTGCTAACAAATTTTGCATTCCCAATTTTGTCTATGCATTCATCAATTCTTGGAATTGGGGACGAGTCTGTCTTTGAATGAACATTTGCAGCTCTCATATCTGCTACTAATCTGTATGAACCATCAGGCTTGGGAACACGAATGCATGGTGAACTCCACTCACTACTACTTGGTTCTATAATATCATTGTCTAGCATATAATTGATCTCATTTTTGAGATGTTCCATTTTCAATGGATTGACTCTGTAAGGATGCTGCTTGATTGGTTTTGTATCACCAACATCTACATCATGAAATGCAGCATTTGTTCTACTTGGTGTATCAGGAAATATATTGTCAAATTTGTGAATCAAATTTGCAATTTGACTTTGTTGATCTTGAGAAAGATGACCTAACTTCGAGTCCAAATTAGTGAGCACATCAGAACTGTTCAATTTTACATTATACTCTTTGTGCTCCAGCTCTTTATCCTGGTCAAATGTGACATCAGAATTGTCAACTTTACTATTGTCTACATTGGCGATTTTGTCTATATCGGCATGTTTGTCTACATTATCAGCATGTTTTACTGTACACACAGGTTTTGAAATGCCATTGTCACTTCTTTTAACATACTCTTTGAGCATATTTATGTGGCATAACTGCCTGCTCTTGCGTCTACCAGGAGTCTTGATTATATAATCTACTTCACCCACTTTTGATTCTACCTCACATGGGCCATGATATCTGGCTTGCAATGGGTGTCCTGGAATTGGAAACAGCACTAGAACTTTGTCACCTGGTTTGAACACTCTCTCTTTGGCATGTTTATCATACCATTGTTTCTTTTTGGCCTGACCCTGTTTCAAGTTTTCTTTGGCGATATCAGTTACTCTGTTAAGCCTATGCTTAAAATTGGAGACATAATCCAATAAATTGATATCTGATTTATCATTGAGCCACTTTTCTTTCAACAACTTTTAGGGCCCGCGCACTGTGTGTCCAAACACTAACTCAAAAGGACTAACTCCTAAGGTTTCCTGAACAGCTTCCCTAGCAGCAAACAACAACAAGTGTACTCCCTCATCCCAGTCCCTCTGAAATTCCAAACAGAAAGTTTTGATCATGTTTTTCAAAGTTTGGTGGAACCTTTCTAGTGCACCTTGTGATTCTGGATGGTAAGCACTTGAGGCAGAGGATGATTTAAGCACTTCCCAGCAAGTCTTGCGGTTAGCACAGCTGTGTGAGTGAACATGACACCACTGCCCGCCCACTGCATACACACGTGCATGGTTAAATTTGAATTTGGACAGATATATTTACAATAAAAACACCTTCTAGAAGTTGATCGATTTCACATTTTATGTTATCTACAGAAGTCGTGAATTATCCTTCATGCATACATCACTTTAGATCTGAAATCGACCAAGTAATAATGACACACGGGCAATTCTAAAACAACATCTTTTGCACAGAGTTCAATGGGATTTGAAAAGTAAAGTGGCAGTTGAAACACTAGTGATAACACTTTTACAGTGCATGATGGGGCTTCCTTAAATCATCCTCTGCACTTGAGGCATACTGTTCTATACCTAATTGATACATGACCTGCTGAAACACTCCAGAAGTAAAGTTTGATCCTTGGTCTGACTGTATGGACTTGGGGAGCCCCACAAATGTGAAGAACTTAGTTAAAGCTTTCACTATAGTCACTGCTTTAATATTTCTCAAGGGTATGACTTCAGGAAAGCGTGTTGACGCGCACATAATTGTCAGAAGGTATTGATTACCTGACTTAGTCTTTGGTAGGGGACCTACACAATCAATAAAAACCCTACTAAATGGTTCATCAAAGGCTGGAATTGGCTTTAATGGAGCAGGGGATATTTTCTGATTTGGCTTCCCTACTACTTGGCATATGTGACATGTTTTGCAATATTCAGAAACATCTTTTCTGAGAGTGGGCCACCAGAAATGTCTCAGAATTCTTTCATGAGTTTTCTTAACACCCAAATGCCCTGCCATGGGACTATCATGTGCTATGTTAATTATTTCAGTGTGGTAGACTTTTGGTACCACAATTTGATGCACTACCTTCCACTCTTCATCGGCAGGTACATCAGGTGGGCGCCATTTTCTCATTAGCACACCATCTTGCTTCTAGGGTCAATGCCCTTTGATTGATCTCTTTGAGTTCTGGGTCATTTTGTTGCTCCAGAATCAGCTTGTCATGACTTAATGGGTCTTTCAATGTTTCCCCAATTTGTTCATGCTCAGAGGCTGTGTCATTTTTAGGGGTATTTTTTATCCCCAGGAGAAGGAAGTTTATCTTCTTTCTCATTCATTGAGAAAGAAGATAAACCAAATTCTTTCATGGGTTTGATCTGCTTGCTTTCTTGAATCTCTGAACTTTTGTCTGTATGCTTCAGGCACCAGTTCATAGGCCTTGAGAACTGCCTGTTTGACTTCTTCATAATTATTACACTTCTCTATTGGTAGAGCTGAGTAAGTTTCCCTGGCCTTCCCCACAAAACTATTTTTGTTACGAGTCGTACTGACTCAAGGCCAAAAATTACCTTTTACCCGACCTCACACGAATGCACAACACAAATACACTGTTTGATTAAGCTAACAAAATCTAAGTCTTTAATTGAAAATAAAGTATGCTTGGTACATATAACAACAATATACACTAAAATCACACAATCACAGTTTTATTCTATCAGTACTTAACCAGCGGTCTTCTTGTTGGTGATCCTAGAGTTCTTGCAATGTTAATGTTCTTCTGGACGACTGATGTAATATATCCTCATTCACTTGTCCTGCGAAAATCTGCGAAGTCCAGTGTACTCTTGCGTTTATAAATATCCTTGCGTATGAAATCCTCATACGAAAATGATGCTGTTTACTTGTCTTCTCCACAATATATCTCCTTGTAACAGTAGGGTCCAATGCTCTGGAGGCCATTTCAAATTTGTAGCTACCTTTTCAAAATGTTGAAAATACTCGTCAACTTCTTTTTCTTTGAATTTAGGCACAAGCTTTACATACTTTGTAACATCAAACCCTGACTTTGAGGAGAAACTTGATGAGTATTTGTCACCTAGCTTTGCTAACTTCTCTTGTTCAAACTTGTACCTTTTCTCAATTTCTTTTTCTTTCAAATGTGCTTCTATTTGCAGCTTTGTTTGTTTTTCTTTTTCTTCAAGTTCCAACTTTTGGTGTTCAAGCGCCATCTTGTCTTGGCGAGCTTTGTCTTCCATTGCTAGTTTTTGTTTTTCAATGTCTAGCCTTTCTTGTTTTTCTTTATTTTCATTCTCTAACTTGATCATTTTCAGTTTCTCTTTTTGGTGCATTTCTATTTTCTTTTGGTCCATTTCCATTTTCCTCAGTTCTAATTGAATTTCCAACTCTTTCAACTTAAATGCTGAGTCCCCACCAATTTCAGTTTCTACTTCAAGTTTCTCTTCCAAATAGGATTCATCAAAAATGTCCTCCCCGACCAAAACATCAATCAATGCATTTTTGATTATTTGCTTTCCTTGTAGCTTGTTTTACTTTCATGTCATAATGTTTGGCAAATGCTAATAAATCAGGCTTCTTCAACTCAATTATTGGCTACATAAACTGGTTAAAATGTACTTCTTTTTTGAAGCACGAAGACCATCACACACATGTGGAGTTTCTCAATCTCAAATCTCAAAGTCCAAACAAAAGCCTCAAGCTTTTATATCAGTACTCATGCAAAAACCCATCATCTATTAATAAACCATTACTTCAATCACATTTTCACAACATTGCTGCAATCTTGGGATTTCCCAAGATTAATTATACACATTCACCTTTCACATTACATCACTTCCTGGGGGGGGGGGTTCTGATGGTGCAATAATGAACTGGGGATTTCCAAGTTCCAAACATAGCTCTGACTTTGTTTACAATAATTTCGGGGAATTCCAAAATGACTTTCCACACCATTATCTTGCAATTACAAGGGGCTTTCCCATCTCATGAAATACTTTCAGCTTGTAAACAAAGTTAAAAAATTAAATTAAATTACTCAGGGTACATCACAATATGGATTACTTGTTTTAGAATAAAGCTCTGGATGTGTTAATTCCCTGACCTCTCTGTACCAAAAAGAATGTTTTTCTTTTATGTCCTACCTACGATTCCTGACCTCGATCACTTACCCTGGCCTTGATGACTGCGTCTTGCATTGATTCATGAGCTGATTCGATTTAGTTCACAAACTTTTAACTCTCTCCACGCGGGTGTCGACTGTAGACTCAGGTGGAATATCTACCCAGGCACCCGGCTCGAGCATAGCAAGGATCGAACAAGACCGAACCTGACAACACTATCGCCATGCAATTCTTTATGACCTCCAATCCTACCACACAGTGTTGAATGGCATCAAATCGTTATTACTTTTAAAACAAAAATAACCTAATCCTTTAAGTTAAATTTCTCATGTGCTTCTGTTTCAGCACTTCTGTTCATAGCTGTAGCCATAGGCGCACCATTTGGTTTTTTTCTTAGCTCGCAGACGACGTCCATCTATGTTGATTTCGACCGGATTCCCGCCGAAAGTATTCCCGATATTCCTCAGAATGATCCACGTTGGATTGGATCCTGGTGGCTAGGATTAATAGCTTGTGGATCCATGTGGATTTTGGTATCGTTGATAATGGGCCTCTTTCCAAAACGATTGCCGAGGTCAACAGGTCAAAGATCAAATGATGATGATTGCATTAAAGAGAAAACTAACGAGGAAACGATGTCTGTAAGTGCAAATAAGTCGATCTTCAAGCAGTTTCTGTACCATGTTGGCGGCGTTTTTAAAGGTAAATAATCTTGAATCTTAAAATCTTTAAACTAACAGTGTAGAGAGCTTCTATAATAGACCTACAGGCTATCCCAGAATTACCATTAGTTATGACCAGTAGAGGCCTCAACATATTCTTGCACAATTTGACGTACAAGTGCCCGGGGGCATTCCCACTTGCGCCCTGATTAAAAAAAAAGGTTTGAAACGTGGTCCCGTATACAGAAGAGCCATACATGTACATGTATTATAGTTCGCAGTCAGTTTCAAGAAGAGTAGGGTGTTAATCGCTGACTACCCCAACCCATCCCGGAAGTAACTCCATAAGACGCCTTATTATCAAATCAAATCAATTATGGGATGAAATCAAAACTCGACCGGCGGTTGACCACCGGTTCCGTCCGGTTACCATTGTTGAGAACAATAGCAACCGGCCGGAACCGGCCGGAACCGGCGGTCAACCACCGTTTGAGTTTTGATTTCGTTCCAAGAAACACCGCAATTGCTTTTTTGTCACTTCAGCTCTCAAGCGTTTGGTAACAAATGTTCCGTTGATGTTTTTGAGTTTTGGCGCCTTGGTCGATAATGCATCTTACATCGCTCTGGGGAATTTCATCATAAAGACTCTCCAAGTTCAGTTCGTTATTAGTTCATCTTTGGCCTCCACACTTTTCGGTAAGTTTATGACCATATCGAAATAGATTTTAATTGTTACAACACAATTTTTAAAAGGACCATACAACCCTATGAAGAACCAGTGCAATATAGTAGGTTAATAAATGTGTCTCACTTGTTGGAAGTGAAATTTTACAACATAATGCACGCGTACTGAGATGTTGATACGTCTAATGAACTAGACGCACCAACATCTCAGTACAGGTGCATGATTTTGCACAATTTCTCTCCTAACAAATGAGACGCATTTATAACCGGTGCAAGGATGAACCGTTGTTTAGAACCAGGTGGTGGCCGCATTGCATTCTCTAAATTCAGTAAATTTTCATCGTCAACCGTGTAATTGAATGGGATTATTTTGAAAATTTAAAACGCTTGAAATATCACAAACAAATAGGCCTATGTTGATAAATAATATAAAACCGTTGGGGTTCGATAATAAAACCGTTGGGGTTCGATAATGAACCCCACAAAACTAACCGACTATATTGGAAAATGCCATACGGCCGGGCGGTTTCATAAGTTGCCGGCTCGATCATGTCATCCGCCGCCTGTTTAGAACAACAGAAACCGGCTCCAACCGGGCACAGTGACATCGCCCCGATATCTTCATGGTAGAAATCGCCATGGTAGGTTGAATCCACAGCCACCCATGGCCATTTATTCGGACCTTATGAGATGCATAATTAGCGAAGTGATGACCTGACTAGGGCTACTGACAATAACCGGGGTAATTGATTTCTCGCTGTGTGAGTAAGCTTGTATACGACATTGCGGTCAATCACAGGTCAATGGTTATACTGCCTCCACTGAGTAGTGAGTGCAGCTATAGCCTGCTGCGCGATGTAGTCCATACAGGACCAACGCAATATAACATAGAGTTTTGGTCAGATTTTGAGTTCAAAGCGCACGGCCAATTTTCAAAGCGCACGCTAACGACTATCATATCTGTTCAACACGTATTTTCAAGTGTATGAGACCACATCTGGTTTCTTGAGAAAAATTCATTTGCGGGAGATATTCATCATTTTCTAACCCAGTATCCGAAGATTTTCGTCTGATATCAAAATCGTGCATAGCAATTCACGTGTATCGATCCCGTGTATTCATTTCAGTGTCTCTGCTGCACCAAATAATTAAAAGCCAGGCGATGTCGGTGTGCCGGGCGGACCGGCGGTTGAGTTTTGAAGCATTCTCTAAGTATTCAACAGAATAGGTCGAATATGAGTATTTTTAAAAGGTGAATGTGGTGAGAGTGTGGGGTGTGTCGGGTGGATGTGTGGTAGTTTAATACTCGTCACTGCCGTCTTTAGGGAGTGGTCAAACAAAGTTACTATAATATCGGCTTGCTCTTCAACAATATTAATATTAAACTATAACCATGACAATAAACTGAGAGCGATATGGCATGATATCTATGAACGCTAATAATGAGGGATATAAAGAATTTACCCAGGGGAGGGCACTTAATACAAACCATACGGCTATATCCTCCCCAGAAAGATCCCAATTTTTGGACCATGCAGGTCCGAAAGACCCCGGAGTTTTAAGAATTTGCAAAGACCCACAAATTTCCCATTCCTCTCATTTATGTTTTGAGGAAGAAAATCAAGAAAGGCTCTTGATTGTGAATATGCTGTGGATATGCTATATAAGCTGTAAGCTCCCAAAGATCCAACATCATTTCCAGTTCTGCGGGGAACATACCCACCATCAACATTTGATGATGTGCCCCACCGGCATATATGTGACGTGTCATTTCAAAACCAGACACTTTTGGTACGGATCGTAAATGGAGAAATAGCCAAATATCTGCCGGTGGGTGGTTTTTTTCACAATTTGGGTTTGTTGCGAATTTGTGATGTTATCAATGTTAAAAATATTGTCTGATAGTTTCAGACCGGAATATAACTGGCATCTTGTATTTTTTGAGACATTTTTTAAGTTAATTCCTACTGTCAATAATATTTTTAAAGGCCGATATCTCAATTTCCAATTTTATAATACCATAACGTCCGAACTCAATATCTTCGCTTAGGAATGTCCGATTTCATTGGGGAAAACGTCGTTGTGGAGCAAAATATCTCTATATTTAAGATACGTAAAAACCTCAAAATTCATAACCTGCCCAAAAGTGTCTGCTTTTGACATGACACGTCACATATATTGATAAATTTTTTTTAAATCATAGGTGCTATAATTATGATTGCAACTTTGTTGAGTACATTAACGTCGGGTTTCATATGTAGAAAGTTCAGGCTCCAATCTTATGGATGTGCCGTGTTCGTCCTCATATGCAATATATGTGCGGCCTCAGCGATGTTTATACTCATGTTCGTCGGGTGCAGCGATCGTGGTGTAGCTGGCGTGAATGTTCCTTACACGGACGTATTAGTTACTGGATCTGCCAGGTATAGATAAAGATAAAGAATGCAACCTTGGCGAAAAATGTTGCCACACCTGAGCGTTTATTGGCCAACATCCTTCCCCGCTCTCCTATTGCATTGTTGATTTGGATAAAATCGTCATCATTTCTACATTACAGTCTCCCAACATTGAAAAATGGGGGAGGAGAGTCTAATCTGAATGTGCATTTGCAACTATTATACAAAATAATACGAAACTATCACATATTTGGCTCCGATTGCGTGCTTTTAACACAAGAACGTGTTGGTGTGGCAACGAATTTTCGCCAAGGTTGTAGACAAACGTAAACAGTCATTCATGCCACTAGCGCTGTTGGAGAAAACTAGTCTCGGTCCCAGTTGCTTAATTCTCTCTTCGGACTAAACTAACGAAGGAGCACAAACCGATTTGGACCGAAAGTAGGAGAAACGAGCGTACTATGAGAGGGACATAATGACGTAAACCCCGACTCATAATCGCGAGGTAGATCGAGGTCGTGGGTTCGAGTCCAACGGCGTAAACGCGTTGTGGAATTACGGTATGCAAGGTTCTTCACCCATTACGTCTTCTCATCCAGTGTACAAATGGGAGCTAATGGGTATCGGCTTTATTCAATGCATGGAAGGTGGTGTAACGATCCCCCGCATATGGAGGAATATCTGGTTCATTCGCTTCGATAGAGGGACATTCCGGTCCTGTCGACACACTTTCGTTCCTTCAACATTCTAGGCAATATTTAAGACAACATGCACTAATTGATGAGGCATTTAAGCCTGGAAGGAACCCCTTCATGTTTGTGAAATATACTGTAACGGTACACGTCGTAAACATAAACATCTCAAAAAAAGTAATTACCCGCCTTCAAATATGACCATTATTAAAAAACGGGCTATTTTACTACAAATCTGTAAAATGCGTTGGAAGCAGATTGTTTTTCCGCGCATTTTGGCAACTCATTTGATACGATAGCCTAGAAAACAATAAAACAACGGTCAATTTAATGTAGTGAGGTCCAGATTTGAAAGTTGCACTTACAACAATACAAAAACACTCAGATATCATTACACAGATTTATACAAATCAATAGAATTTACTGCAACTTTCAAATCTTGGGTTACATTGATTTAAATGTACGCTGTGACGTCAACATTTAGTCAATTGCTACAAACGAGGTGCCAAAATATGCAGAAATAAGTTCTACTTTTTACAGATTTGTAATACAATAGCTCGTGTTTGAATAATAGCTATTATTCAAAGGGGGTAATTACTTTTTTGAGATGTTTATTAAGTTTTTATTACAAGGGCTGCTACATGGCCATAACGCTCAATAAAACATACAGACAGATAAGAAAGAAAAACAAGTACGAAACAAATAAGCAGTATACCTGTAACTTAACTATTTACCATTAACAAAGTAACAATTAAAACATATACCCGTATGTGTGTATTTTTTCCAGCAATGAGGTTCGTATAAATGGCTCATGTAACGCCGATTGTAGTTGTCCAACCGAGATATTCCGACCTGTTTGTGGCTCAGATGGACTTACCTATATATCACCGTGTCATGCCGGGTGTACTACTAGCAATGCATACCTTGCTAATGATTCTACGTCTACAGACAGCAGTTTCCTTACTGAGACCAATACCGTAAGATTTTCCTAGCTCTAAAATGTCCAACCGGCAGTTAATTAATTTGTTAAATTGGCAGTTTAATTCGTTCAATTCCGGCAATCGATAAGGCGTTCGACTAGGGTGCGAGAGGTTGCGGGTTCGAACCCCGGCGGTGGGTAATACGCTCTTGTGTAAAATTGAGGTAGCCTGAAATTCCCCGGCCCAGGACAAGGATCTTACCGCTAATTGTCTCATTCTGGCAATTGTGGAATGTCTAGGGTGTTCATGTGTTGTTGTTTAAAGGTGAACCTCATTGAAAATAAAGTTATATATCAATGGAAAGCTTATGATGCCAGGAAGCAGAAAAGAATATTTTTTATTTGCCTAACGTACCAGGCTAGACATAATCTCCATGCAAAGATTGGATATTGGCACCCCCCTAAATTACAAAACGAAATCGTTCAAATTGGGCGCTCTCGTTGATGACGTCAGCTCGGGGACACACAGTTACTTCCGGGTTTGATTGTAAACACAATGACCATGCATTACTGTGACATGCATCGGGCCAATAGCTGCCAATGCACGAATTCAGTCATTGTCAACTTACTTTACATGAAAAATATCTTCAAATAAGAATAACATGAAGGAAACATCATGATCAAATCAAGAATGAATAAAGTGTGTGGATTTAAAAATGGGAAAAGTGCTGGCCGGGGTGATTTGGGATAGGCCAAGCCATCCACGATATGCATAGGGAATATTACAGTAAAGCACGAAGAGCGAAGATTCGCCGCAGAAACGGAATGAAAACAGATTGCAAAAAATAACTGTTAGTGCTACCAGTTCAGATCGTCACACCAAGTTGAGATGAACTTATCACATTGAGAAAATGAAGGAATAGAATAAGGTACATGTGCAGGATTTTTTAATTATTTCTTAGCTTTACAACCGGTCATGTATGATAGGCGAACTCGTAGATACATCTCTACGGGATGAATCATTAAAGAATCGTGACACAAGTGACAATATTTTAATTTTATTCAGATTTCAGAATTCCATCAAATAATGGTCTACTAAGCCTAAATTGTATTTATTTCATAATATATTATCTGTTTCTTTCAATCGTGATTGTGTGGAAAGAATGTATTACCGCAATGCGCTAAATATGAAAACCTTTTTAAATATGGGCTGGATTTTTTTATAAATTTTTTGATTACTGCAAGACGATATTTTTAAAAATCAGATATTTTAAAATGAATCAAGAATAGGGAATGTCACAAACAAGTATTTAATTTGTTTTTCGATCATGTTTATTCAGTCCATGACATGAACGGTATACGGTAGCAGCAAGTTTGCGCATGGAATTGATCCCAGCGCGAAATTCAAACTCAATTACCCAATTATACCCAGCCAGTTATGACTGATTTTGTCAACAATTTTACGGAAAATGTTTGTGTTGACAATAATTCTATTATTTCTAATATATATAGAAGGAACCAGCAACTTGAAGATTCCTCTAATTTCAAGCTATATTCTGAAAATCAGACTTGCCGGGCAGCTTGCAAAGTACAGGAAGCAAGTCTTGTTTACATGTTTCCGAGTAGGATCACGTGACTGCGAACCCTTAGCTTACGTCACGAGCATTCCCAAGGTCATAGACGATTGATTTGGGTGCTTTTTGGGCGCCTTAAGGGATCTAGAATGAGCGTTTATGGCGTTTCGACAGTATTTTTTGTGAGACATGAGAGCACCTCAGACGTATCGAATTGCATTCTGAATACGAAGCATGTCTTTCTGATATCAAATAATTTTCATTTTTGAAATTCACGATATAATACAAATTTTATGACAAATTATTAAAATTTGATATTTTTCAAATTTTGATATATAACAGTCCTCGAAATAAATTTTATAAATCTAATGATATATTTTAATGTGTATGTAGCTGGGAGGAAAAGCCGACGAAAATTTTGACTTTTTATATTGAAGATATGGATTTTTTTCCCCAAAAGACCTATTTTTTTGGGTGTTTTGGGTAAAAATCCATATCTTCAATACGAAAGGTCAACATTTTCAATTGATCGTCGGCTTTTCATCCCACCTACATACACTTTAAGTATAAATCATCAGATTTATAAAGTTTACTTCAAGTACTGTTAAATATCAAAAATATCAATGAGCTCAGGGCTTGATTTTACTACAGGGCAGTGAGGGCACAGTGGGCTCGAATTTGGGGGGGGGGATTATGTTGATAGGAAGTAAAGTTGGAATAAGTTGTGTAACGAGCATCTCCCTTTGATCGGGTTTTAGGCCACGATTGTCCTAATTTTGACCCATTTTAGCATTAAAATAATTTTGACCGGTAAAGTTATTTAAGGACATACTCAAACAACTTGAAACAAAGAATTCTTGAAAAAACAAAATCCCACGCAGCTTATAGTGGCGATTGTGGTGTTGGCGGTGGTGTGTGTGGGTGTAACACCTTGTCTTTAGGAGTCTTTCAAAGGGTCATTGACGATTAATAATCAGTGGTAGGGAACCATCTGGAGAATTTTTCAGATGCATGTGCTTTACTTATTTGACACAAAGAACATTTCATGTCAAATCGACAGGATATTGGATCAATGTTCAACCACAGTTTGCGGAATTCCTCTTTTTGTAGCAATGTTACAATACTTTTGTGTAGTGTTTACAATGTCTACAAACAATTGAATACATGAATACAAAACCCACCCAAGTCCAATTTGGTAATTTATGTCACAATGCATTTTGGACTCCCTCTAGTATCATAATTAGAGAATAAACGATAGGAATTATTATTTTGCCTATCCTCTACCGTGTGATAGACGACAGGCAGGTCCAATATTTTGAGTAGTGGATGCCGGCGCATTGGACCTGCCTGTCGTCTATCATAGGTAGAGGATAGGCAAAATAAAAATTCCTATCGTTTATTCTCATTCTTAGTCAGTTAAATATTATTTTAATAACTGTAAACAATTTTTTAAAGCAAAAACTAAGTTACCGTCATAAAAACTCCCCTCATTATAAAATGAACGAAACAACTTCACGTATTCTCTTGCGCGTATTGCTAGCGTGTTCGCGTATTCCGCACTAGTCTACGCATCCAGTGCGATACATACGCGCACCTCTACACGCGTGTTACATTTTATTTCATTTTCATTTCATATTTATTGAAAATAACATCGTGGCAAATAGCTAAATTGCGTCATTTTTTACAATATTAAAACATCAAAAAATTATTTACTATTATTACACATAAAAGTTATTAAAATACATATTACAAGAAATAAACATAAGAAAAACATATAATATTCAGAATTATATTGCACATAATTATAAAAGCTTAT
Organism: Amphiura filiformis; assembly: GCF_039555335.1. Classification (NCBI taxonomy): domain Eukaryota; kingdom Metazoa; phylum Echinodermata; class Ophiuroidea; order Amphilepidida; family Amphiuridae; genus Amphiura; species Amphiura filiformis. The sequence goes on along the minus strand of NC_092637.1, from coordinate 16,026,707 downwards.
CTCCACACTCACCCCATCACACCACACTCACACACACCCACTTGACACCTAAGCACACCTCTTACTCCCAAACCCAGTGACCACAAATAATACTCGCCACACACCAAATCAAATAAGCATCAAAAAGCATAAAAGAAACACAAAATTATATTGCACATAATTATGAAAGCAAACCCCTTAACTAATCTTATCTCCACACTTATCCTCACAAACACACCCCCACTCACTCTTGAGCGCACCTCTTACATGTACTTCCAAACACAGTCACCCTAAATAATATGCATACACACCAAGTCACTCAATAGTCAATACACTCATATTCACTGTCATACCCATACCATAAAAATTGACACATCAAAATAATTAAATTAAATTGCATCAAATTGTTAAACTGCATCAATGGGTGAAACAAAACATCAATTTTAAGCATTAAGTAAGTTGATGAAGTGTGGAATTGGACTCTTTCTGAACCGCTCAGTTCTACAAGGTAAACGAGTGATGGAATTTGAATTGCGCAATTCTCTGCCATGCATAGAACGCCTTGTAGGGGGAATGAGATTGCTCGTACGATCACATTTTGGCAGAGACTGAGCAAATTTAACACTGTGATTTTTCCTACGGTCAGAAAGAGTCTGAATTCCACATTCTTCAATTGCATCAGTATATGAGTTGTATTTCTTGCCAAGTATTATTTTGCAAGCCCTTTATTTGCACTCTTTCAAGAGAATTAACCTGTTCACATGTCAAAGACGAATCCCATACAACATCACCATATTCTAACAATGGCCGTATATAGCCTTTGTAAATAACTGCAAGTTCATCAGATGTAAAACCAAATCTTTTAAGAGTACGGAGCATATACATGCGGCTATTGGTTTTTTTTAGCATTTCATTAATTTGTTTGTCCCACTTCAAATCATCCTGTATCCAAATGCCAAGAATTTTAGCAAATTTAACAAACTGAAGAGGCACATCGTCAATAGACACAGTGGGAGCAGGTGGGTCATTCATGAAACAAACCTGAAGCCCTTGACACTTGGATGGATTTAGTGTCAAATTATTATTTTTTGATCAATCAACAAAACTGTTCAGATCTTTTTGCAGCGTACTCTTGGTAGGATAGGATACATTTGATGCCAAAGATAGGTCATCTACATACTTCCACACACTAGCATCAGCATCTGATGCTGCATCATTGATAATGATTTGGAAACCCAAAGGGCCCATTTTTGTGCCTTGTGGCAGCCCCCCATTTAAACTTTTGTAGTCAGATAAAGTTTGGTTATATCTGACACACTGTTGTCTACCAGAAATGAAACTACAAATCCATGGAATGAGTGATTCTCTCACTCCTATATGAACAAACTTGGAGATGAGTAAATTGTGGTCTATGAGGTCAAAAGCTTTTGAAAAATCCGTCACGACAACAGTGCCCACATTTTTTGATAAATTAGCCCCAGTGTGTAGAAAATCAAGACGCATGATGACGTGGGGTCGTCTACGGCCTGATAGACGGCACCCGAAATCATGCGATTGTCCAATCAGAAATGTGTCTACGAACTAGACCACTCCCACTGACTAAGAATAGTATTATAAATAAACATAATTTTTCGCCGTCGCAAATAACAAGAAGACAAGTAGAAAAAGTGATCCCGCCTGGGAATCTAACCCAGGACCTTATGTTTACGAGACCTGTACCTTAACCACTGGGCCACGGGAGCTTTATGATTAGGCTGGTTGAAATTCGAACCCATAAGCGGTCACTTAAACTTATCTCCTCCCCTTAAACTTATCTCCTCCCCGCAAATAGCCCATAGTAGCTAGGGCCGTGAATGCGAGAAAAACATTGCCACCCTCCCTGTGACGGCGAATCTGGCGATAAATTATGTTTATTTATATAATTCCCGTCAATCATGCCACTGTTTTCCCATGTAATAATAGTATTATAACTAGACTTAGCTGTGGTCTAAGACCACGAACACAGCCGTGTTGTGACCCCTTAATGACCTTTGACCCCAAAATATATGAAAACGCCCATAGACATTGGCTAATGTCAACGCATGTGTGCACGCGGCATCACTTTGCCATGTTACTTGTGGCAGAAGGGCATTTTGAAGGTTTTTCGTCTCAGACCGGAAGTGACCCCTTAATGACATTTGACCCCAAATAAAAAAATACCACATATGAATTGGGTAACCACAATTCATGTGTGAACATACCGTTACTGTCCTATGTTTTTCTTAGCAAATAACATTTTTGAAGGTTTTCGTTTTATACCGGAAGTGACCCTTAATGACCTTTGACCCCAAATCTGTGTACACCCCATAGACACTGGGTAATAACAATGCATGTGTGCAAGTGGCGTCTCTGTCCCACATAATTTATGGAAGAAGATGCATTTTAAAGGTATTTGTTTTTATACCGGAAGTGACCCCTTAATGAGCTTTGACCTCAAATATAAAAAATACCACATATACATTGGGTGACTGCGGATCATATGTGAACATACCGTTACTGTGCTATGTTTTACTTAGCTAATAAAATTTTTGAAGGTTTTTCGTTTTATACCGGAAGTGACCCCTTAATGACCTTTGACCCCAAATCTGTGTACACCACATAGACACTGGGTAATAACAATGCATGTGTGCAAGTGGGGTCGCTGTCCTACGTAAGGTGTGGGAGAAGATGCATTTTTAGTTGAAATTACGTGTTTGACCCCTGCGTGATCTTTGACCCCACGAGTTTCATGTGACATGTAGTGGCACGGTCAATGATCATTGTGACCAAGTTAGGTCAAAATCGATGTAAACATGTGAGTGCTAGAGCAAATGTAAAGGTTGACAGAAGAAAGAACCTGTAAGAAAAAAGACACAGCCGTGACTAACGTCACGGCTGTGTAACAATCAATATATCTTAGAGCGCGCTAGGTATTTGTTCATGGCATAGGGAATGTGAATGTTTCCTTATCATGTTTTAATCTCACTGCGTGAAAAAGTAACTTTAACCGCCTGAGCACTACCTGCCGATCTAACATTACCTCTGATTGGTCCATTACATGATATCTTCACTTAAATCACCAATCAGAATGGAGCTTTGCAAACAGTTCACCCCATTTTTTTGCGTCTTGACATTATTCTAACAATGTTGCTGATTGGGCCAATTGATATGAAAACTTCTTTTTGGCCAATCGGCAGGTAGTTCTCATGGGGTTAAGCTGAGACATGTTAAATTAGATTTGTGTAAGAAAACAAGAACAAGATTATCCGTAGCTAATTTTTTCATATACGTAAATACGTGGTGAGTGTATTAGCCATGTAGCGCAGATCTAGCAGTACACTTAGGTTTCGTTACATTGACGATACTTTCGTTAAATTAATAGTTAATGTTAAATTAGATCCGTATTTTTAAGATGATTGTCTAACTTTTGATTCTTGTTATTTCAGACTTACTACGATTGTCCCTGCATCCTGTCCAATGTCTCCATGGCAACTGAAAGCATCCCATCAGGTATCGCGACTTCCGGGCAATGTGTTGGAGACTGTGATATAAATATGATGTTAACAATATTTCTTGTGGTGCTATTTGTTGGTCTATCTTTTGGTACCATGATAGCTAATCCATTTATATACGTAAATATGCGGTGAGTGTATTGTTTTTTTGCCGTGAGTATATTGGCCAAATGGCGCAGATCTAGCAGTACATTTAGGTGTCGTATACATTTTCGATAATTTCGTTAAATTAATATTCTATAAACAAAGGAGCGCGGGTTTTACGATAAATATTAATGCTCTGCGTGCTAACCATGCGCTTCAACGGAAAAAGTTAAAGTTTTGAAATATTTTCTCAAAATATCAAGAGCTAACTTAAGAACTACTGAACCAATACTAGGCTTGCTTGTACTCATTTTAATGCATTTTTCATGCTGATTCCAAATATGGTCATGAAAATTTACATTTCTGAAATTTTTGAATTTGTAAAAAAAAATTGAAACATGTCGTCTGCAGTCGACACCCGCGTAAAGAGAATTAAGAAACAAGCAACCCAGAATGATGCCGTTCAAGTCATGGAAAATAACTTCCACGTTCGACAATTTTAGATTTCAAAAATTTATTTATATGTTTGGGCATTTCACATAATTCATGATTTTGTATGTATATTTGTTTATATCTAGAGTTGTTGATGAAAAAGACCGATCTATTGCTGTAGCTTTAAAACAGGTCATTGCGTTAACATTAGGTAAGTCTGCTATTTGATGATCTATGGGACCTTGGACAATATGGCCTCTATAGACTTTCTTTGCACATTTTATGAAATGAAGCGGGCTTTGCAATACGCAGGCGGTGACGGTCAAAATATCCTTAGATACCTATTCAGTGATTGGCTTTTCCGGAGGATCGTAAAATCATCAAAATTAAGATTTTGGCATCTTTGTTAGATGTTCTAACACAACCTGCTAGTTGTTAAAACCCCATAAGAACTACCTGCCGATTGGCCAAAAAGAAGTTCTCATTATCAATTGGACCAATCAGCAACATGTTAGAATAATTTCACCTCGTAAAAAAATTGGGGTGAATTATTTGCAAAGCTTCATTTTGATTGGTGATTAAAGTGAAGATATCATGTAATTGACCAATTGAGGTAATGTAAGATCGGCAGGTAGTGATCAGGGGGGACATTTTACATGAAAATATAATTTTCTACGTACGTATAGCAATTAGCTACATGTATTTGAATCGGGGGGGAGGTACAACAATAACGAATAAGGACGAAAACACAGTTTTAACGCCAATGATTCAATGACATACATGCATGAGACGTGTCATCCATCACTCGATCGGTAAACACCGGGGATTCCCGGTATATAGTATAAGACTTACATTTTACTGTAATTAAAGCACTTCGGGCTTAGTCTTTCACATGGTATTTTAGTACAACATTGGGGATTACAATCATGCAAAAAGTAGAAATTGGAGAAAATTGAGGGCATCGCTGTGCAGTAAATCACACATCATTTGTCAAGCTTTCCGTCGCCTTATGACTGTTCGCATGATGACGCAATCCCATCACGTGGGATAGCTACCCGTGCATTATGGTTTTGGAATTGAGGTCTTTTGACATGTTTGATGTTTGGTAGAGTCAGGGTTAAAATTGAATTATAATTGAATTGTGTCAGGACTCACTTGAATATTGTTGATAAAATGGTCGAAATTGCACTGTAATTACGCTAAATCGTAGACTGGTTCTGCAACATTTTAGAGCTTGCTAAGTTTTAAATTCCTCACTGACCTGATACGAGAACTGAGACGCGCTCAACTGACATGATACGAAATGATAAGAGAAACTACCTGATGTACCGGGTGTCCCAAAAAAAGGTTACATGTAGATTTTTGAAAGTTAATGTTAACAAATATAAATATCCTTTTCATGACATAATCTATGTACCCTCTACTAGTACCCCTGTGAATGTCAAGTTCACAACCTATACGTACTTAGCCCGTATTCCTGACGAAGCTCTTTACGTGACATAATGCAACACGAGGTTCATTATACCATCGTCACAGTCACCGTGCATTTGGCGGAGCACTTGAGTAGACACAGCCATAGCATGACAGGTGCAGTATTTTATTCTGATAAACAACGAATAAAACTTGTTCAATTTAATTTCAAGAGTTCAGTCAGAAATATAAAAAACAGCAGCTATTTCAAGTCAACAATATCCAACCAAGCCCTATGCAAAAGATTGTCTTTCATTTCACTATGTTGATAACAGGAGATACAGCGTGCAGAACTGCTTTCACCAAAAACGTGTTCTTATCAAATAACTATTTCCTATTTCCTTTATTTGTTACCACCAAGAGTCAAGAAACTCAAAATGATTTATTTTCAGTGTACAATATTTAATTTTTCAATATGTTTCTTTTGTGCAATAAGTTTGACAATGAAAAATAAGATAAACATAAAAAGTAATAAAATTAAAAAATCTGAAAACAAAAGTGTGATTGTGTTCAACTTTCGTTGTGCGATATTTTGATGGTCAGCCACTCTTAACACCCATGTCATCTTGCGCTCATAAGTTAAGTCGCTTTTAAGATACGGAATTGAAACTTAGCAAACAGTTACAAGAAGGATAAATAAACAATATCTGAAAAAATGACATTGTTTTGTTGTACCATCACAAAATGCGGTTCATTTTCTACATGTAACCTTTTTATGGGACACCTTGTATGATAAGAAAATATGTCCAGTTGGCGGTGTTCTTTGATGTTTCCCTTAGTGGTGTGATAAGACAAAGACTTTCAACTGTTTATATCAAGCACAAAGGGATATTTGAATTAATGGTGGACCTCAACACTGCCCCCAAGTGACACACGTTGGTTAGTATGGCATACACTCCAATTTGTGACGCTAGGGTGCAGTGTTGATGAATTTTTAACGCTACTTTGCAAAGTGTTATTGTGTGAATCAATGCAAATCGTCAACTAGGCAAAATAAAATTACAACACACCTTATAATTTTGATTCGTTTTCCCCCAGGTTCCTTCCCGGCCCCAGTGTATTTTGGGGCAATCATCAACTCGGCTTGTATATTATGGCAACGTTCATGTGGTGAACGTGGTTCTTGTTGGCTATATGATATTGGGGAATACCGTATTGGATTTTTTGGGACATTGTTTGCACTTCGTGTCTTCTGCATAATATGTACCAGTGTCGTTGTAGTGGCTTTGAAACTTCAAGCAACCAGTGCTGTGCAGGTATGTATGTTAATTAATTTTCCCAGAGTAATTCGCACTATTTCATTCATATTCACAAAAAGGACAGTCTAAATTCGTCCTAAAAATCGAAGTCGCACAAACTCAAAAGCAATTTCATTATTCGGTCATTGAACTTCATATTTGTATCTGTATATTGATATTCGTTAAATCTGTGGTCAATTACGTCTCGCATGGCGATGGTTTAGTGAATCGTAAAAGCAATTTCGTCCTTTGTCATTAATTTAAAGACATTGTCATTTATATTCGTAAGGTGCTAAACAGTGTACGTTCGTTTTAGTTGAAGTTCTTATTCTTAGTGAAATAATCATAAAATTATATAAGAAAACGAAAGAAAACGCATAAATACCCAAAACTTAACTACAAGTTCTACAAAGTTGGTATCGAATGAAAGAGATTAACATGCTCTTTAAATTAAGTCGTCTTTTAAATGTTTGCCATAAATTTTCTTTAAATAAAAGCGTTTTTTTGCCAAATTTGTTATTTTTTTGAGTGAAATAAGACCTACATTTTGGATCTCTTTTGCGCATCTTCATTAACCCTAACCCGCCTGAATACTACAAAATACTACTTGATATATGCGCTGTTCGTGCATGCATCCCACGTGGTGTGATGACGCAATCGCCCCCAGTGATATATAGGCACGGTTTCGCTGGCCAGCGAAGCCCTAGACCCGTGGCAAAGTGTCGCCGACCGAGTGCTTGGCATGCGAGGGGTCTCGGGTTCGAATCCCACCCAGAGCAAACAACTTCTTTCCTTCTTTTCTCTCTTTATTCTTTCCTTCTTTCCTTCCGTCGCCAAAAAGCCCTTAGGGCGTTAGGGTTAGGTTACCACTATCGAAACTCAGTATAGGCTTCCTTAACCCTAACCCGCCTGAATACTACAAAATACTACTTGATATATGCGCTGTTCGTGCATGCATCCCACGTGGTGTGATGACGCAATCGCCCCAAGTGATATATAGGCACGGTTTCGCTGGCCAGCGAAGCCCAAGACCCGTGGCACAGTGTCGCCGACCGAGTGCTTGGCATGCGAGGGGTCTCGGGTTCGAATCCCACCCAGAGCAAACAACTTCTTTCCTTCTTTCTCTCTTTATTCTTTCCTTCTTTCCCTCCCGTCGCCAAAAAGCCCTTAGGGCGTTAGGGTTAAGGTTTTATTATAATTTTTATGTTTATTTTTGTTTTATTGCTTTTCATGTTTTTGTTTTTTTAAAATTTTGTATACTTAATTCGTTTCCAACCTTTTGGGTGGACAAACCATGCAAACTGTAGCACGAGTTACCATGTTTTTTGCGAGAACAAATGTAAAACTATGAAAGACAAATCTTTTTAAGATATATCAAGGTAAACCAATAGTATACGGTATTAACTTATCATACGAGCATAATTATAATCAAACTGTATTAGGTTAAGTATAACCAGGGAAGTGACTCTCATTTCCCTGGTATGACGATTTGCATTTCAGGGAATTCGTGGGCGTTATTTTTTTGGGTGGACTTCGGTTGTTTTTTAAATTGCACACAAAGACAACAATGGACAACAATGTACTAAGAGAGTGGATTTAAGCTGTTCTTTTATACATATGATAGGCCTATGTATAAGCAACAATTTCCCATGCTCAACTCAGTTTGACCGAAGTATGGACTTGGGTGGGTTTTGTATTCAGGTATTCAATTATAGAACTCTGTCAACGGTAATCATATCGTATTATTTCTATTATTTCTATGTACAATATGCAGACTGATTCTGTGGACAACAGCACCAGAAAAAAGACTGACACCAAATTAGACGTATTGGACAGTGCTTAGAAGTCACCCAGAGATAATCTTAATGCTGGTTTCATACTTTCTGCTACCGCTTGTCGCAGAGCAAGGTACGCTTCACCGTACCGCTTGCATTTTCTGCAAGCGACAGTCACCAAGCGGTACGCCGCTGAGCGGTAGCGGCATGACTCTGAATTTGCTCTATCCTTATTGGTCAAATATCGTATCCTCTCCTCGTACGTCAGAGTGGTGGCACCGCTCTCAATTTGAAATGAAGTCAACTCCAAGCGATTGAGTGATCGATATATTGGATCGCTGGTCGCCACTAGCGTTTCTGGTGCGACAACGCAATGAAGCAAATTCGTCGTCAAAGCGGCAAGCGATAGGAAAGTTTGAAACCAGCATAATACCAGATGGATGCTGTATAAATACAATTGATGACCTGAGAGCAGACATTGTGAGGATTGGGCTATTCCAGTTGAAATGAGTACCACAGTGCAAAGCATGACATGGGTCACACAGGAAATGTAGTCCATACAGGACCAACGCAATATATAGCACTATTATCAACGCCGTCAGGCGTTGGTCCTTATAGATTGGTGCTCTACCCCCAGCAGCGCAATCGAATTACCATAAGCAGTGACCTGAACCAACCCAGTTAATGACAACGTAATAACTCCAAATATGGTTGGTAACCACGCCCATCATTTAAACGCATCTGTTATGTAACTGGGACGAGTACGCTAGTCATCTCAATCGATTGATTTTGAGATTGCATGGATCAAAACACTTCACACTTTTGAAGTAGCTGGGTTTCGATCCCGGGTTTCGATAGACCAGCAGTGTAGGCCTAAACCGTGATATCATATTAATTTATTTTGTAAAATCAGTGTTATATTATTAGTCTGGTTCTATTTTGGAAATGTGCTTATTTAAGCATCAAGCGGCAAGTTCGCGTAAAAGCTGGCAACCAGATTGTTTTGTTTCGTTCGGGTATGCTGAATTCAAAACTTTTGTCAACCATTGGAACCCGTGACCCTCAAAAAGACCTCAAACACCCTACATGCTCATAGTCATATAGGGGGCAAAAATAAAACATGCTCCAAATTCACTAAAAACATGTCAAATTATTTGTCTAGGTCCAAGGATTACAAAAGTAAAACATATTTGCACGTAGGCCATATAGTTACCAAGTTTTGAGGCTCGACAGGTCCAAGGTTTGCAGGGTGAAAAGTAAAAGTCACTCCGATTTTCGAAAATGGATGCAAACTGTTTTTCAAGTTCAAGGGATTCTTTGTTTAATCACTCAATCGTTGTTTCATTCAACCAACATCCGCCCAATAAGTATTCAACAAACAATCAATAAAACAATCAGAATCATTTAATGAATTGATTAATGAATTATTTGATATGGAGGTCATCCAATCAATCAATATAATATAATAATATAATATAATAGAATCACAATAACTTATTATATTGATATTTCGATGAATTAATAGTCAGTCTGATGAAATTAAATTTGAACTACTCATCAAGCATCAATCAATAATCATTCGCTTGATCAATCGATGAATTATTAACAATTTACATTGTAGTCTCACAATTAATGTATCGTATCTTGGTGTTAAAATATCAATCAAGTAATCGAGTCAAGCAACCACTCAATAATCAGTCTCCATGGTCTTACACTAGGATCCACAACATGCTCATCTAATAAGGGCACAATTCTTTAACCCCAATACATTTGTATATTCATTGAATGACCTTTGACAATTTGGGTACAAAAACTCATACTCTGCAACTTGAGGTCAAATTTGCACTATTGAGTATTTAATTGAGGTTATTGAACTATGTCATTGGGATTAGGTCATTGTGGTCCATAGTGTTAGATCTGACAATCTCAATCAGTCAGCCAAATAGTTATTGACCGCTCATAAATTCATCAATCTCAAATTAATCAGTCTCTCAATCAACCAATCTACCAATCATTCATTCGTTAATTTAATTACATTTTGCATTCGTTTATAATTCATATGCATGATATTCATTCATTAGTGACTGATTAATCATCAATGGAATGACAATTCGAGCAATTTTAATAGTCTGGTTCAGATATGATTAGTCTTTGATCTAAAAAAACTCTAAACAAAAAAGTAAGCAAGCAGAAATGAAAGAAATCATAATTTCTCGATATAAGCTCTATTATTTATAGGAAACAAACCAAAAGTTCGATGACGTCATATAATCGATTTTTCATTTAGCAGGAGGGGTTCAAAAAGTTTATAAAATCATATATTTTGGGGTCAAATATCGGTCAAAATTGATCTTTTGGTCTGAAATTCTCAAGCAAAATTCGTTTATAATACGTCGTCGACCTTTGATTTGTTCCTTTATCTAATATAACACCTTTAGACAGAGAAAACGTGACAAAAATAAGATTGGAGATGATCATTTGATCAATCAAAAGATTAATATAATATTAATATATATTAATATACATTGATCGAAAAAATAATATAAATTTAATGTAATAAATGATAAATAAATATTTTCTTTATAAATAAATGGATAAATAAATCAACGAATAATTCGAATAAAATGAATAAAAAACATAAGCCTGATAAAGGGCAATATATAAATAAATCAACGAATAGAAAATAAATAAATGAATAATAAAACAAATACTGATGAATAGAAATAAATATATTAACGAATAATTAATGAATACACATTAATAATAAAACATAAATGATGATAAACGAAATAAATATAATTATAGGCCCGTATTAGGGAGTGTTCAGAAATACTTTGGTGGGGGGGGCTGGTCAAAAGGGAGGGGGGGCCAAAAAAGTTTTGGACCTTAAAAGAGGGGGGACCAAAAAGTTTTAGGTGGTAGGAAAGGGGGGGCCAAAAAAGTTTTCCCTCTTCAAAACCCAAAATTTTCGCGCGCTGCGCGCGCATTGAGACCATCTATTATATCACTTTTAACATGGGCAAGTTGGGGTTTTCAGTGCTTTTGTTTGAAAAAATGATAGTGTACACATATCTAATATCTTTGGGGGCCAAAACTGATACCTGTGTACATTTGCGTGACCAAATTAATCCCATATTTGACCATTTTAGCTTTTTGCATAAATTAGTTCAAATTTTAACAATATTTGACCATTCATTCAAGCTTCAATATGGCCAAATTTTTGTAGGCCTACTATCATAATAGCCACGGATCCAAATTATGTTGATGTGCCTATGAACCTCCAAATAAATCCTCTATTTCATTTATCCCTGTAAAATCAGATAAACACCCTGATTTGGGACAAATCTAAATTAAGGGCTGTGCAATAATTATGAGCCCTGGGGGAGGGTAAAATTGGGGAGGGGGGGCAAGAGTTTTTTGGTGAGGCGAAAGCGGGGGGCAAACACGTTTTGGCAAGCCAAGAGGGGGGGGCAAGCAATTTTGGCACGCATTCACGGGGCACCTTTTTAATAAAATGCTTTAAAAAGGCTTAGGAAAACGGTACGGAAACGCTTAAATATGCAAATTTTCCAGCTCGCTGCGCTCGCAACATACAGCTAGAACATTTAAAGTTTGGAATTTGGGATCCCAAAATTTGGCATGTTCAAGGGGGGGGCAAGGAATTTTGGTGGGCTGAGAGGGGGGGCAAGCGATTTTTGGCGGGCCGAGAGGGGGGGCAAGCGATTTTTGGCGAGCTGTTCGAATTTATTTCCTCTGGGGGCTGATAATTATTGCACAGCCCCTAAGTATAAAATGAAAATTTCCTTGTCCGGGTTCCTTGTGCTTGTATGCGCAATTGTCCACTGGGAATATTTCAAACATTTGCCTCTCTCAATGACATGTGACCCAGATACCACACCACTGGCAACATCACTATTAAGTATGTTTGTTAATATACGATAATGGGGGGGGGGGGTCAAAAAAGTTTTGTCTGTCAAAAGAGGGGGGGCAAAAAAGTTTAGCGATCCATCGAGGGGGGGACCAAAAAGTTTTCGAGCGAAAAATGTGAGGAAGACCAGCCCCCCCTACAAAAGTATTAATGAACACTCCCTTAAATAATGAAAGAAAGAAAGAAAGAAAGAAGGCAAGAAAGAAAGAAAGAAAGAAAGAAAGAAAGAAAGTAAGAAAGAAGGAAAGAAAGAAAGAAAGAACTTGCTGAACTTATTATTTTCAAGAAAGGAATTAAAGTAAATAAATGAGTGAAACCCAAAGTTTTTATGTGTGTCCTCCAATTCTATATTTTTCTTAAACATGTTAAACGAATAGGCCAACTATCACAATTATAGAGGTTGTGCATATGACGTATCATACCGTAAATATGGTGGACTACTCAAATCCATTCAACAAAAGCATGATTGCAATCTACTGAGACAGTTCGTCTCACACACATAACAAATGCACTACGATCAAATAGGTTGATGACAACATTTGATTAAATGGACTGAACTGCCCCATGATGACGGTGAAGGACACCGGTTCAATTCCTTTGTTTGTAGCCAATCAATAATTTCAAGCACAACCTCTATACAAAAATAGTAACGAATCGTGGTTAACCAGGACAATATTAAATGTATAGTGATGACAAAAGGAACTGATTGTGTGCAGGTCAGTGAACGATGAGGGTAAGAAGAAAATCGAGTATTATAATAGCATTAACACATATGCAATTGAAGAGGATTAATAATCAATTTTGTTACGCAATACTTGTGTCAAGAAGCTAGTGTTCTGGTAGTAGTAGAAGCCACACCTACTGATTAGTTATTGATGATATTCAGTCAATCGGATTGGCTGAATATCATTAGTAGCTGTCAGTAGGCGTGGTTAGTCAGTTTGACATTTCCCCCGACTTTCCGGGAAGGATATGTCCAATGTAGAAGGACCCACGCCTGACGGCGTGGACTATCGTACTAAATGGAGCGTGGTCCTCCTTGAAGGACTAAGGAAATGTGAATTTTAAATGGCGTTGGAGATTAAGGTCATGTCTGCAATATGGGGTGGCATGGATTTCAACTGGAATAGCCTATTACGGGACATGGATTATTGTTTGGTGTTTCTGGTGACAATAGATGTATAACACTCTACAAAAATGAACCAGCTCTTTTTTAAAATTTTAATTGATTGAATGAATAATTGTACAAAACTTCTATAATCCAAGATAGAATTAAAAAAGACTAATTTTACGGTTGTTTGATGGCATGTAAAACTGAGTCATTTTAAAGAAAAGTTGAAACATGAGGCCGCTGCTTATCTAAAATCTTGAATTGCTTCTTTACAAGGTGGTAGACACTAATCTTGCAAACTTGTATTAGAACATCAGCAAATAGACTAACAAAGGACAAAGCAATTTTCAAAACACTTTTCAACATGAAATGTAAGGTTTAAATTTAAATTTAAAATATATGTAAATAGCGCCCTCAATTTGTACACTGATGTACAGTTTATGTACAATTACCACAAGAAGCAGAAAAAATTAATAATTTTGATATAGAAACGAAAATCTATCTTCAAAATTGCTACAAAAAATATGTGTATAATTTATTTGTGTGATAGCTGTTTGTATTATTCAGGCCAAGAATTGAATACAATAATGTTTTGTTAGAAAAATAATAAATGATCACATCAAGCAACTTTGGTTTGCGTCTGACGTTGCCTTACAATCAAACTCAAAAACGATTTGTGTGTGAGTTGTCGTGATGGTGAGTATCTGAAATCGGTGATAAAACAGCGTGCCTTGTTTTACGATATGGATTGTCTTCAAACTTACATACAATGTCAAATAGTATCCCCTTGATGCATCTATGTGTGAGAAAACGGGAACACTTTCAGCATAAATGTGAATAATTAGCATAATTAGCTAGGCAATACGTTGGTACGCGTGAATTGCATTCTGGTCAGGCATCCCGGTCGAGTGCATATCCAGATGGAAACATCACCGTGACACTGTCGACCAGTTCGCCCCAGTACTCCCACGCCCACAGTAATCATACTAATTAATATTAATTAAAACATAACATACCAAGGCCATTATCATTTTGACAAGATATTTTTTATTACGCTTAAGGGATGGTGTATGAACGTTTGGACAGTATTTTTTGTGGGACATAAGAGCACATCAGACATATCGAATTGCATTCTGAATACGAAGAATGTCCTTCTGATATCAAATAATTTTGATTTTTGAAATTCGCAATGTAATACACATTTTATGGCAAATGATTAAAATTGATATTTTTGATATTTAACAGTACTCGAAGTAAACTTGATAAATGTGATGATATGCACTTAAAGTGTACGTAGGTGGGATGAAAAGCCGACGATCAATTGACAATTTTGACTTCTCGTATTGAAGATATAGATTTTTTTCCCTAAAACACAAACAAAAATTAGGTCTTTTTGGGAAAAAATCCATATCTTCAATATGAAAATATTTAACATATCAAACATGCGCTATTGATGAAACATCGACCAATAGAATATGCAGCTTCTAAAGCAACACGTGACTAGCAGGACGCCATCAACGTGTCAAGTATATCTCCGTGTCTTCAACTTTGAGCGGATGAATATGAACACACAGCACTTATCTTGAGGCGGCTTGATGTGGGACTTATCTATGACAACTTCTTTCTCCATGTTTGAGACAACTTACAGCGATCATACACCCCGTTATACACATAGGAGGAAAGCAGTAATAACAGCTTGTAACATTTCTTTGAAGGTACAGGCCCCCGGGCTGATGATAATATTAAATGCTTCACTTCTGTTTAGCAAAGTAGATGATATTGGGAAAATATACGCTTAGCATTCAGCACAACGTACAATTCGGAAGACTGTATTTCGAAGTTTCAGGTTGCAATGACATGGATACATTTCGTCTAAGCATAAAATTATATTATACTTGCGGTAAGACATTGCTCATACCATACACGCCACTATTACAAATTTACTTTAGTTTTTTGCTTACAGTCCATCATCGTGATCAACAGCGGAATGCATTGTGTATCGACACCGTAATGAAGCAATTTGAGCTACTTTGAGTAAATTATCAATAACATTGCATTTGGAATTTGGCCTAGTTCATTGCAAAGTAAAGCAAGATCGTGACCCACGTGAGCCAGGTAGTGAACATGTTTATCTATCTTGTACCTAATTGACATTACGTTTTGTTATCTGGAGAGATTTGATCATGTCTCACCTCCTTTTTCAACCAAATCGACGGTCATAACTCTTGTAGTGAGGGATCAACATTTAACCACAAATTGCCTGAGGCAAACCTCACTTCCTGGGAACTAAATACCACGCAAGGTCATTTTTATGTAACTCATTGACCATTTGACCTATAGCTATATGACATCCTTGTGAACTGGTCAACTCTTTGACAGATACCAACTTCAGGAGGGAATTCAATTTTTGATCAATTCTCCAGGTAGTGAAACGTAATGACATTGGTATTCATATGTGACTGCGAAGTAGATTTTATGAGGTATTTTGGTTTTGTCGGTACTTGAATATATGGCATTTCCATAACCACATGGTGTCGTAAGACTGTAACGTCACAGAAATTGACAAAGCAAACTGTTTGTTAAACAACATTCGAAGCATCGCTCGAGAAAAACTTGTACGTTAAAGACAAACGAAGCTAATTATACGCGTCATATATCAACAATGGATTCCTCGGCCAATACAACCTCATTTAACATCACAGAAAACGGATTTAACACTCAGTTTTCCGAAGAAGAATGGCGTCAATTCTTTTATCAGACCATCTGTGCTACTCGTGAAAGCTTCAAGGCACGTATGGTTATATATGTACTCTTTGTGTTGTTTGGTGTAATTGGGAATATTGCTCTTCTGTTCATCATTCTGAAAGATAAACATCTTCGAAATTCACCGAATATCTTAATATCTAATCTTGCATTAGCCGACTTAATGTACATACTTATAGTCGGACCGATACGCATTGAACACGAAATTCATCCTTGCTGGTTACGAGGAGCGCTTTCATGCGCTTTGAAAAATTACACGCCAGTTGTATGCCAATGTGCATGCGTGTATTCCTTAGTTGCCCTAAGTCGTGAACGATATTCGGCTGTAGTTACCGGTATTAAAGCCCACATGTCAAAGTCAACAAAACTAACGCTATGTTGGGCAGTGGCAGCATGGATCTTGGGCGTGATTTTTGCGTCACCGATTCTGACAGACAAATTTTCCTATATATCTCATGAAGTACTTTGCAGCTCTGTGAAACGCGGAAGTTTTCAAGGACAATTCTATGAAGTGACCAAAGTGCTTATGTTATATTTTATTCCTGTTACCATAATAGCAGTGCATTACTCCATAATGGCAAGGGCACTCTTACAAAGCACGACAACTTTTAATACTAATAGTAGCCAGTTTGTCAAGCAAGTCAATGCGCGCAAACGTCTTGCATACCTCTCAATAACCCTATCGGTATTCTTTATCATGTTTTGGTTCCCAAACTACGTATACACGCTGACATACCATTTCAAGCCTCCAGACGAATGGGACTTCTCGGATTCATTCTTCATATTCCGACAAGTGCAGTACTTCATGTCTTTGGCAAACTCAAGCCTGAACCCGTGGTTGGTATTCATATTGAGTTCTTCACATCGTAGACGATTAATGGATTGGCTTGGATTTACGAGGGCAGCTCGAGTAATATCTGAATATCGTGAACGTCTTCGTGAAGCTAGGCCGCAGCATGTAACAATGCAATATGTTGTTTCTGGAGTGAGTGAAAATGGTGGAAAGGAACATACTGATTCAATTGAGTTATAATGGACTTTAATGATATGTTTTGCAAATAAAAATCGTTATATTATGTTACTTAACATAATGTTGTCAGTCAAGCAACGCTACAGTGTTTTTGTGTACAATTCTGGTTTACCCTGCGCACCCTGTTTTAGGGTTATGGTTAGATTTAGAGTTAGGGTTATGGTTAGAGATGAGGGTTATACTTACACAAAACATAATCATTAACATTATCTATGTATTTTAAACTATGTATTATAATATATGTATTATGGTCTTTTAAACAACCGAATATGTTGCCATATCATAGTTATTGATGCTATAATTATCATAATTATCATTATCATTTTGAATATAATCATATAAATATATGTTGGCTACTTAAAATAGGCTTAAGGTTCTTCCAACCAATATGTTGCAAAGAACCATAGCAAAGTTATTGATACTATTATTATCACAATTTTCATTTTTAATATTGTAAATATAACTAGTCTTAACTCTTTATGGAATTACTGACATTTAAAGCAGCGTAAAACAGGTAGTCTACAGTGTTTTTATTAATGATAATCATCATGATCATGTAATAAATTGATATCAAATGAAATATCCTATTTTTCTCATTAAAATACTGAAATTGGGAGTTCAAAATCGATGTATTTTCGAAGATATCATCAAAAAACTGTTGAATTAGTCGAAAATGTGGTATACCACAATTAAGACTAATTCGACAGTTTTTCGACGATTATACCGATTTGGAATGCAAAATTTCGATATGTTAATGAGAAAAATATGAGCTTTCACCTGATTTCAAAATCTGCATTTTGATATGGTAAAGTTGGGGATGCGGCTGTCAATCAGGTTACTCACCTTTAACATTACCTATGTACTTTATAATAGTCTTAAGGTTCTTTCAACAAATATGTTGCAAAGAACCATAGCAAAGTTATTGATACTATGAATATCATAATTCTCATTATTGATATTCTGAATATAATCATTAACATTATCTATGTACTTTAAATGGTTTTAAGGTTCTTCAAACCAATATGTTGCAAAGTACCATCGAAAAGTTATTGATAATATAATTCTCATTATTAATATATTAATATATATGATCATTAACATTATCTATGTACTTAACAATACTCTTAAGGGGGCACACAGGATCACTCAAAGTGGGAAATTTTACATTGTTTTGCATTGTATCTTTAAAAGTAATGATGATAAGTACATAAAAGTACACATTTTCAGAAAGAAAATGACACAAGGAATCCAGCTAGCATAGCAGACTTCTGCAAAAATGAGCAGTTTTTGAGAAAAGCGTCAAAATTGATTTTCCATGCCAATTTTTTTCGGTCCGTCATAACAACTTACCCTAAATATCAAAATTGATGAAAAATGCACGTTTGTGTTCTAAAGACACAAATCTAGAAAGTGTTTTCTTAAATTTTTGAATTTTTCTTTCGTTTTAAAAATATGGGTCAAAAAGGATCAAAATTTGACTTTTTTCAATTTTGACCAAAATCTGGGATATTTTAAGATATATTTTCAAAACGAAGAAAAAAAATTTGAGGAAAACTTTCTAGATTTGTGTCTTTAGAACAAAAATATGCAATTTTCGTCAATTTTGGTGTTATGGCGGACCGAAAAAAACCCAACTACTCATTTGGGCAGAAGTCTGCCGTGCTAGTTGGATTCCTTGTGTCATTTCCATTATGAAAATGTATACTTTTATGCACTTATCATCATTACTTTTAAAGATACAATACAAAACAATATTTCCCACTTTGAGTGATCCTGTGTGCCACCTTAAGGTTCTTAAAACCAATATGTTGCAAAGAACCATAGCAAAGTTATTGATACTATAAATATCATAATTCTCATTATTGATATTCTGAATATAATATAATCATTAACATTATCTATGTACTTTAAAATAGTTTTAAGGTTCTTCAAACCAATATGTTGCAAAGAACCATCGAAAAGTTATTGATACTATAATTCTCATTATTAATATTCTGAATATAATCATTAACATTATCTATGTACTTTACAATAGTCTTAAGGTTCTTCAAACCAATATGTTGCAAAGAACCATAGCCAAGTTATTGATACTTTAATTATCATAATTTGCATTATTAATATTCTGAATATAATCATTAACATTATTTATGTATTATAAATAGTCTTAAGGTTCTTCCAACTAATATGTTGCAAAGAACCATAGCCAAGTTATTGATACTATAATTTATCATAACATTCATTATTAATATTCTGAATATAATCATTAACATTATCTATGTATTATAAATAGTCGTAAGGTTCTTCCAACTGATATGTTGTAAAGAACCATAGCAAAGTTATTGATACTATAATTATCAAAATTTTCATTATTAGTATTCTGAATGTAATTATTAATATTATCTAATATGTACTTTAAATAGTTTTAAGGTTCTTCAAACCAATATGTTGCAAAGAACCATAGAAAAGTTATTGATACTATAATTATCATAATTATCATTATTAATATTCTGAATATAACCATTACTATTATTGGCGCTATTCCATAGCGGCGTATCCTGGGGCACCGCGAATAAACAACTTTTCGAGAAAATCGGGTTTGATGAAATGGCAAAATCGAGTTGTGTAAATCAGACATTCATTATATTTTGTAATTGATGTAAAATTAGTATAGGAAACTAAATAGATTTTACATTTATATAACTTTCAAAATAAATAGACACATTATTATAATACTAGCAAATTGAAAACAATAACTACAAAACGATACGTCACTATGGAAAACACGCACACTCAATACCCGAACCTTAACCTAACCTTACGCCACCTCGGTCGCTCTGTAATCCCTATGGCGTTACTTTTCGTCGGCTTCATTCTATAGTGCTGTATCGGTGCGAAACGGCACTATGGAAATATAGCAAGGTGATACGCCACTATGACATACAATGTTTCATTCTGCCGATATTTCTTAGTTTGCTTACTATTATGAAAATTGGCGTGTGGTCGATACGCCACTATGGAAAACACAAAATTTCATTTTGTAACGGTACGCTCAATTTAATTCTATAATTATTAATTAATTAGCTAATTTTGACTGCATACATATGTGCCAATTAAAAAAACAAACAAATATCACTATACGCCAAATGGAATGTAGCCGACGACTTGGGATTTCCCAAAAGATAAATTACCCCACATTTTAACGTGGCTGTGTACACTAGACATTGTTTCTTTCGCGAAATTGAGTTTTTTTGAAATGTATTTACTTTGTTATGTTTTTTATAAATACAAGGAAAGAAAATCCAGATTTGTTAACTCTAACTGCTCTATTTTATGGATTTTATTTCACTATTTCACTCGTTTCCGCAATTTAAAAGGGAAAGAAAATCTTTGTTGTACCATCGGGGTACACGCGGGCAACAACGCATCGCGTTTTGTAGACGCGCAATTTGTTAACGCACAGATATGCTACGCATACGCAACGCTTATCTGCATGCGCGGCGCATCTTATGGAAGCACCACGATGTTCACGTAATGTAAGGTAGAAAAACGAGAAATGCCGCATTCTCCTGTGAGCTTCGATCAAAGTGCAAAATGTGACCACTTTAATCTTCAACGGCCTTTATTTCAATGTTCATTTTCTCGGTAAAATGACTTTTTAGGTACACGATAACTCAATAAATACAGCATCTATAGGTAAGCAATTATGCTCATCATAAAAAGCATGATCGACTTAAGAAACAGTTTTCTCATTTTTTAAAATTTTGGTCTATTTCTGATTTTAGGCATCATTTTGTGCAAATATGCGTTTGTGAATTTTAAAAAGTTCATGGTCAATATCTCAAAAAATAAGGCCAATATCAAAAAACTAAAAAAACCGTTTTTGGAATGGTGGAAAGAGTGTTTTTTGTTATGATGTACCGAACAAAAATGGCCAAAAATTCACTTTTTGTGATTTTCTTCATAATTGTTGTTTTACACCAAATCTGTATTTATATTAAGATTCATTGATGTCTTGCCTTTATAAAAATGTATACTTTTATATGTCTTGCGTGAATAATTACAAAGTTATGGCACTTTTACTACATGCATGTCTGAGAGTACACAGCCTCCTTAATTAACAGCTAAGGAGGTGAATGACTGCAACGAGTAATATGTTCATTTATTACATTAATGTCATGTTCATTTAGTCATAATAAGCTGCACCTGGAAACCAGACAAGCTTAATTATCATACGCTGTTATTAAGTTTACAACAGAACCATTATGCCAATATATTACGTAAAACCGAAATAAAAAACCAGAAACATTCTGTAAAAAAGCTGAAAACATGCTGGGTTTTATACGGACGTCCGTGGAAAAATGCCGTTTCTCCGTGTGTGGGGGTGTGTGTGTGGTGTTTTTTAATGTTACTGGATCTTTCTTACAGAAAACCGAATAAGTAATTCGGTAAAATAATAAATTATCTGCATAAACATCTGCTTCAACCACGAAAAAAGAAATAAATCAAACATGCTAATTAATAACCAAACCACACCTGCAATTTAAGTAAGAATTGAATTATTCAAAATGATTCATGACAATAACAACGAAGCAGGCTTCAAACACCATCAGGAATCAATAATTTTTCATCTACTATTTTTCTTTCGGAGGGAGGTCTTATTCCGAAAAAAGTCCTCGAAATAGGCTATGTATGAATCAGTAACGTAATTGTTTTTAAGTGCACTATGTTCGGCTTATAAATTGGCGAAGATTATTCAGGTGTTGTTACTTCTCGGGTCGCTAAAGTCCCAACTTGTACTTAAACTGTTGAATTTGGTTGACATCACAAAATCTACTTCAGTGCAAAGATCATGTAAATGAATTTTTTTGATCAATGTAAATTTTGATATTCCAGTTATCCTCTTTATCCTCTTTGTTCCTTATTATCCTCTTTGGAAGGCATGCCCTTATGGCGTCATCCATTGTAACCCCGTTTGAAATTAAAGATTAAGGTCATGCATCCCATCAGGTGTATGAATTTCAACTGAAATAACCCATTTCAAATGGATCGGCCAACTTAAAAAAAAGCATTTTAGATTTGTTTCCTTTGCTGCCCTGGATACAATGTGAATGGGCTACAAACACTTCTGTTCATTATATATATTTGATCCTTTAAGCATTTTAATAAAATGTAACATTTTCTGAACAAGGGCAAGATAAAAGCACAGCACTTAGCTCGTTAGCCCTAAAACGCCCTAAAACGCAATATGCTCCATTTGTCAATCAACGTGTAAGTTAGGGTGGGGCGAAAAACACCCTTTTTCACGGATCGACTTGGAACTCTCGGAAACATACTAGTATTGTGCTGAAATATCAGTAAGATCGAAGCATGTTTCACCCAGGCAGTATAATTTCACAAAATCCCTACTTTTTTGCTATTTCTTACTGTATAACTCTATATAGAGAAATCAGTTAGAAACAATCTGGGAAAAGTAGCCATTCAGATGCCATCCTAACCAATATTAAACACTTTGGGTAGTTTGTTTGGTCCCTCTAGAACATCACCAAATAGCAAGCAGTCTCCAATTGGTTACCATTATTTTTGCTAAATACATGCACGCAAGTTAAATATTAATGATATTTGATAATGCTACCCCTATCCCTTAATTTAGCAACTCAAATATCATCAATATGTAACTAAATACATCTCTTTAGCAAAAATTAATGGTAACCGATTGGAGACTGCTTGCTGTTTGGTGATGTTCTGGAGGGTCTAAACATGGAAGAAAGAGATAAGAAGGAACCACAACGAACGCATTCACTTTGTCCACTCCCTTTACCGACATTTAGTTGACATTGTTATTCATGAGGATTTACTTTGATCAATACCCCGCGTTAAATAGGTGATTGGTATTGTATTCCATGTATTTGCATGTCTTCTGGAGCGTGTGTGAAGGATGATTTGAACTAATGACCTTCCATGCAAGCATCCTATAGGATTTTCTCTGGTGACGTGTTCATCGGTCATTGATGGCCTACATCTTTTTCTTCCATTTTGCCCAATTTTTCCGAACTTTGATGACTTTTTTTCTCAGAGTTGGCAGTCTTTGGCACTGAAACGAGTTAGCTAGTTACGATTATACACATATAAACTATTAAATTAAACAGGTTTTATGTACCGGACTCAACCGGAACATTGTGCATTATTTAAGAACATTTTACATCTATTTTTCATCGAAAAAGTCACCAAAATCTTACCTTATTTGCTAAAGATGAAACTCTGCAAAAAAACGGCCGATTTTGATTACCTTTTCGATGTTTTATAGGACATTTTCTACACAACACGATCAAGAAAACAGTTTGACTGTAGATCCCAAAACAAAGCTACTATACATGTTCAGAGCATCAGTGAAATTCCATAATCTTACTTCTGGGTAGCGTTTGTTTGTTCGTGGATGGGTTTGTTATAAATTTTTCCAGTAATGATTTCGCCAAGCATCGATCGCGGTAAATGGATCATACATGAAAGGAAGTACCATTGATAGCTTTTCTTTTCATGCGTCAATAGATAAGCGGATTAAAACTTGGCCGATCGAAGTCGTTGTGGTTCCTTCTCATCTCTTTCTTCCATGGTCTAAACAAACTCCCTACATTTCCCAAATGAATGCAGCGACCAGCTGGTGTTCACTCAGCTGATTGGCTGAAGGAGGTTAGATTACTTTTTTGCCTGTTGCTCAGTCGGATTAATTTGATTCCTTGTAAATCCAAAATACACGGAGCAATCTTTTGTGTGTGCAACAGGCAATTGGTTGGAAAATTGTGACGCAAGATAGTGCAGACAACCACGCTGTACACCTTGGTAGGTTTGATGCAATAGCGCCATCATTCTATTCCAAAATGAAAGGAAACAAGTACCATACCTGAGTACATTAATTTGAGAGTTGAAACCGACATAGAATTCAGGTTTACAAGTTGCCATGGCCGCCCCATTTTTAATTTTTTTCTCATTACATAATTACCACAGCAGTATCCCTTTTATGCTTACCAAAATAGAACAGCTTGTGCCATTGAAAATGTACACAAAATCCCCCCATTTCAACTTCCAATAACTCACTTTAAATCAGTGGTGCTTAGACTTTTGTTTGAAAAAGACCTGTGAAGTATTGTGAAACTATCCATAGGCCTCAAAATGTAAGCAGCTCTTACTTTATTTTTTTGTATGCATTTGCTATGGAGCAAGCAGATGAACTGCAATGCATGATGGGATACTCCCTTAAAGGAAGTCTCCTGCAATCAGAACATTATGCCTTATATGTCACGAATCCCATGGTTTTGTTTAAAATTTTGTTTATATTGACCATAAAAACCGAAAAAAAAACTACCAGCTGTCTCTTTAACACACGATATTCAAAATTCCCAAGCGCCGAAATTGTCTAAAGCAATGACATCATGGTTATGAGCCCAAAAGAGAGCCCACATATTGTGATATGATTATTTCATTAACGCATTTCCAACATACTTGTCGGGCATTTTGAAGTTAAAATGTAACCTACGTGACAGAAACATACGTTACCATTAATTTTAAAACCCTAAAATTGCGCCCGATCACCCGTGTATTCTTTTCTACCATGCATTATAAGTACTTAGGAAAGAAAATTACAGAAAATGGGCTCAATGAAAAGTATCTTAATTGTAAGTTTCATCTAAATGTTAAATTCTTTTTCAACTCGTTTTGAGGCAACCAATTCCCTTTAACAAAAGTTTCTTTTTGAACTAAAAGGCGACATTGCCAAAAATAATTAGTTTTGCATTGACAACAAAAGAGCTTGCAGTAGTTCTTTCAATCTAATGGTAACATACGTTTCCCTTAGTAACGTAAGTTTCCCATAGAAAACACACGGGCATTATTGAAATTGATGTAAAAATAAAAGTTCACAAGATTTGATCGTCATATTTTCCAGAATGAAACTTAGAAGGACTGCCTTTGATTTATGAATAAAAAGGAGTAGTTTAGAGATATTTTTTTTTGCCAATTTTTAAATTTCAAATACTGCCGATTTATTGGTTTTGACCCAACAGATGTCAAAACTGCACATTCTTAACTTAATAGTACGGTATCCAATAACATCATACTGATAAATGAAGATACTGAGTTAATATTACTGGATGACAGAGCTCGTGCTAGAAATAAAAATGTATAGCAAAACTGTTAGATGCAAGTTGCAATTTTGTATAGCAGTTTTCAAATATTATAGCAGTTTTTAATTCGGTCAAAGTATTTTTTAAAATTATTTTACTGAAATGACCTCTACTAAAAGTATTTATGACACACCACTATTGCTTTAAAAATAAAAATAAAATCATCTTTATACAAGATGTTAGCACATATTGTGTTGCAGATCTGGAAAACTAATTTAAGGGTAAGATTGGAATGTCATCGGAAAGATCAGACAGCAAGCCAGACCTACCTCCATGGCCAGACGGTAACATGAGTAGGTTCATTTTACCTTGAAGGCATGGATAGTCTTGCAAATATGGGCTAACTGTCCCCTAGACCATTCAATATGCATTAATCAGTAGGACTACAACTGGTATCTACTGGTCAGTTTATACTCATATTTCCACATCTGTTATTTTTATGTGTGGCTTTAAGCTTTCCCTTGTATTGACCCTTGACCTTGTGAACTATATAAGTCCCCAAACCATGGACAGTAGAAAGCAAGGGTTAAATGCACAAAACGCAATTTTATTTAGGTCATGCAGACACAGACCTTAGAAATATACAAGGTATTTTAAATGCTATAGTATAGATATATAGATAATGCCTTTTACAGGACTACACGTGGGTGTATTTTTATATCACTTCTTTGATTTGATGACCGACCTTGCCCGGGTTCCTTGTCATATTATATGATCACGAAAAGTTTACGATATTATTAATAAAGTATCACGAAGTCACCTTCAATTCCCCATGCATATGGATATGATATCGCCAATTTGTTTTGAAGAATTTGAGGCGACATTAGAATTCCCCATGCATACGGATATGATATCGCCAATTTATTTTGAAGAATTTGAGGCGACATTAGAAAAGTTTGAATGTGTCACTTGCTTGATCTAATTGGACTATGAAAGTAGATCGAGATATGATAGAAAGGAAGATTTGGGGAAATTAAACTAACATTTGTGATTCCGATTTTAATTATTATTTCCTTTTGAAAGCATGAAGTACATTTAGGAAAAACACAGAGCAGCGTAGCTGATGAAAACAACATTGCATATCAATAAAGTTGTAATTTTCACGCTTAACGGTATCAATTAACGCACATAACTCATTAAAATGTTCTTTTCTGAAACCATAGACCTTAAGGCCTATGATGAAACTTAATGAATTGAAATTTAACCTATCACGATTCATGAGTTTTTACTCTTTATGCGGCAGTTCCATCGAGAATAAGGAAATCTCTGATGAAATAAAAAAATTATCAAGCCATTTGCAGGCATTTTAGGGATCATTGGATTACAAAATACAATATGGTTGGTTGATTGTCACACACCAGACTGATCAAGAAGCGGATTGGTACTTCAGATTTGTAGAGGTAAATTGTGACAATCCATAATATAAAGGATAGATTGTACTTTTTTCTTGAAGAACATTGGTATTACTGTTAGACACATTTTACAAGTTTGATAGTTAGATAATTGCCACTGTTCTTCATCAAGTGAGAATCAAAATGCTGGAATTAGACTCGGAAGAAGATTGATATGCTTAAAGCGGGTGGTAAATATCATAAAATAGTATAACATTATACCATAATAGAGAGATTGCGATGTTCCAAACGCAGCACGTGGACCGTACGTTTTCACGTACGTTTTTACGTACGTTAATACGGTATGAAATATTGCTAGTCTCGGTTCCAAACTGGATTATGCTCATTCGTCATGAAGGAGAACAAGTCGGCTGGAATAAAGACTACAAATCTGATCTAATCTAATCTAGGTCGATAGAGGGCATAGTGATTGAAAAATTAACAGTAAGTGCAGGCTACTAAGTCTCAATGCCTAATTCTCTGCGTATGACAAAACATCGAGCATAAATAAAGTTAATTTTTAACACATCGCTGTAACTGGAAAGAAAAAGCAAGGTACACCAACTTGACGTGGGGAACAAGTAAAATACAGACTAGACAGAAGAGGGGGAACAAGAATTTTTCTTTCCAGTTGTTCATATATTCAAGGTATCCTCTTGTATCATTTATTGATCCTTGATGTGTTTTGTGTCCTCGTCCGTTGGATTCACCATTACCTACTTTTTTTTACATCGCTGTAACTTTATTATAATGATTTGTAACAAACAAAAAGGATCATACTAATTAGACTTTCCTTCGTATGTTCATTATCCTTGACTATTTTTAACATTTTGTGAAATGGACACATTGTGCATTTTCAATGATGTCTCCACGTTCATTTTGAACGTGCACAGTCTTCAAAACTGGCTAAATACGCGACCTCGCTTCGATACAGGAGAGTGGTTTTGAATAGATCGACGGGCGTACGATCACGGCGTTTGGAAATCGCAATCTCAGTTGGTGTGAAAAAGCACGGACGTCCGCTTTTTATGACGCAACATCCCAGCAAACACAAAAACGTTTTAAAAACGTTATAAATAAGTTATATTTTGGCTTTTGGTTTAGGTAAAAACGTTTTAATAACATTAAAATGGCGGGTTATATAAAGGTCATGAAAACGTATTAAACGTTTTATATGAAAACACACTACAACAATATTTTTAAATGTTTTTAAAAATGTTATTGTAAACTATTTTCGCAAACGTTTTTTGCCAAATATTTTGTCAACACTTAAATAACATTATGTTAAAATATTTTCACTCAGCAAACACAGAAATGTTCTTAAAATGTTTTATTCAAAACGTTTTAATAACATTTAAATGTCGGGTTATATGAAGGTCATGAAAACGTTTTTAAAACGTTATTGCAAATATTTTGGGCAAACATTTTGCGCAAAATATTTTTTCAACCCCAAAATAACATTCTGTTTAGAACGTTTTGTATCAAGTTTTCAAAAATGTTTTTGGAATGTTATTAAAACGTTTTTATACCCTTTATATAACCCGACATTTAAACGTTTTTCTGTAAAACATTTGTGTTTGCTGAGCAGTAGATTATCAAAATATGTTTTTAAATGTTATGAAAACGTTTTCTACCCTTAATATACCCTTTATACGACGTATAACCCGACATTTAAACATTTTCTGACAACCTTTTATAACCTTTTGCGAATGATGTCAAAAACGTTTTGTGTTTGCTGGGATTAATGCTCCTTCATACATAGATAGTGAGAACTAATAAGAGCAAACGGTAGTAAATATAGACGAATCCAATTTCACGCATTCCTGCTCTTCAATGGCAGCCATTAGCCGCGACGGGACCCAGCTATATGGGATGATGCGGCCTTGAAGGGTATTCTATCACCCGTGTTACACGTAGACAAAAGAATGATGACAGTTTACAACACAAAAGAATCTAACATCGAATTTTAAGCGGGTTTAATCCACCCAATTGGGTACTCACAACACCTGTTTGGTGCGTGCGGGTACCCAAATATGGCCGACCAAATCCTGACCATGACTTGGCTCGTTGGATTCGTCTATAGTAGCCGTGCATAAATATTATATAAATGCACGGGTGCGTACTACGTGCATTGCTTTTGGACGCGTTCATTTTTCTTGCTGGTTGATGTATTTATATTTGCTTGTATTTTCCAACGTTTTAGTGACAATTTTGCTATGAAAATTCTAAAAATCATGGGAATTCTTCTCGTGTATGAAATTAATAAAGGTTAATAAATGCGTATCACTGAATGGAATGTTGAGATGGAATCACCCATTCTGGTAACCCCAAGCGAATTCACACTCCCTGTGTGGAAGATTAAGGTCATGTTAGGGTGTGTATGGATTTCAAATAGAATAGCCTCCGGGGGGTCACTCCCATTGTGGTCTGTACACCATCCACGATAATGAAAACGCGTAAAAAGGGTAGTTTTTCGTGGGTAAGCACGATACGCGCGTAACGCGTTTAGGGTGTGAAATATTGGAAAAAAGGGGTAGCAAAATTGCAATTGCTAATACGCAGAAATGAAATTTACGGTATGAAATTTGATGCAAGGAATAAAATCCCTGTTTAGGGTGTGAAAACACCTGTTTAGGGTACTGTTTTTTAGCCAAGGGTTAAATCCTTGTTTAGGGTGCTTTTCAAAAGTTGATTATCGCGGATGGTGTACAGGCCACAATGGGAGTGACCCCCCCGGGAGAATAGCCCATTTTGAGAAAAGAAGTGTATGAATTTATTCACCAATGAAATGTTGTGAATATTTTCATGCCTTATATAATTTAAACATGTTACAAAACTCCATATGATTTTTATCGAACTTATTATAGAAACACATTTTGCAACGTCATCTAAAGCTGAATTTATACTCGATCGCTTTTGCAGAAAAGCGATTCTCACGCATGCTCAGTGTTTACTTACATTTCCAGAGCGACGAGCCGATCAATCGATTTCAAACTTATGCATTGCATTACTCCATAGGCAGCAAACTACACAGCTCACTGCACACAGTGTTTACTGTTTGGGTGCAACGTGGTTAAGATATAGAGATGTGAATTAAAGTTAGAAATATTCCTTCATATCGGGACAAAATACACATTTAGAAAGGAGTGTTTTTGATTATTTGACACAACAGCTTTCGACTCATGTAAAGATCGCCACTAAAATCGATGTAGAAATTGCCTATAATTGCGAAAGTGCATAGACCATACCTACATGCAGTTTCCACAGGACATCTATGGGTCACACCAAGGGGGTGACACTAAATTCACGGTTGTTCTATTAGCAACGCAAAATCTATGAAAAATTCAGCTGGTTTACTAGCTAGAAAGTGAGGCCAGTTATCGATCCGTTATAGCTCGTTATGAATAATTCATGTTCGACCCCTTGGATCATGTTAATTGAGTTTGGCAAATAACAACGTTGTTAGTTTTGCGAACTTTGCCTGTTCAATGAGAGTATAGCGCGCCCCCAATACATCTGGGCGCAAAACAGGCGAAAACGATCCAGTTTAATGAAATGGCGGACGGGTATTCCCATCAGGCACCAGTTATATGTTTTTTCAAAGAAAGTCTACTAATTTGATATGAAATGACATTTTGCAATAGCAAAGTCAAAATTAGGACTTGCTGTCAATAATATGAAGGAAATATGTGACAGAGGCAAGGTGAGAAATACAAGTAGTATTTAAGTTATAATAACCTTTGATACCCGACCTGACCTTCCATCATGGCGCCTTATTCGTCTTTATGTATTTCTATTATGCTCTCAAGTAAAATAAAATACCAATCTGCTCTGAGCAGACAATGTTACTTGGCTCCCAGCACGAATTATTGATTTTATACGGAAGTAAAGAAATGCACAGTGTATGTGCATGATGTGCAAGCATACTCCAAATATTTACGGTAAATCTGAATAGTGGTCACATGTTAACATATCATGTGTTCGGGAAATCACGTGGCAACATTTTAAGATTTCAGGCTTGTTTACTAGTTAATTGCCATTTGTACTCTTTATTATTTATCTTTGTTAATTAACATATATTTTAAATGCTGATAAATCGTGGTTGGCTACCCATGATATCTGTTAAATTCAATGTTTTATGAATATAATTCTACCACGCAGAGGGGGTCACGCAGCAGAATTTCACATCACCTGACTTAGCTACATTTCGAAGCTCTGCTCTTCAAATTCATGTAAATTTCAAAGTTTATACATTTAATATATTTAATATGATACTAATTTTTTGTCATAACCAACTGGTACACGAAATATACTAGCTTATTACCTATACAGAAAGGTGATTATCAGCCTTCACTCAGCAAATTGACATGCCCGGCATATGCAGCCATTCTCCGTCTGGATAACCTGACTGTCGCCCTCAATACGTCTGGGCGCAAATTTAAATAACAATACGCTATTTACATATCAATGTGGCCTCATGCTAATTAAAGCTGCCCCATCCAGGAGTTCATCTATGGTCACACCGACACCGCCTGGCTAATAATTATTTGGTGGAGCAGGGACACTAAAATGAATACACGGGATCGATACACGTGAATTGCTATGCACGATTTTGATATCAGACGAAAATCTTCGAATACTGGGTTAGAAATTGATGAATATCTCCCGCAAATGAATTTTTCTCAAGAAACCAGATGTGGTCTCGTACACACGAAAATACGTGTTGAACAGATATGATAGTCGCTAGAATGCGCTTTGAAAATTGGCCGTGCGCTTTGAAGTCAAAATCTGACCATTTTATATTGCGTTGGTCCTGTAATACCCTGTGTGGACTACAGCGTGTAGTACAGCTGCACTCACTGTAGGCAGTATAAAAGTCGATGACCATTGACCTCAATGGGGTATACAAGCTTATTCACGCACAACCAAGATCAATTACCCGGCTATTGTGAGTAGCCTTAGTTATGTCCCTCGACTAATTATTAGTTCTAAAGAGCTTTAAAGGTTTGAACCAAATGGCTAATCGTGGCTGTGGATTCAACCTACCATGGCGATTCCTGCCATGAAGATATAGGGTCGATGACACTGTGTGGGTAAAATACACCGAGCGCCATCTTATTTTCCAACCCGTCGTCTTGTTTACACATTTTACTGTCAATCATTTTTAGCTACCGGCAAAAATACCAAGATGAATATGTATATTTTCTATTTATTAAAAAGAAAATCATGAATATTTATGAAATTTTGCCTTTCTGGGCACTTAAAAATCACGCTCACTAATGTGCACCGCCCTTGCCATGGGTCGCCCAATGTAGCACACTGTATACATAATTGAATACACATACCGTACGGGTGCTGGCCTTGGGCATATAGCGAGTAACTGTACATGTGGCAACTCTCTGATGCATGGCTAGGCATGGATGAACAAACTCATCATGCTCATAACAATAGCTAACAATAGCTTGAAGGACATGAATGCATGGCTAAGTGTGTAACCAGTGTTAGTAAAAACATGCAATGTTTCCTGTGATATAAGTTTCTAGTCAAATCGCTGAGGAAAAATCGTCGTCGCTTTTGCTATTTGAAGAAATCTCAACTTCCCAGCGATATCGCTTGACACGTGAATGCATCAACCAATCATATACAACCAACTAGATCTATTATTTTGCTAATTAATTTACCTTTCTAGATTATTAACTTTTGGTGATGAATTAGTTCAAAGCAATAATTATTGTTCTAAAAATTTATTTTGTGGCATTTAGAATATTTTAATTTTCGTCTGCAATCGCTATCGCCGTGATTAGTATAAATGCAAAAGCGATGAGCGATGCATCGCAAAATTCGGTGATTGCCCATCGCTTTCCAAAAGCGTTTCATCGCAATCGCTCGGCGATCGAGTATAAATTCATCTTTAATTCCGATCAAAGGTCCATTAGATTAAACATTATTTAACAACACAGATTGATACAGTGTAGTGTTTAATTGATCGAAGCTACCAGAAAGCCGTGAGTATCGAACTGCCAGCACTGCTGATTTGCTGAAGCCTGTGAACTTGTAAGTACAGTAATTTTGTATCACGACTAACGACAAATTGCACCTTTTACTAGAAACTTTTGTCAGTTTTCATTCCTTTGGTAATATCATTCGATCTTGGTGTGTAATATGAATAACCATGTACTATGTACTTACAGTGCATGAATAAACCTTAAAGAGGCCAGGGATCAACGGTAAGAAAAAATACCAAGCCAATTCAAGAACATACTTAATCCAACCATATCCAAAGGCCTAACGATGAATTAGCAGTTTAGATTTCCCATAATTTTTTTACCGAAAATCTATAATTTTCATTTTATTTATGTTGAAGCTAAATGTACCTGTACTTTAACAAAGGAATGATTTGCAATGACATCACAGATCCATATGTGATGCGATCAAGCCAAATCAGTCGGAACTCGGCCATAATAAATTTTCAGTTTCCTATAGGATAGTAAAAAGCATTTACAAAGCTGGATTTTGCAGAAAACCCCATTGAAATTTAACAACCAGTTCCAAAGATATGAGCAATAGGAAACAAAAGGAAAACCTCTCTTTGATTGGCTATATCTCAAAATCAATATTTCCGAGTTCCGACTGATTTGGCTTGATCGCATCACATATAGTCTAGTCATCATCATCATCAGCCGTATTCAGCCCACTGCAGGGCGAAAGCCTCCCCAAGTTGGCACCAAAGTTTCCTGTCATTTGCTTTTGCCATCCACCTGATCCCTATGAAACTCAATTTGCTATCTCATCCCTCCATCTGACTTTCTGTCTGCCTTGGTGTCTTGAGCCCAGCCAAGGCCTCCATTCTGTGACATTCTTTGTCCATCTATTATCTGTTGATCTTGCAAGATGGCCAGCCCAATGCCACTTCTTCATCTTTATTGTGTGGATTATGTCTGTAACTTCTGTTTGGCTCCCGATCCATGCCACTGTTTTCCTGTCCCTTTTGGTGTTGCCCAGCATACATCTTTCCATGCTATGCTGTGCAGTTTTCAGTTTTTGTTCCATCCTCTTTAGTAAGTGACCATGTTTCAGCTCCATAGGTCATGGCTGGTAGTACACATTGGTTGAAAACCTTTCGTTTCAGACAAGTTGGCATCTTACTTCTCATGATGTCATTGAGCGTGCCAAATGCACACCAACCAGCCCTAGTCCTCCTCTTTACTTCATCCATGTGATTGTGAGTCATGTTGATTAGTTGTCCTAAGTACACATATTGGCCCACCTTTTCTATTTCTGTGTTCCCTACCATGACCAGCTGTTCTGTCTAGTACTCAGCTATACTCAGCTATAATTTTTCCCATGCACCCAGATGAAGTATTTTTCTAACCTATTTCTAACCTATTTCTTCGTAATCCTTTTAAGTCCCTAGTACACAAGTTTTGTTGTTCCCAAAACAAAACAAATACTATCCCATGGGTGGGGAAATGTTATTAAACTTTAATACACGGCATCAAATTTACTTCATCAAATTGTGTTGATAGCATTACTACGGTATTCCACTGGTCTTTAGTATTCAGAAAATGTATAGTTTTACCTATCTAGGATGTACCGTTCTTGAGTTATTACCAAAAAGGTCAAGGTTCAAGCGTTGACCTCTAGAGGGTCATTTTAAACTTGCTCAGATCTTGATGAAAATGGTGCCAAAATCTTCGTTTTGATAAATGATCTTAAATAAATGCTAGTTAGCAACATGTGAGGATGTTTCATTACCTATTATCTGATTATATACACATCAAAACATGTCAAGTTCAGTGGGTTTCTATGGTCATTGACCTTTTTTTGATGCGGAATCTAGATTATGAAACATCCCACATATTGTTAACTAGCACTGTTTAAGATCATTTTATCCAAAGGAAGATATAAATAAATTATTTAAATTAAAAGAAATTGGACGAATGGGGTATCAAAATACGTCTAAATATCCTTGTTTCTATGTTGAATATTTGTGAAGACAATTATTACTTCTGAATCTATAGGCGTAATTGTAACTGCTGCGTCACTTTTTGTGCAGTCTTTATAATATTTGTGCAGTGTCAGGTGTTTGCAGTTATATCTTTCCAGGTTTGCAGTTGTGATCTATAGTGATTATACTCAGCCCATTAATATGGAAGAAGTCTTGGGAGCAGAGACAGGTAAAACATTTCGGTTTTTCGAAACATCCAACATGTACAATATAGAGGAAAGCAGTCAAGTTAGCTCAATCGTTACGGCGTTCGACTATAGTGCGAGAGGTTGCGGGTTCGAACCCTGGCGGTGCCTAGTACGCTCTCGTGAAAATTGAGTTGAAATTCCCCAGGGCAAGGAACTCACTGCTAATTTGTCTCGTTGTAACCCGTACGAAACTCGGGGAGCTGATCCTGGTTGCGATGGTTACTTGTGGAATGTGGTGTGCCCTCTTGAAGCAGCAAAGTCCCTGAATGGTTGTTTAATGGTTTATAGAATGACGTGGGCCATAGTGGTCAGCGACAACCTGTAAAGTGTGCTGAGGCTTGTGGGCTGTGGCTTGTGGATCATTTTTTGTGGGTGTGGTTATTTTTGGCGTAAAACAACTCGGCTTCGCCTCGTTGTTTTACTTAAAATAATGATGTCGCCCGTGTTATATGAGACGATAGATGCACTCCAGCGGCTAAAAACAATACCTTTATTATCTAATTATCAGTTGAAAAGATCATACATGATGGTGGTTTGTTTCAAAGCCCACCAGGTGGGAAACCAAAGATGTACGAATGTGAAGGAATACTCCTAGCTGAGCATCACGTTAAGTCATCTACCATGGAAGCTCTGAAGACATGGCAAGCAAGACAGGACGATGCCTTCGTTGTATCATACCCCAAAGCAGGTACAGTGTACTTTATGCTGGTTTCATTCAAGCCGCTTTGCCGCTTTGCCGCTCTGACGACGATGTTAGCCTAGCAACGTCAGTGGTGACTACAGGTAGCAACAAGCCGATGAATCGATCACTCCACCGCTTTGCGCAAAGCGGCATATTGCCGGATATGGTCTGTCGCGTCTTAAAGCAATATTATAACATTTTCATACAAAATAGATTAGCAATTCTTTGACATAAAATGTTAGCTTTTACTGTCAGATATATCCCTTTTATTTTTGAGCCGAACAACTACGGCAAAGCAAAGAAAATTGGAATTTACTACCAGCGCGTATGTCGCCAATACGTACCACTCCTTCGGTCATGTTATGGTACGACCCTTTGTTGTGTAGATCACCGTCCCATACGCCGTGTACGTACTGTGTGTTATGAACATCGTGTATGTGTTCGACTAATAATTCCATCGTAATAATAAGACGCCGGTTCCGGCGCTTTATTCAAAATCTCGGATTTTGACAAAACTACAGCACCTAGAGTCTTGATTTTTGCAGGGTATATTGGTTTAATAAAGTACAATATAATCGTGTAAAAATGAATTTTAAAAATCAGTGAGGGCGTCCTCAACAGCAAATGTTATAATATGGCTTTAAGTTGAGAGAAACGCCATTTTGGATTTTACAGTGGCAGCTTCGAATCACGCGCGCTGACCTAATCCCGCGGGGCGTATACACACGCATAGAAGGGCATATATCCGTACGCTAGCAACACACCCGCGTAAACGCACTGATTCGAATAAAAAATTTAACCAACAATATTCTCGCTATTCACAATCCATGTCCACGCAATACGAATATTACCATGCTATTACATAGGAACACGTGACAATATTTTTTAGTTTGTCAATATAACGGTATTTCACGCAAATCGATAGAGAAAAAATTAATGTGCACATTTCAAATCACATTATTAAGTATTATTGAGTATCGATTTGCGTGTAACACCTTTATTTTGACAAACTAAAAAATATTTTCACGTGTTCCTATGTAATAGCATGGTAATATTCGTATTGCGCGGACTTGGATGTCGACCTTTTCCCATGATACATCACGATTACATCGCAAACCGCTGACGGCGCCCTTATTGTGAATAGCGAGAATTGTGTGGATCGTCTGGTAATCCGTGTTGATTAATAGTTTAAGGTTTGACACTATTTTAAAGTGTTGCCATTTGGTAGTTCACAGCATCTTGCGAATGGTAGTCAGCTTTGGCAAAAATCGCATTGCTCATTTCATAGCGAGTGTGCAGAAGATTTCAAATATCACATATATACTTTTGTAGGTCCTGTGGTTCTTGAGTTATAATGTAGCAGTGCTGAAACACCTGCAACACTTACATAAACGTACATAACTCATTAACAACGATAAATCAAGCAAGGTTTGAAAGTATATGGGTTGTAGAATGAATTTGTGCAAAACATCAAAGTGTTTTTTTTCAATAATATATTGATTTACATAATGAAAATCGATATTGTTTGGCTGCTTCGACCAACAGTGCCTTGTCTACCCTAAACACGTATTCCAACAGTGTACGATCTCTTTATTGAACATTTTTGTTGAAGGAACTACTTGGACACAAGAAATAGTTTCCGCAATTGTAAACGAAGGCGATCTGGAACAGATCAACAAGAGTCACACCGAATTTCGAGTTCCATATTTGGAGGCTACCTTTCTAAGTTCAACAAAGGTATTTTCATACAATTGAATTAAAACACGTAAGAAAAGATTTTAAGCAGTGCACCTTTGTTTCATAGCCATTGAGGTATAGGGCATTTTTTATATAACCCCTCTAAGTATATTCGTATTTCATCAAGTAGTATTATGTCAGTGTGAATTTTGTTAAAAACATTTTATGTGGTTCTTTTAAAATGGGCACCCAAAACTGGTTCAAATGGGTCTCTTTTTGAAGCACAATGACGATAGAAAGTTTACAAACTCTCATGATATTCTGGCAAGAGCAAACTAAAGTTTCCACCTTTTTATACGCCTAAAAACCCATGATTAATAGACCATTCTGTCACATTACAACACTTCCTATGGGTATTCACATGATGTCATATCAACTTTATATTCTTGGGGATTCCCGATCCATAATTAGTCCTGACTTTGTTTACAGTGATTACATCAAAAAGGGGTTTCCCAAATATCCAAGATTAGAAATGATTCAATTTGTTTTGATTAACTTTATGAATGAGAGGGATTTCCCCAAATGTCTCATGATATATCTCTTAATTCTGTAAACAGAGATAAATAATCAACTTAAATTACTCGGGCACATCACAACAATGACCACCGAATAATGATATTTTTTATTGATTATCACATGTTTTGACCTCCTCCAAATTTACGAAACAAAAAGACTAACCCAATGAGAGTTGAAACATTTTCTTCCATGGACACTGAATACAAGGCAATAGGATTTTGCTGCAAGTTTTAAATTTTGGTTTACTTTCATTTAAATGTACAATGCTACATCAATATTGGGACCATTGCAACAAATGAAGTGTCATAATGCGCAGAAATAAATTATGTTTCGAATGCATATACCACATTTGACATGCGATCAACCGTTTTGGAATAATGGTCATTCATTAAAGC
This sequence comes from Amphiura filiformis, assembly GCF_039555335.1. Classification (NCBI taxonomy): domain Eukaryota; kingdom Metazoa; phylum Echinodermata; class Ophiuroidea; order Amphilepidida; family Amphiuridae; genus Amphiura; species Amphiura filiformis. The sequence continues at coordinate 15,988,273 of NC_092637.1, read as the reverse complement.
CTTAAGGTTATTAATTATTTTAAACTGTTGTGATTTGGTAGTTCACAGCATCTTACGAATGGTAGTGAGCTTTGGCAAAAACTGCATTGCTCAATTCATAGCGAGTGTGTAGAATAATTAAAATATCACAGATATACTTTTATAGGTGCTGCGGTTCTTGAGTTACGTTGTAAAGAGGGCTGAAACAACAACACTTTTGTAAAACGTACATAACTCATTAACAACAATAAATTAAGCAAGTTTGCAAAGTATACGATTTGTAGATTGAACTTTTGCAAAACAAAGGTGTTATTTTCAATAATATATTGATCAAGATAATGAAAATCGAATTTTAGGTTGCTTCGACCAACAATACCTCATCTACCCTTAATGTACGATCTTGTAATATGAAATTGGTTAATTTTTTGCAAACCTGATTTGTTTGCATATTTGTGATGTTTACACATGTCCCAACTTCCACCTAAATGGAATCGGCCAAATTTGTTGTCTTTGTAGGTCAACAGAGCAAAGTTCGACATATTATCATAATTTAAAAAATTATGACTTTATGTCCTCCCATAGAACTGCGTGTTAAATGACCTTGTTATTTCAACCTAAAATGAACAGCAACCCTTCTCGTCAGTTATTACTGATATTATTTCAACATTTTGAATAAGAATAACAAAATCAAAATTTGACGGAAATCGTACATTAAGGCTTTAAGGGGGGGTAATTATAGTAGATGCTTATTATTTAAATAACTATTTTACTAATGTATTCTATTTACCAATTTTATTATTTTACTCTCAATATTTGTAGGAAATCCACGTCCCGCCAACCCATGAAATCGTAGACAAGATGAAGTCACCTCGTACCATCAAATCTCACCTACCAGGACATCTACTGCCACCTGACGTCATGAAGAAGAAGGCTAGGATTGTCTATGTTGCCAGGAATCCCAAGGATTTAGCTGTGTCTTGTTTTTACTTCCGCAAGGTAAATCCTTTTAGATCTCAAGATGGCGAAAGTTGGAATGCCTTTTTGAAGAGTTTTATCCTGGAAAACGTAAGTATTGTATTCATTTAAACGAGAATTTACTTTTACAACCATTATCATGATTATAATATATATCTTCTGATGAGGATAGTACCAGTGACAATTCGTCGGCTGTATTCCATAGTGGCGTATAGTGATTTTTGGTCATTTTTTTGAAAATTGGCACATATGTTTTTAATGATGTTCTCTTTCATTTTTTCTAAGTCTCATCAGTCATAATTAGCTAATTAATTAGTAATTAATTAATTAAATGTGGCGTATAGTTACAAAGTGACATTTTTGTATTCCATAGTGGCGTATCGACCATACGCCACTTTTTATACACATTTATAATTATGAAATATCGGCAAAAATGAAAAACATCGTATGTCATAGTGGCGTACGCGTATCGGACCTATACGCCACTATGGAATACGAACGACGAAAAGTAACGCCATAGGGATTACACGGCGACCGAGGTGGCGTACGGTTAACGTAAGGTTAGGGTATTGCGTTTTGTTCGTTTTCCATAGTGACGTATAGTTTTATTGTCAGTTTGCCAGCAATAGTATGTATTTATTTCTTTTGAAAATATATAACAATAAAATCTATTTAGTTTACTACAGAAATTTCACATCATTTACAAAATATAATGAATGTCTGATTTACACAACTCGATTTTAAATTGGCATTTCTTCAAACCCGATTTTCTCGAAAAGTTGTTTATTCGCGGCGCCCCACTGTACGCCACTATGGAATACGGACGACGAATTACGACACTAAAAACCTGGGGGGGGGTGGCACTTGACACGAATAACCATACGGGTGTGCTCTCCCGGAAATTTTTCGCAGCTCTGAAATACACCCTAAATTATGACCAAAATAGAGCTCCGAAACACCCTTAATTTTTAAAAGTTCCATTCCTCACATTTTTTTCATGTGGCTTTCAACCAAAAAGCCAAGAAAGACCCTTGATTTTGACTGTTTACAGCTCCAACAGGCCCCTTGTACCTGTTTGCAGCTCCAAAAGACACCCCTTTTACCAGCTCCGAAAGACCCAACACATGAAAATTCCAAGGAGCACACCCACCCAAATGTATGATGTGCCCCCAGGTCTTTGTCAGTATTCAAATCTCGGGTCGCTAGGAACTTAGGGTGGTACTACACTCCTTGATAAATTTGTGTCTATTTTTGCATTTTTCTCAAAAAACAATGGTAACAAAATTTATGTATATTATAGGGGCAAGAAATCCAGTTACTACACTGAAATTTCAGTAACTCAAGACAAGCGATACATTATTTATGATAAGAAAAGAGGTACCGCTAGAATGTACCTAATTTCTTAACATATATCACGAACCACTTGTCTTGAATCACTGAAATTTCAGTGAAGTGGATTCCTTTCCCCTATAATATACATAACTTTTGTTACCAGTGTGTAGTTATTTTTTGAGAAAAACGCAAAATTAGTCACACAATTTATCAGGTGGTGTAGTACCACCTTAAGCTTTTAGTTAGCCAGTAATTGAACACACAAAAAAACAAGTTTACATCGTCTGTCTAAAAATAATATTATGTAGGTTATTTTTACTGCATAATCAGTGGAAATGAATCAGACCCGATCTTAAATTAAATGCATTTAAATAATAGCCCCGACTACGTCGACGGCTACGATGATGAAAATGATGACGAAGACGACAATGATGATGATGATGACGGGGATTAAGACGGAGATGATAATGATGATGATGATAACAATGATGATGATGATGATGATGATGATAGTGATGAGGATGACGACGACGATGACGATTGCGATGATGATGATCATGGCGATGATGACGATGATGACAATGACGATGATGCTATTGATGTGCCAAATTGTCTATATTATTTTATAGTTGTGTATGGTTCGTGGTGGAACCATTACCTGTATTACTGGAATCTTCGACATGAACCAAATGTGCTGTTTTTAAAGTTTGAAGACATGAAAAAGGTAGGATCATTGCACACATTATGCCAATTATAACAGAATGGGCGACTGCAGATCCGTCGGATAACGCTTTTTCAATGGGAAATGAACTTTGCTGCTTGGATGATGTCACGATGAGGTTAGCATTTTTTCCGTATTGAAAAGCGTGTTCCGACGAATCTGCACTCGACAGGCCTCATAATACAGACCGCAAAATAATTAAATCTGGTAACACTTCCTTGTAAGTGTAGTTCCTTGTGTGTGTGACTAACATGTTTTGAAATATGGGGTGTATTGAAAACGAATATAACGGGTTCCCTAATGGGCACCCTTGGGCATTTCGAGAAATTCAGGGTCAAAGTTTACACAGAGGTCAAACTCAAAATTCTTCCGATTTGATTAAAACCTATTGCAAAATATTCCTGATAAAAACCTACTTTGTTGCAAACTCTTTGCAGTTGTATCAGCAGATAGGAGAAGTATGCTTGTTTTCTGTTGACCAGAGACAGTCTTCAGTGAACGGCTCTTTTCAGAGCTGCGAAACCGTTTAAATTAGCAGATAGGCGAGATATCCTGAAGAACGTTTAACAGTTCTAAACTTGTCCGACGGCGAACCGCTAAAAACTTACAAATAGATGAAATAAAAACCCCAGGCTCCGGGCTGCTCCGTCCAGGTTGGAGCTGGTTTGTTGGAACGCGGTTAAAAGCGCCGTTAACCGGCGGTCGATTTTTAATTTCCTCCCTAATTACTAATTGCAAAATTTATTTAGGACACAAGGAATCAAACACAGAAAAATGATCCAATTGTGAAAATGGTCTTAAAATGTTTGCCTTGTTATTAGAATTAATAAAAGAAATAATTTGCACTACCTACTATGTTTCGTTACTACGGTAACAGTGCCGCCGAGAGCCATTACGGGCCTGGGGGTAATATGAACTCACGGGCCCCTTTGATCAGCGATTACGGTGCAGGACTTCATAAGTGTATGTGTGCGGGGGGGGGCAGTGGCGTAAAATGTTTGTGATATGGGGGAGGGAGGTTGGTGTAAAATCCTTGAACACATGTTGAAGCGAAGCAACGTAGTGTGTTAAGCTGCAATGTGAGCATTGCACTAAAGGGAACAAACAAAAGGCATCTACTATAATATTGATTTCGACGGCGAATCCGTTTTAAACCCCAATATCGGTGTGTTTCGTTTTTATATAATTTTCTTTATTGTCTTTCAGGATCTGAAAGGAACTGTTGAACGAATTGCAGATTTCCTAGGTTACACATTTTCAGATGATGTAATTGACAGAATAGTCAATCATTGTACGTTTGGAAACATGAAGGCTAATCCAATGGCAAATCCAGATACGCTAGTAGCCAAAGTCATTGAAGCTAAGCTAAGACATATGAAGAATGGTGCCGAGGAAGTAGCTGACAGCAATGATAACGTTGCTCCCAAAGATCGCCCATCATTCATGCGAAAAGGTGAGATATACAGACCTCACAATCAGTTATTTTCATCCGTGTATACTAAAAGTATTCGAAACCAGGAGCTCTAATTTAAGACCTCATTTGTTGAAATTGGTTGAGAATTAAAGAAATGGTGATCTAAAACCCAAGGAAGGAACGAAATCAAAAAGTTGCACTTCTAATTATTGGAAAGCATGGCGCTCTTCTTTGAGAACGTTGTGTGTTTATGTACAACAGGGCATGCAATGGAGCAAACTGTGTCTTTTGATAATGCATCTTCCTTAGGATTTTGGACCATCGTGTCTTTGTTTCCAGTGGCGTAGCGTCAATCGATCTGAAATTTTTAAAAATCCCATATGAAAATGGCCGAAAAACGACTTTTGCCCCAAATCAGACCAATATGATGACCCACGCTACGCCACTGTTTATTTCTTAACCGATTTCAACGAATGAGGTCTTAATTTCGAGCTAAAAGATGCAGCTATTGGCTGCTGGTTCCAATTATGACATATCTGCCTTTGCTTAGTTTTGGATATGCAGGGGTGACAATAACTGGTATTTTAATTCCCCGGACGCAGGATTCCTTAATCAGAATTTGGAAGTCGGAACCTCGCAGTACGACTTCCGGAAATTATTACCGACGTGACCCCTGCTGTTACATAGCAAAATGTAGAAAATAAGCCGGCAAATACGTTTAAGGTATAAAGCAAACATAATGATTGTTGAGTGAGACACTGAATGAGAAATAATGAGCAGATTGTGATCGTTTAGAGGTTGAAGGTTCGAACTTCTACCGTAACGTTTTGGAATTTCACTCCATTGACAATATTTTATTATTATATCATGTTCATACATACTCACGATATAACGACGTTTCTGATTGGATTTGAGCCCTTTTTTGCTGGTCATAAATTCCGTTTATGACCAGTACGCAGGGCATAAACAAGCTGCGTAACGCAGCTTTGGAACCCAATTAAAACGATCCACGATTTGCTAGTGTTGCGTACACGCGCATGTCACCGCGCCCATCTCACGCGGAGCGCAAAAGATGACGCATATCACGCGTTGACTCCCGGCCGTTGACCTCATGAGCCGAGCTGCTTTCTGCAACTAGGCCTACTCATTTTCTTCCAGTTTATGAAGGAAAACGGTATGGAAATGTTATTTAAACTTGTAAACCCTTATTATTTTCATCTGTATTGAATTGCTAAGAATGTTGGGTATGTATGAACGGGGTTCATTCATAGGATTTCGGGTATGATCGCTGTTTATGCCCAAACAGCGATCATGCCCTCAATCCTGTGAATGAACCCCTAATTTATGTTAGTTATAGATTAATGAACGCGTTTTACTTGTTGGGAAATAAATTAGACAAAATAATGCACGCGCGCTGATGTTGATGTGTCTAATGCACGAGCTCCGAATTTATTGGAAAATATATAAATTTAGAAACATATATAAATGCATCAACCCGCCCGAAAAATGAATCAAGCCTAAGCGACGCGAACGCGTGCGAAGCACTGCGCGTAGTACGCGGAGTGCACATTATACACAATCAATGCATGGTTTGGATTTTTCTAACGCTTGCTCTGATTGGTTCTCGCTATCTAAGAGTGTATGAATGTATTTCAATGCATTACCCATTCTGGCTGTCATTCTGGACGCCATTTTGAATTGAAAAGATGTCAATGAAACTAAATGGGCACATATTTATATTTGTTGGTTAGAAAAAATTCATTCATTATTTATTATTAGGTCATTTTTATGTTGTTATAATGTGTTTTAATGAAAAAAAAACATATTATGGACGCTATTTTGAAAAATTGCTTGATCTGAATTTCTTACCGAAACTTTTTCTGAATGTTTTGACATTATGTAACATGAAAATATAAAAGAATCATGTACACGAACTTACCACTAGAGCCTCGAGTAATGCATATGTGAACAATTGTCTCAAGTATAATGTAGATATTCGTCTTAGTCTAAATCGCTTAGAACATTCCAAATAACAAACAATACAAATCATTCAACCCCCTGAACATAACATTTCTATTGGTAAAATGGCCTTTACCATACGTTTGGTAATAGTATTCATAAGAACTGACTTGTTGAACTTCTGCGTCTGTCATGATGCTGGTTTCGTTTTCACCATACTACACAGTGACATCGCCCCGATATCTTCATGGTAGAAATCGCCATGGTAGGTTGAATCCACAGCTACCCATGGCCATTTTATTCGGACCTTATGAGATGCATAATTAGCGAAGTGACCTGACTAAGGCTACTGACAATAGACGGGGTAATTGATTTCTCGCTGTGTGAGTAAGCTTGTATACGACATTGCGGTCAATGGTTATACTGTCTCCACTTGAGTGAGCGCCGCTATAGCCTGCTGCGCGCTGTAGTCCATACAGGACCAACGCAATATAAAATTAGAGTTTTGGTCAAATTTTGAGTTCAAAGCGCACGGCCAATTTTCAAAGCGCACGCTAACGACTATCATATCTGTTCAACACGTATTTTCAAGTGTATGAGACCACATCTGGTTTCTTGAGAAAAAATCATTTACGGGAGATATTCATCATTTTCTAACCCAGTATCCGAAGATTTTCGTCTGATATCAAAATCGTGCATAGCAATTCACGTGTATCGATCCCGTGTATTCATTTTAATGTCTCTGCTGCACCAAATAATTATTAGCCAGGCGATGTCGGTGTGTACTATGTAATAATTATTTCCTTTATTGTTTTGTAGGAGAAGTTGGTGATTGGAAGAATCATTTCACTGTAGCCCAGAACGAGGCCATGGATGAACTAATACGGGAGAAGCTGGCAGGGAGTGGACTCGTGTTTGAATGTTAAAATTGAGCACCTGTGTCAGGGTCTTAGCTGGGAATTACGGTTTGCCCGTCATTTGAATAAAATTGCCTGTCCTAATTTGACCGTTAATACGAGCGAAATACGTCTCTGCAATTTAAACACGATTTAGGCGAAATTAGGTATGCTTGAATTTTTCGCCAAAATGTGGAAACAAATTCCAAATTGTTTGTGTTTCCCCAGTAGAACTTATGATGTAGAACACATTGGCAAGAGAAAATCACGTTTTTAGCCATTGATCGGAAGTGGATGACCTGTGACCGGAAGTTGATCATGTTACATTTGTGCCCCCACCCAATGGTAGTAGTACCAACGTGGGTGTCGTTCAGACTGTTTATGACCGATAATGCAATTGTTTGTTATTTTTTCTAGAAATGCTACGCTTTATGTTATATAGCACAATAACGTCACTTACATACATGTATCAGCTATAACAAAACAAGTTGAAAAGTTATAGCATAGAATTAGGGTCAACGTTCATGTAGGGGTTGCTTCCGGTATAACTAAAATACCTTCAATATGCTGAAGCTTCAGCAAATTTTACTACGATCAGACGCTGGTGGCAGAAATGTCAACTTGAACACTTGAATACTTGTGTACGCAATTAGCTCTAGTTTTCATGTATTTCTACAATAGTATGCAGATTAAATATTTCCAACATCGAGATCATAAATATGTAGATTAATTTCTGATTGAATGGAACTCCGTAAATATTGTAATAGCTGATTCAAGTAACGGATTTTTTTTGTAATCATAAATATAATGGTAAGTTTCAGTTTAAGATAATAATTTTCTTTTCCAATTGTCTTTTTTGAGCACATTATTGCAAACGAAATGTGATAAAATGATAGATGCACGAAGACGATGAATAATAACAAAGGGAGCCAAGGCCCGTTTTTTTTTTTGGGGGGGGGGGGTTGCTGATTTTGAAAAGGTGAATAAAGGCAACCAGTACCCAGTTCCCGTTTAAACAATTATTTTATGGTAGCTAAAGTAAAAGATGACAAAACAGAGGAGAAAATGCGCCGTATTTGGTGTTTTTTACCGTGGGCACGTGGAAAACGCACGTGCTGTTTGTTTACATCTAAAACCCCAATATCGATTAGGTGACGTCACTTGAAAAAGGTCTATAGTTTTGCATTACCATTTTCAATCAGGCCCGGTACTGAGACCCACTTCACTGTAACCTCACATGAATCATTTAAGTTCATAGGCGAGTTCATATGCATGCATATGATGTTCAGGTATATTCGTCACCCTCCCAGTGGGCACACAACACGTTGAAATCAGGTTGAAATCACGTTGTATTTGCAAATGGACTTCAACCTGATGGACTTCTACCTGATTTCAACCTAGAGGTTAGTTGAAATCGGGTTGAAATTTCAACCTGATTTCAACTAACCTCTAGGTTGAAATCAGGTTGAAATTAGGTTAGGTGGACTCTTCGACGTTGTATCAACGTTGATTCAACGTCGAAATCCTAACATGTGTCCACAATTGCCTAACTCACATTCAGCCGAATTGCGCTTTCTGCCTAAATCATGTCTCTATTTGCATTTGCACCTGCTGTAATAATGCCATTGACATTGACCATCATAAAATAAGATTTTGGGTACGTTAGGCAATTTTGACAGGTGTCAAATCATGACAGATTTTATATAACAGATTTTATGCCTAACTCAGCTGTTAATATTTTGTCTGCATATTTTGCTCTGATTTTTGCCTCGGTCACAGGCCAAAGTCACAGATAGTCACATGTGTCAGTTATATATTCACCGTAATTGTTTCTAACAATTCCTTTTAATATGTCTCATTATCATTTGCTCTTGGCCCAAGATTGGCGAAAAGATAAATTACCCCACATTTTAACAGCTAAAGAGGTGAATGACTGCATGAGTAATATGTTCATTTATTACATTAATGTCATGTTCATTTAGTCATAATAAGCTGCACCTGGAAACCAGACAAGCTTAATTATCATACACTGTTAATAAAAATAAAAAACCAGAAACATTCTGTAAAAAAGCTGAAAACATGCTGGGTTTTATACGGACGTCAGTGGGAAAATGCCGTTTCTCCGTGTATGTGTGTGTGGTTTTTTTTAATGTTACTGGATCTTTCTTACAGAAAACCGAAAAAGTTCAGAAACATGCCAGCAAGTTTTCGTCTTTTACGGAAATATTTCTAATAATGTGAGCCTTCGCCCATTATTAATAAGTAATTCGGTAAAATAATAAATTATCTGCATAAACATCTGCTTCAACCATGAAAAAAGTAATAAATCGAACCTGGTCTGGTAGCGAACATGTTCATTAATAACCAAACCACACCTGCAATTTATGTTAGAATTAAATTATTCAAAATCAATCATGACAATAACAACGAAGCGGGCTTCAAACACCATCAGGAATCAATAATTTTTCATCTACTATTTTCTTTCGGAGGGAGGTCTTAGTCTGGAACTTATTTTATTCCGAAAAAAGTCCTCGAAATAGGCTATGTATGACTCAGTAACGTAATTGTTTTTAAGTGCACTATGTTCGGCTTATAAATTGGCGAAGATTATTCAGGTTTTGTTACTTCTCGGGTCGCTAAAGTCCCAACTTGTACTTAACGGTACGGGCAATTTAAAATCGAGTTGCGAAAAGTTTTTTGATACGTTCATTGATTTCTCAAAAAGTAAAAATCGCAGTATAACAAATAACGATTCAAATGAAAGCCAATATTGGGGTCTGATTGTTGTACCACTATGAAAGGCCTGACACCAATATAAACATTTCTTTCGGTGACCCAAGTTCATGGTCATTTCCGCCCACGCACTTTTTTACAGATGGCCTGGAATTTCATATTTCGGTTTCAGCGATTGCCCGAAAAAAGGTGGTATGTTTTTGAAAAGCGTTTCCGCTTGGAATGTAGATAGTTATTGTTACTATTACTCTTCGCGATTTTAATTTATGCACTCTTTAGCCGGCAATTTTCAATGCATTTTACATATTAGAAATGTCACTTGCATAAATACCGATATTTTTAACAGTATCGTTTTTGTTAACCAAAATACCATCCACATTAGTTCCCAAGACTTTGATGACACCATAGATACCAAATCGGACTGCAGGTGATGAACATATTTTAAACTAGAATCAAACGAACCAGCGTAGGCCCTCTCAAAATGTACTTTTTTTAATATATCGCGTTGTGATAAAAATGACTGCTTTTTCCTTGTTTTTTATAACAAGGAAAAGCTTTACTTACCTCAAACTTCACACGTAGTGTTGTCTGAATGTCCGTTGCTGGTTGGTGTTATTCCGATTATGCGATTCTCATGATTTAGGGCTATTTAGCCTACATTTGACCAAATATTTGCCCACACAATGATCGAATATATTCCAAAAATGGCGCTGCATTCGGTGTCACATTAACGACAAGGTTATGCTACGATGTGTGAGACTTGCTGACACTATATTCACGGTTTTTCTACTAGCTATTCAAACCTATGACAAATTTGGCTGGTTTGCGATTTTCAATTGTCCTTTTCGGTAGGCTAAATCCCATAACCCTTTGCGAGTACACCTAAGAACTCGTCATTTTGCGTCACGCCGCTCTGCGCAGATGCGCACATCGTTTATCGAACAATGTTACTGCGCATTGCAAGTCGGCGTGACGTAAAATGACGAGTTCTCAGATGTGCTCGCAAAGGGTTATGGGATTTACCGAAAAGGTCAATACCATTTTCACCCTGATGTGACAGTGACGTCACGTCAGTACTGTACAAATTTTATTAGGTGCAGCCTCACTCGCTAGAGTTCGATCAAAGCGCTGGTGTACATACGCACGCGCTTAAAGACGCCGCATAGATGCGCGAGCGAAACAGTCGTTTCAACGCGTTGACGTCACTGCCATATCGGGGTGAAAATGGTAAAGATAATAGATGACTATAAAACCTCAAACTCGCCCCTCGATAAAGGTTGGCAATTGAAGCAGACCTCAGTTTAGCGAACTTTGCCTGTTTAATGCGATGCGAGTGCAAGCGTCGCCCGGACTGTGAAGGTTTCTGCATACCGAATATGGGTTTAGGTTAGGCCTATATCATGGCCTCTAGGCCCTATGATTTATTTTTCGAAAAGAAAGCCTAATCCCGGAGCCTAATCAATTGAGAAGGGACTGGATTTTGTCATAATAATATAAAAATTAATACTTGTTGTCCATAACAAGAAGGAATGCCTCGCGATTTTTTTGATATCCAGTCATAGTATTTTAATTGATTACACTGAACATGAAGCTATATCTCTTTTACATGTAGTGAGTACCACATTAGATTGTGTTTACAAGAAATAATAAGCGCTGCCTCCTCGAAATATCTTATGCTAGCAGCTTTGATGATCAAATATTATCTACAACCAGGCACCTGTGTTCAAGGCCTTTCTTTATTCTATTGACCTCATAAGAAAGGATTAGAATTATCAGAATGCAGTCCTTGACCTGTTTCCACACATTATTAATGAGTCGATAAGGGACAGTGCTACCGTTTTACTTCAGCGAATACGTATGACCACTACACAGTTCAATGGCCTTATTGTGATCTGGCGGGCGTTTTAAAAGCACAGTCCCTGAACACAAGATGACTGCGTGGGCATATTTCCGAGCAAGGAACAATAGAGACAAATTGCCTGGCAATGACGTCTCATGTAATCACAGTCTATAGTGTGATCAGAACATTATAGGCTGGTGGTCATTAATATACGCTCAGTACAAAAAGTCCAATGCGATTTTTAATGTATTTTCTAAAATTAAAAGAACCACCTTTTAGCGGGATTTCTTGTAAGTTACACAGCTGAAGTTGTGAAAGGGTTGAAAGACTACAATATTACGGCTTAAACAAGAATTAGTTTGTTTGGTCTTTGTTCCTATAGCCACATCCCTTAAGGGCTGGGGTATGAACGTTTGGACAGTATTTATTTTGGGACATCAGAGCACATCAGACATATCGAATTGCATTCTGAATACGAAGAATGTCATTCTGATATCAAATAATTTTGATTTTTGAAATTTGCCATTTAATACACATTTTATGGCAAATCATTAAAAATTGATATTTTTTGATATTTAACAGTACTTGAAGTAAACTTTATAAATCTGATGATTTATACTTAAAGTGTATGTACGTGGGATGAAAAGCCGACGATCAATTGAAAATTTTGACCTTTCGTATTGAAGATATGGATTTTTTTCCCAAAACACCAAAAAAAATCCATATCTTCAATATGAAAGGTCAAAATTTTCAATTGACCGTCGGCTTTTCCTCCCTGCTACACACACTTTAAGAATATATCATTAGATTTATATAATTTACTTCGAGGACTGTTATATATCAAAAATTTGAAAAATATCAAATTTTTATAATTTGTCATAAAATTTGTATTATATTGTGATTGTCAAAAAATGAAAATTATTTGATATCAGAAAGACATGCTTCGTATTCAGAATGCAATTCGATAGGTCTGAGGTGCTCTCATGTCCTACAAAAAATACTGTCGAAAAGCAAAACACGCTCATTTTAAATCCCTTAAACTGTTGAATTTGGTTGAAATCACAAAATCTACTTCAGTGCAAAGACCATGTAAATGAATTCTTTTGATCAATGTAAATTTTGATATTCTAGTTGAAATACATATATCCTCTTTGAAAGACGTGCCCTTATTCTCCCACAGATTCCAAATGGTGTCATCCATTCAGGTAACCCCATTTGAAATTAAAGTTTAAGGTCATGCATCCCATCGGGGTGTGTATGAATGTCAACTGAAATAGCACATTTCAAATGGATCAGCCAACTTTTAAAAAAAGCATTTTGGATTTGTTTCCTTTGCTACCCTGGATACAATGTGAATGGGCTACAAACACTTCTGTTCATTATATATATTTGATCCTTTAAGCATTTTAATAAAATTTAACATTTTCTGAACAAGGGCAAGATAAAAGCACAGTACTTAGCTCGTTAGCCCTAAAAAGCAATGTGCTCCATTTGTCAATCAACGTGTATGTTAGGGTGGGGGCGAAAAACACTCTTTTTCACGGATCGACTTGGAACTCCCGGAGAATTTTACTGGGTTACATACTAGTATTGTGCTGAAATATCAGTAAGATCGAAGCATGTTTCACCCAGGCAGTAGAATTTCACAAAATCCCTACTTTTTTGTTATTTCGTACTGTATAACTCTATATAGAGAAATCTGGGAAAAGTAGCCATTCAGATGCCATTCTAACCAATATTAAACACTTTGGGTAGTTTGTTTGGACCCTCTAGAACATCACCAAATAGCAAGCAGTCTCCAATTGGTTACCATTATTTTTGCTAAATGCATGCAAGTTAAATATTAATGATATTTGATAATGCTACCCCTACCCCTTAATTTACCAACTCAAATATCATCAATATTTAAGTAAATACATGTCTTTAGCAAAAATTAATGGTAACCAATTGGAGACTGCTTACTGTTTGGTGATGTTCTGGAGGGTCTAAACAAACTCCTTACATTTCCCAAATGAATGCATCGACCAGCTGGTGTTCACTCAGCTGATTGGCTGAAGGAGGTTAGATTGCATGTAACAACCTTGAAAGCAGAGCATGTCTCAACTTTTTTGCCTGTTGCTCGGGGGATTAATTTGCCTGATGCTTGGGGGATTAATTCCTTGTAAATCCAAAATACACGGAGCAATCTTTTGTGTGTGCAACAGGCAATTGCTTGGAAAATTGCCTCGTGTATGTCGGCCTTAAGTTTCAACATTGCTCTTTGTGACGCAAGATAGTACAGACAACCTCGCTGTACACCTTGGTAGGTTTGATGCAATAGCGCCATCATTCTATTCCAAAATGAAAGGAAACAAGTACCATACCTGAGTACATTAATTTGAGAGTTGAAACCGAAATAGAATTCAGGTTTACAAGTTGCCATGGCCGCCCCATTTTTAGTTTTTTCTCATTACATAATTACCACAGCAGTATCCCTTTTATGCTTACCGAAATAGAACAGCTTGTGCCATTGAAAATGTACACAAAATCCCCCATTTCAACTTCCAATAACTCACTTTAAATCAGTGGTGCTTAGACTTTTGTTTGAAAAAGACCTGTGAAGTATTGTGAAACTATCCATAGGCCTCAAAATTTAAGCAGCTCTTACTTTATTTTTTTTGTATGCATTTGCTATGGAGCAAGCAGATGAACTGCAATGCATGATGGGATACTCCCTTAAAGGAAGTCTCCTGCAATCAGAACATTATGCCTTATATGTCACGAATCCCATGGTTTTGTTTAAAACAAACACATAATTGACCATAAAAACCGAATAAAAACTACCAGCTGTCTCTTTAACACACGATATTCAAAATTCCCAAGCGCCTAAATTGTCTAAAGCAATGACATCATGGTTATGAGCCCAAAAGAGAGCCCACATATTGTGATATGATTATTTCATTAACGCATTTCCAACATACTTGTCGGGCATTTTGAAGTTAAAATGTAAACTACGTGACAGAAACATACGTTACCATTAATTTTAAAACCCTAAAATTGCGCCCGATCACCCGTGTATTCTTTTCTACCATGCATTATAAGTACTTAGGAAAGAAAATTACAGAAAATGGGTTCAATGAAAAGTATCTTAATTGTAAGTTTCATCTAAATTTTCAATTATTTTTCAACTCGTTTTGAGGCAACCAATTCCCCTTTAACAAAAGTTTCTTTTTGAACTAAAAGGCGACATTGCCAAAAAATAATTAGTTTTTGCATTGACAACAAAAGAGCTTGCAGTAGTCCTTTCAATCTAATGGTAACATACGTTTCCCTTAGTAACGTAAGTTTCCCATAGAAAACACACGGGCATTATTGAAATTGATGTAAAAATAAAAGATTTGATCGTCATATTTTCCAGAATGAAACTTAGAAGGACTGCCTTTGATTTATGAATAAAAAGGAGTAGTTTACAGATACTTTATTTTTGCCAATTTTTCAATTTCAAGTACTGCCGATTTATTGGTTTTGACCCAACAGATGTCAAAACTGCACATTCTTAACTTAATAGTACGGTATCCAATAACATCATACTGATAAATGAAGATACTGAGTTAATATTACTGGATGACAGAGCTCGTGCTAGAAATAAAAATGTATAGCAAAACTGCTAGATGCAAGTTGCAATTTTGTATAGCAGTTTTCAGGTCATAGTATTTTTTTAAATTATTTTACTGAAATGACCTCTACTAAAAGTATTTATGACACACCACTATTGCTTTAAAGATAAAAATAAAATCATCTTTATACAAGATGTTTGCACATATTGTGTTGCAGATCTGGAAAACTAATTTAAGGGGAAGATTGGAATGTCATCGGAAAGATCAGACAGCAAGCCAGACTATAGCCAGACCTACCTCCATGGCCAGACGGTAACATGAGTAGGTTCATTTTACCTTGGAAGGCATGGATAGTCTTGCAAATATGGGCTAACTGTCCCCTAGACCATTCAATATGCATTAATCAGTATATGATCACGAAAAGTTTACGATATTATTAATAAAGCATCACGAAGTCAGTCACCTTCAATTCCCCATGCATACGAATATGATATCGCCAATTTGTTTTGAAGAATTTGAGGCGACATTAGAATTCCCCATGCATACGGATATGATATCGCCAATTTGTTTTGAAGAATTTGAGGCGACATTAGAAAAGTTTGACTGTGTCACTTCCGTGATCTAATTGGACTATGAAAGTAGATCGAGATATGATAGAAAGGAAGATTTGGGGAAATTAAACTAACATTTGTGATTCCGATTTTAATTATTATTTCCTTTTGAAAGCATGAAGTACATTTAGGAAAAACACAGAGCAGCGTAGCTGATGAAAACAACATTGCATATCAATAAAGTTGTAATTTTCACGCTTAACGGTATCAATTAACGCACATAACTCATTAAAATGTTCTTTTCTGAAACCATAGACCTTAAGGCCTATGATGAAACTTAATGAATTGAAATTTAACCTATCACGATTCATGAGTTTTTACTCTTTATGCGGCAGTTCCATCGAGAATAAGGAAATCCCTGATGAAATAAAAAAATTATCAAGCCATTTGCAGGCATTTTAGGGATCATTGGATTACAAAATACAATATAAATATGGTTGGTTGATTGTCACACATCAGACTGATCAAGAAGTGGATTGGTATTTCAGATTTGTAGAGGTTAATTGTGACAATCCATAAAGGATATATGTGACCTGTCACGGCGAATGAGCCGTAAATTCCTCTCCCGGTATATTATTTGACTTCAAACGATATCCAGTAGCGGGGTTATAGTTTGTTGCTCCTTCATCAAAATGGTAGATTTTTTTCGTTTCTACGTGTGTCATAATTGGCGGTCATATCAAATCATCCCCAAGTCAACGAGGTTCAAGAAAGTTCTCTCATTGTTAATTGTTGGTTATACATACCTATACAAAATAAAATGCCTGGTAACCCACCACTTGAACAGGATTTAGCTATTAAAGCAAACAAAGACCAGGGCTATTAAAAATTATATTGCCATCTAAGGTAGAAGCTTATTATCCTCTTCAACAATAGGATTATTGATTGGTGTTTGACTATCAAAATGAGATAGATGTCGCGCCAGCTAGAGATGTCGATGAATACGACCTGCATACACATTTTACACTGTAACTCAGAATACAATTTAGGGAATTTACGGCTCATTCGTGCTGTACGGTCACATATTGTACTGTTTTCCTGAAGAACATTGGTATTGCTGTTAGACACAATTTGCAAGTTTGATAGTTGGATAATTGCCATTGTTCTTCATCAAGTGAGAATCAAAATTTTCCAAAAAGGAAAGCAAACTTAAAAATTGCATCAAGGCCACGGAGATCAAGTATGGGCCACCTGGAACTTTGCAAGCATCGTAAAGAAAAGCATTGCACAGAGAGTATAGAAATTTTAAGGAGATTAAAGAAGTCATGTACATGACTTGATCAGCTTAAATATGCTGGAATTAGACTCGGAAGAAGATTGATATGCTTAAAGCGGGTGGTAAATATCACAGAATAGTATAACATTATACCATAATAGAGAGATTGCGATGTTCCAAATGCAGCACGTGGACCGTACGTTTTCACGTACGTTAATACGGTGTGAAATATTGCTAGTCTCAGTTCCAAACTGGATTGTGCTCATTTGTCACGAAGGAGAGCAAGTCGGCTGGAATAAAGACTATCAATCTGATCTAATCTAATCTAGGTCGATAGAGGTCATAGTGATTGAAAAATTAACAGTAAGTGCAGGCTACTGAGTCTCTGTGCCTAATTCCAACAGCCCGCTTTTGATTTTGACTAAAATTTTGACTTAACATGCTGCTTAAACTTAATTGTATTTTTGTGCTCCCCAAATATTATAGTTGCCCAAAACATATATTTTGGTAGATTAAAGATCACTACATCCATATATGAAGAGCTTAGTTTCAAAACCCCTTACATCCACTTGAGCAGTTTTTAGCGGGATGCTCATCCTACCCAAGCATCCCGCCAAAAACTGCTTTCGTTGAAAACCCCCTTATATCAGTGATTTTTTTGATAATTTTTTGATGTGTTCTCAAAATTGCTAAAGTGGATGTAAGGGGTTTTGAAACTAAGCTCTTCATATCATGACTTTACTTTCAAAATGAGACTTTTTCGTCCTGAAAATTGGGCGCGTTGCATGAACTTCGACATGAGGTAAAATCAGCATGTTTCAACGTAGCATTTGCATTTTATACTACGTTGGAATCCAAAATGGGAAATCGCAATGTCATTTTTTGTACGCAAAGTATCACACACATTTCAATGGACAATCTCTGCGTATGGACATCGCGTATAAATTTAGTCGATTTTCAACACATCGCTGTACCTTTATTATAATGATTTGTTACAAACCAAAAGGATCATAATAGTAATTAGACTTTCCTTCGTATGTTCATTATCATTGACTGTCTTTAACATATTGTGAAATGGACAAATTTTGTGCATTTTCAAAGATGTATCTATGTTCATTTCGCACGTGGAAAATTTTTAAAACTGGCTGAATACGTGACCTCGCTTCGATACAGGAGAGTGGTTTTGAATAGATCAACGTACGTTCGATACCTACGTTTGGAAATCGCAATCTCTCTAATATGGAGAGTGGAACACGAAGGTTTTATACAAAGATCAAATATTGAAAATGCTCCAATTGTGGCAAAACTTAATCCTCTAGCCACATGGATCAATAAGGTATAGTTTGTCATATCTAAGGCGAGAAAGATCCAACGTCATCCTGGGGAAATTTAATATTTCAGATTTTCAGTAATTTAAGAGCGTTTGGGCAGTATTTTTGTGGGGCATGAGGGGCACATCAGACCTAACAAATTGCGTTCTGAATACGAATAATGTCTTTCTGATATCAAATAATTTAGATTTTTTTGAAATCCGTGATATAATACAAAGTTTATGACAGATTATTAAAATTTGATATTTCTTAAAAAGTTTAATATATGACCTTTTGTATTGAAGATATGTATTTTCCCCTAAAACACCAAATAAAAAGGTCTTTTAGGGTAAAAATGTATATCTTCAATGTGAAGTATGTTATCAAAAACAACATTTTGAAAAAAATATGTTAGTTTAACTTCAACATGTGGTTGGTTAAAACTTTTAATCACTTGTTGGTTAATTCTGTTTTACACAACATGGGCTGGTTAAGACTGGTTATTACACTGACAATTTGTTGTTATACTCTAATACACTTTAACATGTGGTTGGTTAAAATTCTTTTTGCTTTACACAGCATGTAGTGGGGTTATATTAGTTAAAAAGTAATTATGTTTTTTGTTAAAACTTCTTATTTTATATCCTACAGCTATCTCCAAAATATTTTTAAATTTGCCCCAACAAAGCACAACGATTGTAGTTTCACATTCCCATTTCTATGGTTTACTTTGGCTAAGTGCTATTTTAAGGCGGTACTACACCCATTGTATTTTTTGCGGGTTTTGTTTTGCATTTTGTGAAGAAATGAGAAAAAAATTGGACAAAGTGGTATGCAAAATGAAGAAGCAAATCTTCTCGTTCTATTGGTGGCCTCGGTATTAATGTAGCTCACATGCGTTTAAAGGTAGAAGCCAAAAAGTGGTACATCAGGCAACCTTCACAAATAGGAGTATATTTAGAATTTCAGAATTGCTACCAAGAAACCACTCACACGTATATATAGCACTAATGTCAGACTCTAAAAGTACCAAAATGGATTATTTTTTGAAATGCATTAATTATGCACAGCTTTGAAATCACGTGCTTCCTCAAAATGGGCATCACTTTCATGCACTCAAGGAAATAAACTTATTTTCCCCCTTTCAGTTGACAATGATATGCACAATTTGTGTTCGCAAGCCAGCACATCAGTTACAGGTTTAATACAGTAGAATTTTTAAGATAAGACAATGCTTGGTTTTTAGTATTACGTGAATTTTAGGCAGTGCACTTGCTGGTCTTCTGAGAAAAATACGAACACTGAATATTAATATGAACCGCTATGTTCATAATAGTAACAGCTCAATTTGAAACTGGTGGAACACCCTACTACTCATGTGTAGTAGCGGTTTCATCTTTTACCTGTAGCGTATATCAGGGAGGTAAATAAGGAAAATTTACTGGGTGGGCAATTGAATTTATTTTTGCCCTCAAATAATGGAAAATAATTATTCGTTTGGATTTTCGGAAATGTAGACCTGTTTTTGCGTACAATTGGGCTTTGATGTAAAAAGTGAACATTACCCTCCCCCTAAATGGATCTTCTGCTCATTATTAGCATATTCATGTAGCAACTTTTAAGAAAAATGATATTCCATATTATATTTGGGTATTTAGAAATCTTATACCAATTATCACTCACCATTTACTCCTACGTAGGAAAAAAAGCAGTAAAATTAGATGGTAATTATTATATGGTGCCCAATTTTTTGTGGGCAAAATAATTTACTGGGTGGGCACTTTTGGGCAATGGGCAAGTATAATTTACTGGGTGGGCAAAATAATTTACTGGGTGGGCAAATGCCCACCCAGTAAACATGTTATTTACCTCCCTGAAGTATATGTAAATCCTTCCACTTTAAAACAATTTTGTATAAATCCATGTGCAAACTGCTGACATTTAGCTTCTCGACACAATTGATTTGATTTTTTGTTGATTTAGGTTTATACTTAGGGTTACGTGCAGTTACTCACCTTGCACACTTGCGCAATACAATCGCCATCAATAACATTCATAGCTTCGCTACAACAATAGCGATCGTTAGATGGGAAGCGCAGGCAAGTAATTTTCAAAATTTTCAAAATGTTTAAGGTATTAAATATTTTTGATATGTTCAATAAGGAAGTTGCTATATTTATGTTTAAGTATAATAACAAAATGTTACCTAGATCTTTTGAAAATTTCTTCCAGACTCACAAAGAAAATCATAACTATAATACAAGGAATAGGAATGATTATAAAATACCTATCCACAAAATCAACAGTATCTTAACGGTTGGACCAAAAGTATGGAATGCATTGCCAAAAATGTTAAAATGTCAGCAACCTTAGGCCATTTTAAGTCAAACTTGAAATCTGTTTTTTGATATTTACAAGTAAAATTCATTGATATGGTAACATTTGGTTAATACTACTGAATTTTATATAAATAAATGTTTTACACATATAAATTTATTTTTATGTGCATACCTTTTATTACATGCCTATGACATTTTTGTGGTGGAGTGTGCCTGGTGTGAGTGTGAGGTGAGAAATCAAGTGTATTATCTTTTTTCCTTTCAGGCTTGGTATATTGTATTTTTTCATTTTGTGTATCTGTGTTTATATATTTAGGCTCTTTAAGTGTTTCAGGGGGCACAACATTTTACAGGCTTTTGCTTCTAGTTGTGTCTCCTCCATCGTTTTATCATGTTTGTTATTTGTATGTTTTAATTTTTGATGGAAATAAATTTGATTGATTGATTGATTGATTGAAGTATAACATTGGTTGTTGCAATTAACATCATCATGCAGTTATTGTTAACTACATGTATGCACACAACACAGTGGCACTCGCAATAGGCAATTGAACCCTACTGGTAGCGATGCGTTGAAGCTATAGGGGATGAACTAGTTACCCAGCAAACACATAAACGTTTTAAAAACGTTTTAAATAAGTTATTTTTGGTTTTTGGTTTAGGTAAAAACGTTTTAATAACATTAAAATGTCGGGTTGTATAAAGGTCATGATAGCGTTTTAAAACGTTTTATATGAAAACACACTACAACAATATTTTTAAATGTTTTCAAAAAATGTTATTTCAAACTATTTTTGCAAACATTTTTGCGAAATATTGTGTCAATACTTAAAAAACATTATGCTAAAATATTTTAACCCAGCAAACACAGAAATGTTCTTGAAATGTTTTTTTCAAAACCTTTTAATAACATTTAAATGTCGGGTTATATAAAGGGTATGAAAACATTTTTATAATGTTTTTGAAAATATTTTGGGCAAACATGTTTCGCAAAATATTTTTTCAACTCCCAAAATAACATTCTGTTTAGAATGTTTTGTATCAAGTTTTCAAGAATGTTTTTGGAATGTTATTAAAACGTTTTTATACCCTTTATATAACCCGACATTAAATGTTTTCTGTAAAACATTTTTGTTGAGCAGTTTATCAAATAAAGGTTATGAAAACGTTTTATACTCTTAATATACCCTTTATATAACCCGACATTTAAACGATTTCTGACAACCTTTTAAAACCTTTTGCGAATGATGTCGAAAACGTTTTGTGTTTGCTGGGTAGCATCATATATCAAAAAGTATAAAAGCTATGATTTTAGTACTTGCTCTATGTTTCAATTACTTATTCTTTCCAAATATTTGAATCTTCAACCCGGTACAAGCTTTAATAACGGGGGAATATACATTTTTATTAAAAATAAATCCTACCATCTATCCAAACTCGCCGTGTTATTCCAATGCACATTTTGCTTCACCGGGCAGCCCGGGCCTGGTCGTATTTGGAAGATTGGTGTCATAAAACCGTCATAGGTACAAATTTAGTACTTTCTGTCAATCAAGTATGACTTATTCTCTACATGTCAATCTTTAAATAATTGGCATAGTCCTTATAATAACGGTGGTCCGCCTTGATGAGTAAATGACAGCAAATAGCTGCAAACCAGGGAAAAATACCCCAAAACTCGGTCAGTGGAGCTCCGCTCGTACATGTCAATAGCGTCATTATCGATTGGATTAGTCGTCCGTAGCGGACAATTCGGTCGCTCATTGGATTAATATTATCAGGCCGTAATAAATTTGCATTGGACAATAGATTACTACATAATGGTTTAATACTGCATATATCGGTTTAATCTTCAATAAGCGGGTTTATGGCTGGAAAGGTTACGGTGAATTTGCCGCGGACGTAACTGCACTATGTAATTTAATCATCCGTTTCCATGGTTGCTAAAATGAAACAATTCCTGAAGTTAGCTTAGGGTCATGTAAATCTGTCCTTTGGTTAAAAGCAGTACTGGATTTCACATATATACAGACTCATCCACTGTGCCTATTTCGATCATTTCGGATCACCGAAAAACCAGGAATCCCAATCTCAGTGTTGGTAACAGAGCCGTCAAGCCAACTCTCACTGATACCAATTATGCTAGGATTTGTTTTAGAAGCTAAGGGGAAAGAGGGATCTGGTATTTAAGTGAATACAGTGAAAACCATTTTTGCGAAAACAGTCATAATTTATATTATTGTCTTTTAAAGGGAATCTGTACCATAAACTAATCAATGGCTATATAGTTGCAGCAATAATAAAAACGACAAACAGTAAAAGTCCCAAGCTTATATATGTCCAAATAAAGGAGAAATTCTTAATTCCTTACGACGATTAGCGGTGAGTTTGCGATCCATGGTGGCTGCCATATTGATACCCGATGTATTTTTATTACGCTGTAACGGTAGCCCGATTTTGAAACCAGCGAAATCCGTGCCACCAGCCTCGTCCCTCGTGAACTTTGGTGACACGAAGCGAATACTACCAAAGTTCAGATTCAACATTCGTTCAAAAGAAAACGCGACAATTTCTACCCATAAAACTACAGAAGAACATAAAATGTATTTTAAGTAATATTTATGATCAACAATGTCTTTTGAGAACGAAAAGTAAAAACAGCACTAAAAACCAAAATTCGCTGTAGGGGTCGCGAATGCCATACAGCAACACACGCTCGCCGTGGGTCTGTGTGAAAGGTTACACTACCGTTTGTGGCAGAAAGGATTCACAAGCAGCTATCATGGCGGTATGGTATGTTTAATTTAGGGGTATATAACTATATTAGCCATTGAATAGTTTATGGTACAGATTTCCTTTAAAGAAGAAGGGGTTGGCCCTGGTGTTGTTGAGACCTCCGTCGAGTCATGTAGATGCAACTCCTGGTCTTCAAGAATTGGCACATCATCTCTGGTCCCAATGGTGGTAGATGTGGACATGTTAGAGCTTAGGTTACCATGTTTACGACGTGCTGAAATATTCGACCTACGTGCCCCCCCCCCACCTCACCCCCGTCGCTACGTCACTGTTTTCGTGGTGAAAATTAGGCGCGTTGCACGAACCTCGACATGCTGTAAAAAGCAGCATATTTCAACTTCACCCGTGCGTTTATACGACGTTGGTGTCATTTTGTATACAGAAATTATCACACACAGTTCAATGGACAATCTCTGCTTATGACAAAACATCGCGCATAAATAAAGTCAATTTTTAACACATCGCTGTAACTTTATTAGGGAGTGTTCAAAAATACTTTGGTGGGGGGGGGGCTGGAAAATATTTTTTTTTCTGTTGAAAATTTTTTAAACCCCACCTCTTCGAGAACCCAAAACTTTTTGACCCCCCCTCTTAATGGACCTAAAACTTTTTTGACCCCCCTCATATAGGTTCAACCCCCCCCATCATAATACCATTCTACTTATTAAATTCTACTACCATTCAAATGGCATTAATGATACTAAAATTCGTATTCAAGTGCAATGAAATTGTACCCATGTCATTGATATAAAATATGTGGAATTGTGGAAATGTTTTAAAGTAGCATACTAAAATTTTGCCATTTGGAAGCTAAACGAATGAAATTTAATGTAAAAGTGGATTAAATACGCGCGATGCGCGTAAAAATTTGTACTTTGGGGGCTAAAATGGCCAAATATGAGCTTAATTTGGTCAGAAACACACATACAGGCGTCAACATGGGAGGGGGGGGGGGTGATTGTATGGGCCACCCCCCCGGGATCTACGCCTATGTTTACTGGGACTTTTTGTTGCGGCGAAGCGCGCAAAAACAAGACTATTTTAGCCCAAAATACAGGGGCGTAGCCAGTTTTCTTGGTCGGGGGGTGAATAAAATTTCGGGGGCACAGACGACAAACGAATTTGCAGTTGCAAATACATATACCGGTTTTGTTTTTTAGAGAGACTGATGTACATGTATTTGAGCTTCCAAAAAAGGCTTTATTAGGACAAAACGCGTCCAAAAATTGTGTATTTCGCCCATGATGGGATGAAAATGCCTTTATTGTGACAATGTGCGCAGACAGCGTGCAAACATTTTGTATTTTACACTATTTTGGCCCATGATCGGGTTGAATTATATGGAAAAGGGTCTCCTTGCTCCTTTTCTTTGCCCTCCAGATTTTCTCTTTCATTTTTTGTCAGAGGGGCACTTTTCTCTTTCATTTGTTGTCAGGGGCCCTTCCGCCCCATGTCTACACTACTGCCGAAATGGTGTGTTTTGCTATTAAATTGATGGGCCAGTTCGCATGATCGCGAAGCGCAAAATTTTGCAATTTTACCCTATTTGGGCCTAAAACATGGTGCTTTTCAACGTGCTAAAAAAAGTTGCACATGGCATGGCAATTATTGCTTTATTTTTTCTTCTTTAAGGATTTTTAGGGGATGTCCCCCATGGAAAAAATGGGAGAGGGGGCGTGTACCCCGGTTCTCCAAGCTTCCTCCGCCTATAAATTGTAATGCAACATGATTTAGTTGTATATATCAGTGACAATAAATTAATAATCTGTACTACATGAAACATTATTGTAAAAATTGTCAACACTAAAGAAGATATTGCAGCTTTTAGAGCTGACCAGAAAGAACTGACACAAACCTCAAAATTAAGTTCTAGGCGACAATTGTTAACACTGGATCAAATGTACTTTTGTTCTGGTTTAACATGGGAACATTTGCGCGAAAAATGTTTACACCCCTTCCCTCTACGTGCCGAAACTTGTTTAACCCCCTGTTCATACACCCAAAACTTTTTTAACCCCCCTATTCAGAACTCCTAAAATTTTATGACCCCTACATATTTTCCAGCCCCCCCCCCACCAGAGTATTTCTGAATACTCCCTTATAATGATTTCTTACCAACAAAAAGGATCATAATAATTAGATTTTCCTTTGTATGTTCATTATTCTTGACTATTTTTAACATAGTGAAATGGACAAATTTTGTGCATTTTCAGTTATGTCTCCACGTTCATTTTGAAGTCTTCAAAACTTGCTAAATACGCGACCTCGCTTCGATACAGGAGAGTGATTTTGAATAGATCGACGGGCGTGCGATCACGGCGTTTGGAAATCGCAATCTCAATTGGTGTGAAAAAGCACGGACGTCCGCTTTTTATGACGCAACATTAATTATAGGTTAATGAATGCGTCTTACTTGTTGAGAGTGAAATTGTACAAAATTAGACGCATCAACATCTCAGTACAAGTGCATTATTTTGTACAATTTCTCGAGCAACAAGTAATGCGCATTTATTAACCTATTTCATACACGAGAAAAAAACGAGATTTTTGCTAATTTTATAACAAAATTGTCACTAAAAATGTTGGAAAATACGAGCAAATATAAATGCATCAACCCGCCAGAAAAATGAATCAATCCTACGCGATGCTAACGCGAGCAAAAGCACTGCGCGTAGTACGCGAACTGCGCGCCCGTGCAATTATACAATATTAATGCACTAAGCGTATTTTTGTAACGGCTTTTCTGATTGGCTATGTGGTTCTAAGAGTGTATGAATGCTCCTTCATACACTCTTAGATAGTGAGAACTAATAAGAGCAAACGGTAGTAAATATACTAGCCGTGCATAAATATTATATAAATGCACGGGTGCGTACTACGTGCATTGCTTTTGGACGCGTTCATTTTTCTTGCGGGTTGATGTGTTTATATTTTGCTTGTATTTTCCAACGTTTTAGTGACAATTTTGCTATGAAAATTCTAAAAATCATGGGAATTTTTCTCGTGTATGAAATAGGTTAATAAATGCGTAGCACTTGTTGCTGGAATGGAATGTTGAAATGGAATCGCCCATTCTGGTAACCCCAAGTGAAATTCACACTCCCTGTGTGGAAGATTAAGGTCATGTTAAGGTGTGTATGGATTTCAAATAGAATAGCCCATTTTGAGAAAAGAAGTGTATGAACTTATTTCATGAGATACTAATCCACCAATGAAATGTTATGAATATTTTCATGCCTTATATAATTAAAACATGTTACGAAACTCCTTATGATTTTTATCGAACTTATTTATAGAAACACATTTTGCAACGTCATCTAAAGCTGAATTTATACTCGATCGCTTTTGCAGAAAAGCGAATCTCACGCATGCTCAGTGTTTTTACGTACATTTCCAGAGCGTCGGGCCGATCAATCGATTCAAATCGCTGAGTCGTCGCTTTTGCTATTTGAAGAAATCTCAACTTCCCAGCGATATCGCTTGACACGTGAATGCGTCAACCAATCATATACAACCAACTACCCAGCAAACACAAAACGTTTACAAAACGTTTTTGTTAGGTTCTGGTTAGGTCTTTTACGTCTTCGTCTTCCAAAACGTGTTTAAAACGTGTTTAAAACGTTGCGATTTGGTTATAATGTTGAAGCTTTAATTTAGTTTTATTTGTAAGTTCACAGGACGTGTTGTGAACGTTATAAAATGAACGTTATTTCGCGACGTGTATAAAACATTCGCCTGCAACTTTCTCAAAACATATTGTGCTGACGTCTGTTAAACGTTTCTTTATCAATAGAATATTGGAAATGTAGGCCTACAATAGAATGTAGGCCTAAAAGATGACGCGTTTATTTGCATTTTGCATAGGCCTATGGAGTCAATATATTAAATAATTATTGCGATTTTGTATTTATATACTCATGCATAAATAGTTCTATAGGCCTATATGTACACGTAGAACGCAAACATTTCAAAAAGTGAAAGGGAAGTTAAAGATTTCAAATGCTCCCATGAAAACGGTGTATATGTGCCTACACTTTCACTTGTCTTGACCTCAAGAGCAAGACTATAATAGCACCCACGCAGAATATGGAAAGAATGCAACAGGTTGAACTTGACCTTAACGGTCACTCACCAAAGCAAGTACAGTACTGTGTACAACGTGTATGTATCAACTGTATTATTATGTATGCCGGAATCTCACTGTAACACATGGCTCCGGGAATAATTCCTCTATATATTATCATCAACGTTTTCCAAGAAGTGACATTTTCAGGTAGGCCTATAGTGATGTTTTTTTCCTTGATTTGTGTTACCGACTAACCACTTCCCTGTGAAAACGGAAAGTGTGTTGTAGTGTTTGTAATGCAAGTGTCTTGTTGGTACATGTATTGGCGGAATGATTAAGGTGCAAACATAATAATTACCCCAAACAGGTATCATACAGGGATGTGTTTCTGCTTATCGTGTATATTTTTCCCGGGATCATGCGGATATTCCTGCCGGTAAAATAAAGAACCTGCTGCTGCTGTCGAATACGTAACTGTTGAGGTCATACGTATTACCTTTGGTGTGAATACTATCATCATCATGGTAGACGTATCACTACAAACGGTTCTCGTGTTCATACTACAGTTTTCGTCCGGAGTTTTCGTCACTTGGTCACTGTAAAACTGCCATGGACCGTGTTTTTTCTTCTAGAAGCCGGACCTATAGTTTTGTAGGCCTATATTATGGAATATGTATGATATTTTTGGTACTTTTGTAAAGTGTACTTATAAAAGTTTTCAATACGTCATTATAACGTTCTAAATATGTAGTAGAAACGTAACATAAGCATGATAAGTGCGTCCTGCAATAAAAAACAAAATATACAATACGTTTTTTACGTTCCTATAACGTTTTCATATATACGTTCGTTGCGTGCTCCAACGTCCGATATGTTTTCTGTAGGTCCTGGATACGTCCTGGGTGACAGAAAGAAAGGTTTTAAAACGTTGTTTACGTTGTGAAAACGTTTTTAGAACGTCTCTTAATAACGTTTTTAGAACGTCAAAACCTTCAACAAAATTACGTGTTTAAAACGTTTTATCGAAACGTCTAGAAAACGTCAATGGTACTTTCTCAGAACGTTTTGAGAACGTTATTTGGTTAGCTGGGTAGATCTATTTTTTTTGCTAATTAATTTACCTTTCTCGATTATTAACTTTTGGTGATGGAATTAATTCAAAGCAATAATTATTGACAGCAACTGATGTTTTAAAAATATTTTAATTTTCGTTTGCAATCGCCGTGATAAGTATAAATGCAAAAGCGATGAGCAATGCATCGCAAAATTCGGCGATTGCCCATCGCTTTCCAAAAGCGTTTCATCGCAATCGCTCGGCGATCGAGTATAAATTCAGCTTTAATTCCGATCAAAGGTCCATTAGATTAAATATTATTATTTAACAACATAGATTGATAAAGTGTAGTGTTTAATTGATCGAAGCTACCAGAAAGCCGTGAGTATCGAACTGCCAGCACTGCTGATTTGCTGAAGCCTGTGAACTTGTAAGTACAGTAATTTTGTATCACGACGACAAATTACACCTTTTGAACTTTTGTCAGTTTTCATTCCTTTGGTAATATCATTCGATCTTGGTGTGTAATATGAATAACCTGAATAACCATATACTATGTACTTACAGTGCATGAATAAACCTTAAAGAGGCCAGGGATCAACGGTAAGAAAAAATACCAAGCCAATTCAAGAACATACTTAATCCAACCATATCCAAAGGCCTAGCGATGAATTAGAAGTTTAGATTTCACATAATTTTTTTACCGAAAATCAAGAATTTTCATTTTATTTATGTTGAAGCTAAATTTACCTGTACTTTAACAAAGGGATGATTTGCAATGACATCACATATCCATATAGTCTAGTACTCAGCTATAATTGTTCCCATGCACCCAGATGAAGTATTTTTCTGACCTATTTCTTCGTAATCCTTAAAGTCCCTAGTACACACATTTTGTTGTTCCCAAAACAAAACAAATACTATCCCATGGGTGGAGAAAGGTCATTAAACTTTACATGGGATCAAATTTACTTCATTAAAATTGTGTCGATAGTATTACTAATTTATTCCTCTGGTCTTTAGTATTCAGAAAATGTATAGTTTTACCTATCTAGGATGTACCGTTCTTGAGTTATTACCAAAAAGGTCAAGGTTCAAGCGTTGACCTCTAGAGGGTCATTTTAAACTTGCTCAGATCTTGATGAAAATGGTGCTAAAATCTTCGTTTTGATAAATGATCTTAAATACATGCTAGTTAGCAACATGTGAGGATGTTTCATTATTATAATCAAAACATGTCAAGTTCAATGGGTTTCTATAGTCATTGACCTTTTTTTTTGATGCGGAATCTAGATTATGAAACATCCTACATATTGTTAACTAGCACTGTTTAAGATCATTTTATTAAAAGGAAGATATAAATAAATTATTTAAATTAAAAGGCATTTTGACCCTTGTTTTCGCCACGGTTTTTGTGCCGAATTTAACATGTTTTGCTTACAAAACGTACGTATAGCATTGCGCTGTATGGCGCATTGAGATCGATGATTTTACTGGGCGGAGATTGTCCATAGTGACAGTAAAACGTGCTTCAATTTAGTTCGCAACAACATCTAGTCCTGCAATTTTCTGTGAATTTCTACAAAACTTGTCCAAACTAAATATCGAGAAGGGCACAAGAAAAAGTGATTTTAATAGTTCTGTTTTCAACACTGCTTCTGTGCCGAATCGAACACTTGAAGTTTGTATACAAAACGTATTCGCATACATCTCGGCCGTTGTGTGGCCGATTGCGACGATTTAATGTCGGGGTTCAAGTTTACGTTGTTGCTAATCAAAATTTCAGTGCAATCAGGAGCATGTGTCAGTTACGTAATCCAATCAAAATGTGCTTAACGACAGGGGATTTAAGCCTTCGCAACCGGCAAACTCCATCAGTGAACATCAAAAGAGAAGCAGCCTGCTCGCAGTGTTAACAAGAAACGTCTTTAAAAAGACAACGCCATGGATGAAGATAATGTGTCATAATTTTACATTGCCAAGTACTTGGAATGCTAGTAATTTTTTTGTGTGTAGCACATGCACAACTAACCGGGTGGGAAATATCATTACCATCAATGACATATACTAGGTAATTCTCAAGAATTTTCATGTTGAAAGCTAGTATATAACAAAGGGATCAATGGAAATCACATCCACCGAGTTTTGCAACAATCCAACAATCTATATTCAGACGACCTTAAGAATTTTTACTGCCTGAGGGTGATCATAACCAATTCATAACAATCCAAATATCTATTCGCCAGCAAAGTGATTACATAACTCCCTTGTAACTGGATCACGCACCTTTTGACATTGGTACTACATGCCATAGACTTTGTGTTGCGATCATTTTGATCGTGGTGCAGAACTCAAAAGCATAATCCAGTTGACATAGTGATAATCGGATTACACGAAACACTTCGCGGCAAATTATCAGTAACTGTTTGATATGACCATGATGGATTTAATGCTTAATTGTGATTACATTTAATGACACGACTTTGAACATTCTGACAATCCAACCATATACTTAGTCGACCTCAGATAACCTTTAACAATTTGGCGCAGAATTGTGATCAACAATATGATAATCTATACTTAATTTACCTCGGATGACTTTGACCTGACCTTCAACATTTTCGCGCTTTATACACCCATCATGTCCACAACAATTTAACTCTTACAACTTCCTGTCAACTTTTTAATTTATAACTCCAAAATTCTGTCTGTTTGCTTTTTTTGTCTTTTACCATTTAGTACCCTTTTTTAATTAAATGGCTAAATCTGAAACAAGAAGAGTCTTTAACAAAGACACAGTTCACGAATCAGGTGTAGGCTATAGTAATATGTTCTAACTTTCCATATCTAATCTACTATGCACTGGTCTTACAATAAATTAGTGATTTATGGCATAATGATACCAACATCCTGATTCTGGCTTATATAACTCTCCAGCAAGGAACTCGTTGAAATACAAGCATTTACAATCAATAACATTATCATAGGCCTATTCAATTACTATGCAGATATAGCCTTGACCTAATAATTATAGGGTTCCAATTAAGATAAGCAAACATTACTGGGTAGACAGAGTAGACAACAGGAACAAAGTTTTTGAGCTGGCAGTGTTCAAAAGTACAATTCAATGTCATTTGTCAAATATTATAGATCCTAAAAACTTTATTTGTGAACGGATTTTCATCGTTGACAAAACGAAATGTATGTTTAATTTATTAGTATTTCATTTATAGCAATTTTCTCAGTTTTCATCCCTAAATAATCACATAAATAATCTGTTTACAAATTAAGTGTTTATGTTCAGATTCCCAATTAGTCATGTTATCAGTATAGCTGATACGGTGCTAAGTCCAGACCTTGCTCATATGTACATTGTTACAGTCAAAAACAGATACTTTGTCCTGGTAGTCCCTGGCAACCCAGTCTGCATGTGGCTAAGTCGCAAACATACACGACAGAAACCGGCTGTGAAGGAGCATATTATGTGCACGTAGATAACTTTCTTATAATAAAATCCATTTTTGAGTATAATAAAGAAAGTAATGCAAAATAAAGGAAATGCCAACTTGGTAAAATGCATACTCGTAGCCCAATCTCGTACACCATAGCACCCAATTTGGGTCTATGGTTTCGAAATATTGCAATTAAACATTAGTTCTTTCAAATATGAAACGCTAAAACTCAAATCTTGAACAAACAATCATTATAAATAGAAAGATATAGCAAACTTTCCATGATAGAGATTGTACACAAGATAAAGTACACCCAAATTAAGTGTCAATTCAGAGTTAACCCACCATGGCGGAAAAATGACACGGGATTTCTAGCGCACTTGGACTAATTTCGTCGACCGACTCCTTGCGTACAGCGCGAGTGAATTTCCTCCCTGTTAACTTTACTGACTCCTTTAGGTGTTCTTGAGTCTTACCCCGAAATCCAAAGTAATTGACAAAGACTTTTGCAAGCAAACTAGATAGAACAGAGAAGCCATGTTGCTGGTTCATCGCATTACTTCCGATCGGAAGATGAAACGTCTAAACGTGAGTAAACCTTTGGACTTGTAAGCACAATTTACCAATAGTAAGTAACGCAGCTGTTATAAATACACCTATAGCATGTATAGCTTCAGAACTAATAATTGTTTTTGCAATATTTCAACATAGAAGGAAGAATGATTTATTTAAAAGTTGCAGTTTACAGGAATCAGTGGTTATTAAGCAAGCATTGTGGCACGTAAAACCCGCAATTATTCGCCCTGATTTTAAATCAATACAAATAGATGCAACTTTTACATTCATGTATTTAAAAAAAAACCCACTGCTGTGATATTAATATTGAAAGAAATTGAAAGAAATTGGACGAATGGGGTATCAAAATACTCCTAAATATCCTTGTTTCTATGTTGAATTTTTGTGAAGACAATTACCGTAGAATTCCGTCTAGAAGCATATATGCCTCTAAACGAGGTTTTTTTTAACGAAAGATATGAAAGGCCAATACCCTTCTCAAAAACATTGCAATAGATTGGTCTTACAAATATACATGTTTGTACAGCCGCCTTTATCAGTAATATAGTTGTTCAAACTCCAAATAACGTTTTTGTTGAGAGTGTCTATCTCTTGTCTTTTGTGTCAAAAACTCGTTTAGAGGCATATAGGCTGTATGCTTGTAGACGGAATTTTACGGTATTACTTCTGAATCTATAGATGTAATTATTGTAACTGCTACGTCACTTTTTATGCAGTCTTTATAATATTTGTGCAGTGTCAGGTGTTTGCAGTTATATCTCTCCAGGTTTGCAGTTGTGATCTATAGTGATTATACTCAGCCCATTAATATGGAAGAAGTCTTGGGAGCAGAGACAGGTAAAACATTTCGGTTTCTCGAAACATGAAACATGTACAATATGTAAGAAGTCATTATTTGTTGGTGTGGGTAGGGTGACTTGATATTGTGATTTGTTCAGATTTTGACAACCCTGGATAACACAAGAAACATCGGGACAGGTTGGGAATAGTCAAGGCGTTAACACCCTACTCTTTTCGAAACTGGCTGCGAGATACATGTACAGGTATGGCTCTCTGCACACGGGACCGACGGCTTAACGTCCCTTCCGAAGGACGGAGTGCTTTAATGATTCACTTAACCAATTCTAAATGAACCACCATAGAGCAGAAGTCTGAATTTAATCTACAGAGGTTGTCAATTAATTTTAGACTTTTTTTCCAAGTCAATATCCCAGCAAATCGCCACCGCCGGGAATTGAAACTGGGACCGCATGCACTAAAGGCAAGTGCCCTAACCATTGCGCTACGGTCTCTCTCTTGGTGGTGGAGGGGAAAATCAGGCTGCATGTCAGAATATGTAGTATATAAAGTTAACTAGTTTTAATTATATCGAACTATTATTTGCCTATATAAATATTCTAATCAGCTATGATATTATATATTATCAGTGGAAAAGATCATACATGATGGTGGTTTGTTGCAAAGCCCACCAGGTGGGAAACCAAAGATGTACGAG
This sequence comes from Amphiura filiformis, assembly GCF_039555335.1. Lineage (NCBI taxonomy): Eukaryota > Metazoa > Echinodermata > Ophiuroidea > Amphilepidida > Amphiuridae > Amphiura > Amphiura filiformis. Next base: position 15,953,913 of record NC_092637.1, on the reverse strand, counting down.
TGTGAAGGAGTACTCCTAGTTGAGCATCACGTCAAATCATCTACAATGGAAGCTCTGAAGACATGGCAAGCAAGACAGGACGATGCATTCGTTGTATCATACCCAAAAGCAGGTACAGTGTACTTTTATGCTGGTTTCATTCAAGCAGCTTTGCCGCTCAATTAGCCTAGCAACGTAAGTGATGACTACAGGTAGCAACAAGCCGATGTATCGATCACTCCACCGCTTTGCTCAAAGCGGTATAATTATGTGACCGTCCACGGCGAATGAGCCGTAAATTCCTCCCCGGTCAATTTTGTTTTATTTCGTGTTTAAAAAATGAACATCATAAACTTAAAAATGGTATATCATTTGACTTCAAACGATATCCAGAAGCGAGGTTATGGTTTGTTAAACTTTGCTCCTTCAACAAAATTATAGCTTTTTACGTTTTTACATGTGTCTCTTTTTCCACATTGCTGGCAATAAATATCAAACAGTCATAATTGGCGGTCATTTCAAATCATCCCCAAGTCAACGAGGTTTAAGAAAGTTCTCACCTTGTTAATTGTTGGTTATGCATACCTGTACAAAATACAATGCCTGGTAACCCACCACTTGAACAGGATTTAGCACAAGCAAACAAAGACCAGAGCTATTAAAAGTTCTATAGCCATCTAAGGTAGAAGCTTATTATCCACTTCAACAATAGGATTATTGATTAGTTTTTGACTATCAAAAATAGACAGATGTCGGGCCAGCTTAAGTTACCGATGAATACGACCTACGTACACATTTTACACCGTAACTCAGAATACACTTTAGGGAATTTACGGCTCATTTGTGCTGCCGGGTCACATATTGCCGGATATGGTCTGTCGCGTCTTAAGTTGAGAGTAACGCCATTTTGGATTTTACAGTGGCAGCTTCGAATCACGCGCGCTGAACTAATCACGCGGGGCGTATACACACGCATAGAAGGGCGATACATCCGTACGCTAGCAACACACCCGCGTAAACGCACTGATTCGAATAAAAGATTTAACCAACAATGGTGTGGATCACCTGGTAATCCGTGTTGATTAATAGTTTAAGGTTTGACACTATTTTAAAGTGTTGCGATTTGGTAGTTCACAGCATCTTGCGAATGGTTGTTAGCTTTGGCAAAAATCGCATTGCTCATTTCATAGCGAGTGTGCAGAAGAAATCTAATATCACAGATATACATTTTTGTAGGTCCTGTGGTTCTTGAGTTATAATGTAGGAAGGATGAAACACCTGCAACACTTACATAAACGTACATAACTCATTAACAACGATAAATCAAGCAAGGTTTGAAAGTATATGGTTTGTGGAATGAACTTGTGCAAAACATCAAAGTGTTATTTTTCAATAATATATTGATTTACATAATGAAAATCGATATTGTTTGGCTGCTTCGACCAACAGTACCTTGTCTACCCTAAACACGTATTCCAACAGTGTACGAGTATATAGAAGGCATTATAGTATACTCATCGATCTCTTTATTGAACATTTTTGTTGAAGGAACTACTTGGACACAAGAAATAGTTTCCGCAATTGTAAACGAAGGCGATCTGGAACAGATCAACAAGAGTCACACCGCATTTCGAGTTCCATATTTGGAGGCTACATTTCTAAGTTCAACAAAGGTATTTTCATACAATTAACCCGACGTAACAAAAGATTTTAAGCAGTGCACCTTTGTTTCATTAAGGTATAGGGCATTTCTTGTTTTGGCTTTATATAACCCCTTCAAGTATATTCGTATTTCATCAAATGGTATTATGTCAGTGTGAATTTTGTTTAAAACATTATATGTGGTTCTTTTAAAATGGGCACCCAAGTGCCTAAAAGGCGCATTTTCAAGCTTCTCTAATCTTCAACTCCATTGGTTTTACATGTAAAATTACAAGCCCTATTATAAATAGCTGTATGCAATTTTGTAATAAAATTTACACATATGTACTATTTGAGCAAGTACGATTTGAGAGGGGCTACGCAAATAGTGAATAATCCATTCGTGTTGTTAATTAGCATTTTGTCTGTTATAAACATACCAAAAAGTAATTACCCCCTTTATAAATGACACATTTTCCAGAACGGTTGATCGTATGCCAAATTTGGGATATACATTCGAAGCAGAATTTCTGCGCATTATAACACCTATGACACAAAACTAAATTATGTAGTTAGAACTGCATTATGACACATGAAAATGAAACTGATCAAGATACTGGTATGGAGTGTACTCCTTTTATGGCTTGGAGGGATATATTGTGACTAAGAAAGCAAATGAGACCCGAATGCTTGCTGCTTAAATGTGGTTCTGAGGCAAATAGGTCAATTAGACCAAAAAGCTCCATATCAAACGTTACATAGACCTATTGACTGACCAATATTAGGGTGTAACCTTGGGAAGCAAACTTCCTACATATGTGAAACCTATCATACTATGGAATAGTATGCTGAGAGGAACAATTCGAGGCCATTTTGATAACAATCGGAGCAATTTTTCAAATTTGAAATTTTCTGAATCCTTGTGACCAGAGGAACACTTTGGCATGGTTTATAACTCAATTTGAACAACTTTGAATTTTTTTCCCTGTATAAAGTTCGATGACCTCTATGGCGGCCATATTGGAAAAAATATTTTTGGCCCACCCCTTTATTGTTCACCAGACTGAATACTACATGTCAGTGATTCAAGACAAGTGGTTCATTATAAATTATGTGTTAAGAAATGAGGTACATTCTTGCGGTACCTCTTTTCTTATCATAAATAACGTACCGCTTGTTTTGAGTCACTGAAATTCCAGTATAGAAACCGGATTCCTTGCCATGCCCATATAATATACATAACATTTGTTACCGGTGTGTTATTATTTTTTGAGAAAAATGCAAAAATAGTCACAAATTTATCAAGGGGTGTAGTACCACCTTAAATGAACGAAACTCAAAATTTGAAAGTTGCAGTAAAATCATATTGCCTTGTATTCAGTATCCATTGAAGGAAATCTGCTTAACTCTCATTGGATTATCCTTTTGGTTTCATGCTCTTGGTATACGCCGTAGAAGTGACGTAGTTAATCGGATTAACTACCATAGCAATAGATGAATACAATTTTGACTATACCGCCCTGCACTAAAACGTGCACGCGGTACCGATGCATTGAACCATAGATGTCAAAGAAAGGCCGATCACTCGCACCTGTAAGATAAGTATCTTTGAAAAGAGCGGTATTGTATTCAATCTATGTTTGCTGACATACACAGGTGATTAGTGCAATCTGCTTGTAGTGCAGGGCGGTCTATTCAAAAATTGTATTCATCTATTGCTATGGTAGTTAATCCGATTATGACGTCACTTCTACGGCGTATGGAGGGGATCAAAACATGTGATAATCAATAACAATTGTTATTATTCACATCAGTGATCATTATTTACGTAATGTCGGATTGTAATGATTTCAATTTTTTTTTCCGACCAACAAGGTCCTAAATATTTTGGTCTACAATTGCAAGATGTCCTTTCAGTGGTAAGTTAGGTTCAAAATGTTTTGATTGGGAGGTGTTACCAACGGATGTAACCCTTCTTCCACTTGTGACCTTCGTGGTCCCTCAAAACACTAAACTTGTCATGTTTTAATATGGGATTAAAACAATGTTACGAGCCTTAATGACTCAAGGCCAAAAATCGCTTTACCCAAATTCACACGAATGCACAACAACAATCCACTCTTTGATTAAGTTAACAAAATCTATGTCTTTAATTGAAAGTAAAATTTGAGTCTTCTTCTTTGTGATCATAAAGTTCTTGCAATGTTCTGGACTCCTCGCGCTGTTCTCCAAACAGTTAATTCCTTGCGCAGAAGATAATCTCCAAAAATTGTGTTTCTTTCACCAATCACTCTTTCTCCAGAAAACAGGCTTCTTTCTTCTTTCTTTCTGTTGACAGATGTGTTGTTTTATAAACCCGACTCCAGCAATTCGACAGAAGAACATTAATTCCTTCGTTGCTGTATTGAAATAGCACTTTATTGGCTATGCAAACTGGTTCAAATGGAAACACAATGACGATAGAAAGTTTACAAACTCTTTTTTATACTCCTAAAAACCCATGATCTATTAATAGACCATTCTGTCACATTACAACACTTCCTATGGGTATTCCCATGATGCCATATCAAATTTATATTCTTGGGGATTCCCGATCCATAATTAGTCCTGACTTTGTTTACAGTGATTACATCACAAAGGGGTTTCCCAAATATCCAAAATTAGAAATGATTCAATTTGTTTTGATTCACTTTATGAATGAGAGGGATTTCCCCAAATGTCTCATGATATATTTCTTAATTCTGTAAACAGAGATAAATAATCAACTTAAATTACTCGGGCACATCACAACAATGACTACCGAATAATGATATTTTTTAATTGATTATCACATGTTTTGACCTCCTCCAAATTTACGACTAACCCAGTGAGAGTTGAAACATTTTCTTCCATGGACACTGAATACAAGGCAATATAATTTTGCTGCAAGTTTTAAATCTTGGTTTACTTTCATTTAAATGCACGTTGCTACGTCGATATTGGGACCATTGCAACAAATGAAGTGTCATAATTCGTAGAAATAAATTATGTTTCGAATGCATATACCACATTTGACATTCGATCAACCGTTTTGGAATAATAGTCATTCATTAAGGGGAGTGGTAATTATATTAGATGCTTATTATTTAAATAACTATTTTACTAATGCATTCTATTTACCAATATTATTATTCTACTCTCTATGTTTGCAGGAAATCCACGTCCCGCCAACCCATGAAATAGTAGACAAAATGAAGTCCCCTCGTACCATCAAATCTCACCTACCAGGGCATATATTGCCACCTGACGCCATGAGGAAGAAGGCTAGGATTGTCTATGTTGCCAGGAATCCAAAAGATTTGGCTGTGTCGTTTTTTTACTTCCGCATGTCAAATCCTTCGATACCCCAAGATGCCAAAGGTTGGAATGCCTTTTTTGAAGATTTTTATGCTGGAAAAAGTGAGTATTGTACTCATTTAAACGAGAATTTACTTTTATAACCATTATAATATTATATCTTCTGATGAGGAGAGTAACAGTGACACTTAAACGACATTAAAACATCGGGAGGGGGGCATTTTACACAAATAAACATACAGGTATGCTCCCTCGGAAGTACGCCCTTTTCACAGCTGAAATGCCCCCTAAATATGACTAAAATAGAGTTCTAAAAAAGTTCCATTCCACATTCCTCACATTTTTGGTGTTTTTTTAATGTGATTTTCAACCAAAAAGCCAAGAAAGATCCTTGATTTTGACTGTCTGCAGCACCAAAAGACACCCTTTTACCTGTTTGCAGCTCCAAAAGACACCCCTTTTACCAGTACGACATCAGTTCCCAAAGACCCAACACCGAAAAATTCCAGGGAGCACACAAACCTAAATGTATGATGTGGCCCGGCCCTTTGTCAGTATTCAAATCCCGGGTGGCTAGGAACTTAAATATGATTTTAAAATAGCTACGACTACGTCGACGGCTGCAATGATGAGAATGATGACGAAGACGGTGATGATGATGACGATGACGATGACGATTACGGGGATTAAGACGATGATAATTAGGATGACGACGACGATGACGATTTTGATGATGATGATGAGGAGGATGAGGAGAAGGAGGATGAAGACGACGACGATGACGATTGCGATGATGATGATGACGATGATGCTATTGATGAGCCAAATTTCTTATATTATTTTATAGTTGTGTATGGTTCGTGGTGGAACCATTATCTGTATTACTGGAATCTTCGACATGAACCAAATGTGCTGTTTTTAAAGTTTGAAGACATGAAAAAGGTAGGATCATCCCAGCAAACACAAACGTTTTCAACATCATTCGCAAAATGTTATAAAGGTTGTCAGAAAACGTTTAAATGTCGGGTTATATAAAAGGTATATTAAAAGTATAAAACGTTTTCATAACCTTAAAAAGTATTTTTTGATAATCTACTGCTCAGCAAACAAAAATGTTTTACAGAAAACATTTAAATGTCGGGTTATATAAAGGATATAAAAACGTTTTAATAACATTCCAAAAACATTCTTGAAAACTTAATACAAAACATTCTAAACAAAATGTGTTATTGTGGGGTTGAAAAATATTTTGCGAAAATGTTTGCCCAAAATATTTTCAATAACGTTTTAAAAACGTTTTCATGACCTTTATATAACCCGACATTTAAATGTTATTAAAAGGTTTTGAAAAAACATTTTAAGAACATTTCTGTGTTTGCTGGGTTCAAACATTTTGACATAATGTTATTTAAGTATTGACACGATATTTGGCAAAAATGTTTACAAAAATAGTTTACAATAACATTTTTTGAAAACATTTAAAAATATTGTTGTAGTGTGTTTTCATACAAAACGTTTTAAAACGTAATCATGACCTTTATATAACCCGACATTTTAATGTTATTAAAACGTTTTTACCTAAACCAAAAGCCAAAATATAACTTATTTAAAACGTTTTTAAAACATTTTTGTGTTTGCTGGGATTGTACAAATTATGCTAATTATAATTCAGACCGCAAAATAACTAAGGTCCCAGTTATGTTTGTTTTATTTCTTCTTGGGACACCACTCAATCAGTTGAAAACACAATAAATCATCTGTTCTTCCTTAAGGCCAAGTTATGTTCACCCCTGTATAACATTTTGGGTGTTATTTTTACACTCTTGGTGTCATTTTTGACACATGGAAGGTATAACAACACATATAAGACAACACCCCTTAGTGCCGTTCTCTATTAATTCCAACCGGTGTAACTTTTAACACCCGAGTTTTTGCAGTGCAATGGGCACCTTTGGACATTCCGAGAAATTCAGGGTCAAAGTTTAACCAGGGGTCAAAACTCAATATTGTTCCGATTTGATTAAAACCTTTCGCAAGATATTCCTAATAAAACCTACTTTGTTGCAAACTCTCTGCAGTTGCACCAGCAGATGCAGCGAGGTCTGCTTGTTTCTGTTGACAAGGGGCAGTCTTCAGTAAACGGCTCTTTTCAGAGCCACCAAACCTTCAAATGTAGCATATAGGCGAGGTCTGCTTATTCTCTGTTGACAAAGGAAGTCTTCAGTGAACGGCTCTTTTCAGAGCCACCAAACCTTTACATTGACAGATAGGTGAGATCTGCTTGTTCTCTGTTGACAAAGGGCAATCTTCAGTGAACGGCTCTTTTCAGAGCCACCAGTAGGCAAGGGGTGACATACATGTCTCGTTCCTAGGTACTTTGTCCAGAGCTACTCCTGACGACAGCTTGCCTGTTCTAAGCTTGTCCGACGGCGAACCCGCTAAAAACTTACTAATTACTAATTAAATAAAAACACAAGGACACAAGGAGTCAAACACAACAAAATTACCCAATTATGATGAAGGTCTCAAGATACTTGTTTTGTTATAATAACTAATAAAAGAATAGTTTGCAGTACCTATATACTATGTTTCGTTACCACGGTAACTCGGCAAAAGGAGTACTGCTCGTTAAGTCCAATTGATGCTGACGCATTTTCCCACGTAACTTATATCAAAGGAATTAATAATGTACTATACTAGACTATATTCTGAATCGTTATGAATATTTTGCTATAGCTTAAAACTAAATCGGAGTTTTGATCCCTGCATGTATATCCTTTGACCTCGTATTTTTTAATTGCCCAAGGGTGTCCACTGGGCACCTGTCATTTTTTACATCTCAACATCGTAGGCATCAACTTTAAACAAGAAAATGTTACTCATACGCAAAATTACAAGGGAAAAAACAAAAAAGGCATTTACTAAACTATTCACACGAGGCCGACGACGAATCCGTTTTAAACCGTAATATCATTGCGTTTCGTTTTTATATAATTTTCTTTATTGTCTTTCAGGATCTTAAAGGAACTGTTGAACGAATTGCAGATTTCCTAGGTTACACGTTTTCAGATGATGTAATTGGCAGAATAGTTAGTCATTGTACGTTTGGAAACATGAAGGCTAATCCGATGACAAATCCAGATACGCTATTTGCTAAAGTTATTGAAGCTAAGCTAAGGAATATGAAGATTGGTGCAGAGGAAATAGCTGACAACAATGATAACGTTGCTCCCAAAAATCGCCCATCATTCATGCGAAAAGGTGAGATATACAGACCACACAAGAATTAATTTATCAGTTATTTTCACTCGTGTATATCTGAAACAAGGAGCTCTAATTTAAGACCTCCTTTGTTGAAATCGGTTCAGAATTAAAGAAATAGTGATCTACACCCCCAATGAAGGAACAAAATCAAAAGTTGCACTTCTAATCACTATAAAGCATGGCGCTAATTCTCTTATTTGAGAACGCTGTGTGTTTATACACAACAGAGCATGCAATGGAGCAAAATGCAACTTTTGATTTTGCATCTTCCTTGGGATTTTGGATCATCGCGTCTTTGTTTCTTAACCGATTTCAACGAACGAGGTCTTAAATTCGAGCTAAGAAATGAAGCTATTGGCCGCTGGTTCTAATTATGACATATCTGCCTTTGCTTAATTTCGGATAATGCAGGGGTGACAATAACTGGTATTTTAATTCTTTTGCGGTATGTATAATGAGTCCCCGGACGCAGGATTCCTCTGCTGTTACGTAAATAAGCCGGCAAATACGTTTTAGGTATGAAATAAAGCAAATAATAATGTGTAAAAGTAGAATTATTGCGGGAAAATGTAGCCTGAAAAATGAGAAAAGATGCATATCACGATCACTAAAATGGTTATATCTGCAACTGTGATCAAATGCCGGCCATACGTATTTTTGTATAGGCTTAGGAACCGGGGAGGGCTCAGCCCCCTCAATAATTTTGGTGCGGGCTGGAATACCTTTCAGCCCCTAGGTGAAGTTAAAAAAATTGTGACAAAATAGAGTGAAAATGAGTGTTTGTGACCTTTTTTCAATTTTCAGCCACCCCAACCCAAGTTGAAAATCTTCCTAAGCCAATGTTCTATTATGATAGACATTAACCTCAGGTTGTATTAAATTTTCAGCGAAAATGATTGGTGCGATAATCGAGTCGTAGGTTAAAAAGTTGCTTTCAAAATGGCCTCGTGCCGTAATCGTGCGTGACCATCGGGGACCGGTGTCACCAGGAAAATTAGCAGCCAGCCCTGTTGATAAACGCCTCTAGTGATGTTTATTTATGTAAAATATGTGACCGTACACCACGAATGAGCCGTAAATGTCCTCAATTGTATTCTGAGTTACAGTGTAAAATGGGCATGAAGGTCATATTCATAGGTATTTCAATTTGGTGCTACGTGTATCTCATTAAATGAGGTACACGTAGCACCAAATTGAGGTACCTATGAATACGACCTTCATGCCCATTTTACTGTAACTCAGAATACAATTGAGGACATTTACGGCTCATTCGATGTACGGTCACAGATTGCATTGTCTTACAAAATATTGAAGTCAATAATAATAAAAAGTAATATCACCTGACTTGACCGAAGTACAAACAGTTTTGAAAATATTATTGTTGAGTTTGACACTGAATTAGAAATAATATTGCAAAACAGTATGAGTATAGGACAACATATTGTGATCGCTTAGTGGTTAACGTCTTGGTGCGAGAGGTTGAAGGTTCGAACCTCCACCGTAGCGTTTTGGAATTTCACTCCATTGACACATTTATATTATTATATCATTGTTATGTTTCTATCATGTCTATAGTATATTTCAATGGCATAGCCTATTCTGGATAGATGCCAATGAAACTAAATGGGCACATGATTATTTCTGTTGATTAAAAACAGTCATTCCATTAGTAATTGTTTATTATTAGGTCATTTTTATGTTGCTCTGGTGTGTTTTAATGGAAAACCATATATGGACGCTATTTTGAAAATTTGCTTGATTTGAATTTCTTACCGAAACTTTTTCTGAATGTTTTGACATTATATAACATGAAAATGCAAGGTAACTCGGTAAATGAATCATGCACATACGAACTCACCCTAGAGCCTCGAGTAATGCGTATTTGAACAATTATCTCAAGTATAATGTAGATATTCGTTATCATTATAGTTTAAATCGCTTAGAACATTCCAAATAACAATTTAACAATACAAATGATTCATAACATAACATTTCTATTAGTAAAATGGCCTTTACGTTTCGTTTTGATAAAATTATTCATAAGAACTGACTTGTTGAACTTGTTTTCACCATACTGTGTAAAATAATTATTATTTCCTTTATTGTTTTGTAGGAAAAGTTGGTGATTGGAAGAGTCATTTCACCGTAGCCCAGAACGAGGCCATGGATGAACTAATACGGGAGAAGCTAGCAGGAAGTGGACTCGTATTTGACTGTTAAAATTGAGCACCTGTGACAGGGTCTTAGCTGGGAATTACGGTTTGCCCGTCATTTGAATAAAAATTACCTGTCCTAATTTGACCGTTATTTACGAGACATCTGCTGCCCATTGGCGGTTCAATGAGGTCAAATGTGTGTTGCTATGGCCTTGTTTTGCAAATCTGGTATTCTAAAAAGGTCAATAGCCTTTCGCAACACCTACAATTATAATGTAGCATCTGTCAAAGGCATTAATTTTGCCTCTCCAATAAGCAAACTCCCCGTCAGGTGAATAGTTTAGACACTGGCTGTGTGCTTGTCAAAATTATTGAAAGTGAGAAACCCCAGTTATAAAATTACAATAAATAAGTTACTGGATTATTATGTCAATTATTAAGTTGCCATTACAAGTGGAATATTTATCTGTCAAAAAATTGTTTTGCTGAAAATGTATTTGAAATACAACAAACAAATACAATTAAGCACCTTAGAATATTTCTTGTGTATTGTGGGATAGGCTTTTACGACGGGAATTCATAACAATTAGTGGGTTTTTAGCGGGTTCGCCGTCGGACAAGTCTAGAACTGTCAAGCTTTCGTCAGGAGTAGTTCTGACTTCTTCAGGACAAAGTACCTAAGAATGAGACATGTAGACTGCCCCTTGTCTACTGATGACTCTGAAAAGAGCCGTTCACTGAAGACCGCTCCTTGTCAACAGAGAACAAGCAGATCTCGCCTATCTGCTAATATAAAGGTTTTGGTGGCTCTGAAAAGAGCCGTTCACTATAGACTGCCCCTTGTCTACAGAGAACAGGCAGATCTCGCCTATCTGCTAATATAAAGGTTTTGGTGGCTCTGAAAAGAGCCGTTTACTGAAGACTGCCCCTTGTTCTCTGTAGACAAGGGACAGTCTTTAGTGAACGGCTCTTTTCAGAGTCATCAGTAGACAAGGGGCAGTCTACATGTCTCATTCTTAGGTACTTTGTCCTGAAGAAGTCAGAGCTACTCCTGACGAAAGCTTGACAGTTCTAAACTTGTCCGACGGCGAACACGCTAAAAACCCACTAATTGTTTCTTGTGTATGTTAAATGACAAACCTTCCATTCATTATGACAATTTTTTAATTGTCAGAATAATTTGATCATGGCTTTGACGAATTAATATTTTGCCACACGTACTCACTCTTCCCACCAATGAGGCTACTAAGTTTAGACGCATCTCTTGTCCACTACTTTGATCACCAGCCTTCCAACCTTCAAGATTCGATGCCATTGTCAGACGGTTATACCAAAACCTGCTCGGTTGGTTACAAATACGTAGTGTTGACCAACCTGTAGCAAGAGCTTATCCACAACAATGGAGAATCATGTGACCAAAACCAACACTTAAACCAGAACTTGAAAAGGCCCAATCTTAACAGTTATTTTAACCTTTTACAGTCCCTGTGTGGAAGATTAAGGTCATGTCAGGGTAGTATGGATTTCAAATAGAATAGCCCATTTTGGGAAAAGAACACTATGGACCACAATGGCCTCATTCCAATTGCATAGTTCAAAAATCACAATTAAACAATCATAGTGCAAAATTTGACCTCAAGTTACAGGGTGTGAGTTTTTGTACCCAAATTTTTTAGAGGTCATTCAATGAATATACAAAGGTATTGGGGTTAAAGAACTGTGCCCTGATAGATGAGCATGTTGTGGTCCATAGTGGAAGTGTATGAATTTATTTCATGAGATACTATCCACCAATGAAATGTTGTGAATATTTAATTTATATAATTAAAACATGTTACGAAATTCCTTATGATTTTTATCGAACTTACACATGTGCAACGTCATCTAAATCCCGATCAAAGGTCCAGTAGATTAAATATTATTATTAATATAAACTGATAACGTGTACGTTTAGTGTTTAATTGATTGACGTTACCAGAAAGCCGTGAGTATTGAACTGCCAGCACTGCTGATTTCTGAAGCCTGTGAACTTGTAAGTACAGTAATTTTGTATCACGACGACAATTTGCACCTTTTACTAGAAACTTTTGTCAGTTTTCATTCCTTTGGCAATCATTCGATCTTGGAGTGTAATATGAATAACCATATACTATGTACTTACAGTGCATGAATAAACCTTAAAGGTGAACCTCATTGAAAATAAAGTTATACATCAATGGAAAGCTTATGATGTCAGGAAGCAGAAAAGAATATTTATTATTTGCATATCGTACCAGGCTAGACATAATATCCATGCAAAGATTGGATATTGGCACCCCCCTAAATTACAAAACGAAATCGTTCAAATTGGGCGCTTTCGTTGATGACGTCAGCCCAGGGACACACAGTTACTTACGGGTTTGATTGTAAACACAATGTCCGTGTATTACTGTGGCATGCATCGGGCCAATGCACGAATTCAGTCATTGTCAACTTACTTTACATGAAAAATATCTTCAATAAAATAAGAATAACATGAAGGAAATATCATGATCAAATCAAGAATGAAGTTCCTGAATAAAGTGTGTGGATTTAAAAATGGGAAACGTGCTGGCCGGGATGATTTGGGATAGGCCAAGCCATCCATGATATGCATAGGGAATATTACAGTAAAGCACGAAGAGCGAAGATTCGCTGAAGAACCGGAATGAAAACAGATAAAATAAATAACTGCTAGTGCTACCAGTTCAGATCGTCACACCAAGTTGAGATGAACTTATCACAATGAGAAAATGAAGGAATAGAATAAGGTACATGTACAGGATTATTTAATTATTTCTTAGCTTTACAACCGGTCATGGCCGGTCATGTATGATAGGCGAACTCGTATATAGATACATACGGGATGAGCTCGGTGACTGACTGAGTCTCACTACGCCGAGTGTTCAGTATCCGCGACTGTACTGTACTTGCAGACAAAATGACCGATTTGATATTCACATTCTGATATTTCCAACTTATTGCTACTTCATCAGCAAAATTTATTTAATAGTATAATAATAATTTTACAAAATACATAAATGACCATTGATACAATGGATAATAATGTTAATGAGTCAATCTCTGCATACTTTACAGTGAGAGGGGCTATACATAATGACAGAGATTATATTTTAGAATTAGGTTCTTGAGCAAATTAAAATGGGGGGGGGGGGAAGATGATTGACGAGGACTCTGCTAAACGCGGGGCGTGGGGTGCAGAGACCTCGTTGACAGACAAAACACACATTATCCGATAAGAAGAAGAAGAAGAGAGAGAGAGAGAGAGAGAAAGAGAAGAAAATAGGACAGAGGGAGAGGAATGAAAGAGATAGAGGAGAATTATAGTGAGGGTCATAGCTACTACTTAACACAAGAGCAAGATGGAACAATTGTCGGAGGCTTCTGGTGATTCTGACGAAACAGTAATAGGGCCTAATGTGAAGAAGCTCGGTGGGTACTATTGTAAGAAGGCAGACAATGGATGACAATTAAAGCACACAAAGGAACCAGAATAAGGCAAAATTAACAATCCAGTACAAGTACCGTAATGTTTCGAGTATAGGCAGCGGCTACGACGATTCATACTCAAGGACCATAGATTTTTTCAACCTGCTTTTAAAAGCAACATGGGACACAGAGTGTCTGATGTTGAGTGGAATAGTGTTCCAGAGAAGGGGTCCTTTGGTTTTAGAAGTATTGCCAGCTAAAATAGTGTTAGTATGGATGATGAATGGCTCATTGGCATGTCTCGTGTTATAAGAATGAGCAGATACATCTACGTTAAAGAAATTGTCATGTAGAAGATCTGGAGGGAGAAGACCATTATGAAACTGATACATAAAAGAGCCAAGTTGAAGTTTGTATATATCATAGAGTTTTAGAGTGCGAAGGGAGGAAAATAGAGGGTCAGTATGAGCAAGCCATAGGGAGTAGGTGCACGTTCTAATAACTCTCTTTTGAAGAAGAAATAGCGAATGTAAGTTGGTGTTGTTGGGGTCAGCCAACACAAGAGCACCATAAGACATGTATGGAAGAACAAGAGAGTTATAGAGGGTGAAAAGTGAAGATGAGGGGATGAATTGCCGGACCGTGCGAATGATACCATTGTATTTGGAAACTATTTTTGAAATGTGTTGTGTGTGGGAGTTCCATGATAAGTTGTGATCTATAAGCAGGCCTAAGAATTTAGTTGTATTTACTTTTTCAATTGGTGTGCTATCTATTTTTATATCATATGAAATATCAGGTTTATTATTAGGTTTATTCTTAAATACAATATAATTCGTTTTCTTTATATTTAGTGACAATTTATTTAGTTTGAACCAGTTAGATATTATCTTTAGTTCCTTATTTATAGTTAATTCAAGTAATTTTGGGTCATGGTGTGCAAAAAGGATGTTGGTGTCATCAGCAAACAATATAAAATGTGGAATAGATGTGGTGCAGGGAAGGTCATTAATGTAGAGGAGGAAAAGAAGAGGGCCCAAAATTGATCCCTGTGGAACACCGCAGGTAACATCAGAAGAATGAGAGCAAACACCATTAACCATGACTTTTTGGCTTCTTCCAGAGAGATAGTTTTGGATCCAATCATTAAGGTTAAATAAGAAATTAAATAAAAAGAAATGAATGCAAACCAGCCCTTCAAAACAAATTCTGCAATACATGTATTTCCATAATATTGATATATATCGATATCAATACTGACGTCACATATTCGATTTGTCACATGATCGTCAAACCTGTATTAGAAAGTGTAAGTTCTCAGGAACTTACACAAATAACCCACTGCTGTGCCCTTTGAACCCTGCATTCTCTATAGGCAGCGTGACCTTGACCCTGAATTATCTGCATAAATTACCATATTTTTACATTATTACAAGCATGGTTCTCGTTTTCCACTGACATTTATTATAAATATACACTCATATTATGTAATATACGTATCTTAAGCTTACCTCTCATAACCGCTTTCATCTCCACTTTGTCCCATAAATTATAAATTCAGGACAAAGATTATATAGAGTGTTAACTATTTCGGCAATGTCCGCCATCTTGGCACGTGATTTTTACCCGAAATCCCCAGGGGGGGGCGGCCAAGATTGGCTGAATTTTTGACGTCGTCATTGGTTTTACACGCAAACACAAAAATGTCTCAAATTATTCCAAAACTGTACGTATGTTATTAAGCACTATTTTATCAGTCTGAATCCGTTGAGGTTCGCCAGTGAACCTCATTGTAAGTACTGTTTTTTGAATGTTTTGTATGAATAACGCACGGTATGTTTATGATATATACCTAAAATTACCCCCATTGAGTATCACGGTAATGGTAACGGTTGTCGCCTGCGGTGCATAAGGTCCAGGGATCGAGTCCCGCTCACTCCCGGCTATAATTTTTTTTTTTCACATTCATTTTGAATCCAAAAATATTTATTTTTATGTGAAAATTTATACATTCACTGAGAAATATATTTTGTGCATTTTTTTTTTCTGTAACGGGGCCAATAGAGCTAAAAACACAACTCGGCACGTCGTCCAATGTCCAGGCAGTGTTGCCGTCATATTGTCTGTTTTGTTTACGATATTGGCTGTTGCCACAGTGAATAATGTAGTCCACCGTCGTCTGCGAAATCCCCACATTTTGGGTCATTTTCCCGGCATTTCGGGTATATGAACAAACTGTATGATGCCGGTTTTCCGGCATTTCGGGTTCAAATGGTTTTATATTGAAAGAAATTGGACGAATGGGGTATCAGAATACGCGTAAATAAATCATCCTTGTTTCTATGTTAAAATTTTGTGAAGACAATTATTACTTCTGAATCTATAGGCGTAATTGTACTACTACTGCGTTACTTTTTGTGCAGTCTTTATAATATTATGCAGTGTCAGGTGTTTGCAGTTACATCTCTCCAGGTTTGCAGTTGTGATCTATAGTGATTTTACTCAGCCCATTAATATGGAAGAAGTCTTGGGAGCAGAGACAGGTAAAATATTTCGGCTTTTCAAAACATGAAACATGTACAATATAGAGGAAGTTCACTTTTGTGGGTGTGGGTAGGGTGATTTTATTTTTTGATTTGTTCGGGTTTTGACAACCCTGGATAACACAAGAAAGCCTCTATTGAAGCTTATTTCCATTGGGGTCCATTTGAACAGCGGGACGGGTTTGGAACAGTCAGGGCCGTTAACACCCTACTCTTTTCGAAACTGGCTGCGAGATACATGTACAGGTATGGCTCTCTGCACACAGGACCGACGGCCTAACGTCCCTTCCGAAGGACGGAGTACTTACCCAATTCTAAATGAACCATCATAGAGCGGAAGTCTGAATTTAATCTACAGAGATTGTCAATTGATTTCAGACTTTTTTCCAAGTCAATATCCCAGCAAATCGCCACCGCTTGGAATTGAAACCGAGACTGCCTGCACTGGAGGCAAGTACCCTAACCATTGCGCCACGCTCTCCCTTGGTGATGGAGGAGAAAATCAGGCTGCATGTTAGAATATGTAGTATAAGTTGATATTGCGCTTTGAGTAAAAGAGGGTCAGCGTCTTTTTTGGATCACAGCGAGGGCTTCTTCTTTATTTTTAGATCACAACATGACTAGCCTTACAATATAAACTATATGTATTACACTTTTAAGTGTAAAAACACTAACAAACAGTATTACAATAAGTTACACTCTAAATTAGAAAGACTTAAAATTTAAATCTTAGTTGAGACTTGAAAATTTTAAGATTTATTTTACATGGGGTTTGATTTAAATTTTCTTTGGGATCGGGAAAAAGAAAATCTATTTTTAAATCTTTCGAAAGACTTAAACAGTAAACCAATCACAACGCGATGGTACGTGCACGTGATCAAATCGAAACGTTTTCCTGGACTGCTCAGCCGCCATCTTTCTTTTGCGATTTCGTGTGGTGGTGAGCGAATGAATGAAGTGATATGGACGAATTTGTTTTGCAGAATGGCATCCCAGATGCTGTAATTACCAATGTCAGTGACTATAACTTCCATGAGAAAGCTTACATTGTTGTGCACGAAGGGCATTATCTTCAATCGCCGAGGTAGTAGTCTGTGCTTCTGCTGTATAAGCTTACCTATACACATAATATAATTTATAAATGGGTAAGCTTATTTCCATGAAGGATCACACTCGGCCACTGCAGTGACACTGAAATTATCACTGGCACTGCAGACTATTGCTTGAACTTAATGAAAGAAGTAGTCCTGACTTGGTATTACTGCCGTGAATAGACGTATTGCTTGATAAGAAGTCACACAGACTTGTATTTAATATCGATATTTAAATCCCCATAAAGATTTATATTATTTTGAAATAAATCCAAGATATGCTTAAAAGTAAATTTTAAAGGACTTGAATATTAAATCCAATGGACTTGTATTTTTAAATCAATGTGGGACTGAAATTTATAAAACTTTGTAAAGACTTATTTTAATCCTATATTGATTGGTCCCTAACTACAGTCTCTGAAAGTTTTGAAAGTAAGTCTTTTGGATTTGAATTTAAATCCCTGTAATTTAGAGTTGTAATTGTATTGAACTATTATTTGTCCATATAAATATTCTAAAGCAGCTATAATATTATATATTATCAGTGGAAAAGATCATACATGATGGTGGTTTGTTGCAAAGCCCACCAGGTGGGAAACCGAAGATGTACGAGTGTGGAGGAATACTCCTAGCTGAGCATCACGTGAAGTCATCTACCATGGAAGCTCTGAAGACGTGGCAAGCAAGACAGGACGATGCATTCGTTGTATCATACCCAAAAGCAGGTACTTTTATGCTGGTTTTATTCAAGCCGCTTTGCCGTTCTGATGACGATATTTACGTCATACGCAATCAGCCTAGCAACGTCAGCGGTGGCTATCGACAAGCCGATGTATCGATTACTCCGCCGCTTTGCTCAAAGCGGCAAATCGCTATGGTCTGTCTCATCTTAAGTTGAGAGTAACGCACTGTAATCTGCCACTGCAAAACCCAACATGGCGTTACTCTCAACGTGAGACAAGACACACTATTAGGAGTTGATTTCAAGTCAACTCAGGAGCGTTGCCGCTCTGACGTATGAGAGCTTATGAGAACAGAACGAGTTTTGGCCAGTAAACAAAGAGCGGGGACTTTGGATTTCAGAGTCATGGCGCTGAGTATCGTGCCGCTTGGTGACTACCACTTGAAATACAAGCGGCGTACATAATGAAGCGGCCTGGTGAAGCGGGCGCGTCACGCCGCTAAGCGGCAAGCGGCATGCAGTATAAAAACCAGTATTTATACATACACACAGATAGATAAACAGCAATACCTACAGATGTACAGGTTTGGCACGAGAAGTCAGAGTTTAATTTATAGCCTATACAGGGTGCCTCATTAAAAACGCGACGCACACCTTTTTTTCTCAAATTTATTTATAACCAATAGTCAAAATTTCAGAATTTCAATGGTCAGAGTTTCTGAAAATGCATTATCTTTGAGAAAAAAATGCTGAAACAATGGTGAAATTAGTATCTTGAGTCGTTGAGATATGACAATGTAGGTAAAATCAAAACAGAGTCCAAATCAAAACAGTCCACGAAATTGATATTATGCACTTGAGTATTTTGGAGTTCATTTCGCAAGGTCTTACTGATCGATAACACATGTTGACCGCCACTCACTTCAGGCGAGTAAAAAATCTCAGGCTACGTTATACTACACCACGTGATCTGATTGAAATTCAATTCACGGATAATTTTTGGAATTTTTATGGAATAATGCTTACATAAAAATGAGACAGCTAACAAAATTCTACACACTTTAATTTTAATCTACACACGTTGTTCATTCTAATGTTCTTAATTTTTAATCATGCCTATTTTGGACAATTTTTCTGCACACCCATGCCCTAATTTGATAAAATGGTTTAACTCAAAGATAGAATGTTTACCAAGTTACGGCTTTGCTGCAAATTGTTAAGCTCTAATTTGGTAAAAAAATTATATATACATGTTTATTAGCTGGACACTTGGTGTCCCCGCACACACCTCTCACTTTTTTTTGTCAGTTTTTGAGTTCAAGACGCACGGTTCTCTCACAAGACGCAAGCTAACGACTATCATATCCGTTCAACACATATATTCAAGTGCAAGGAACAAAATCTGGTTTCTTTAGACGAAATAAATTACAGGAGATATTCATCATTTTCTACCCCGGTATCCAAAGATTTATCAAATCGCGCATAGCACATTCACGTGTATCGATCCCGGGTATTAATTTCAGAGTCTCTGCTGTATAGTGTAATTATTAACCGGGCGATGTCGGTGTGCCCCCCCCCCCTCTGAAAAAGGTCTGGCGACGCCATTGTAAAGAAGACATTAAAGTATACTCATCGATCTCTTTATTGAACATTTTTGTTGAAGGATCTACTTGGACACAAGAAATAGTTTCCGCAATTGTAAACGAAGGTGATCTGGAACGGATCAACAAGAGTCACACCGCATTTCGAGTTCCATTTTTGGAGGCTACATTTCTTAGTTCAACAAAGGTATTTTCATAGAATTGAATCACAAACGTAACAAACGGTGCACTTTTGCTTCATAACCATTAAAGTATAGGGCATTTCTTGTGCTGGCTTTATTATAGCCCCCTCTAAGTATATTCGTAGTTTATCAAGTAGCATTATATCAGTGTAAATTTTGTTAAAACATTTAATTTTATAATAAAATTTACATATAATACTAATTGAGGAAGTACGTTTCGAGAGGGGCTACGCATATTAGAGAATAAACAAATTGGCATACAGTCGGTTATAAACATCTACCTAAAAGTAATGACAGTTATTCCAAAACGGTTGATCGTATGCCAAATTTGGGATATGCATTCGAAGCAGAATATATTTCTGCGCATTATGATGCCTCATGACACAAAACTGTATTATGACATTAGAAGTGAAGATACTGGTATAGAGTATACTCCTTTATGGCTTGGAGGGCTATACTATGACTAAAGGTTCGTTCATACTACCACCGCATTTGCGATGCGTTGCTTTGCGATGCCGATATATCGATTACTTTTGCCGCAACTCAACGCAACTCGTCGCATTTCCAAGTTAAAATGTATTTAACTTCATTGCGATATCGCAATGCAGTATTTTGCAGCACGATGCAGTGCGACGACGCACCGCATCGCAAAGCAACGCATCGCAAATGCGGTGGTAGTATGAACGAACCTTAAAGCAGATGAGAACCGGGTACTTGCTGCTGAAATGTGGTTCTGAAGAAGAATACTAAACATCAGTTGGAAGGAGAAAAGATCAAAGAAACTTGGTGTGAAGAAGCAGCTGCTTGGAGAGTTGGTAACAAGAAAGTTAACCCTCTTCAGGCGGGTGTCGACTGCAGACGACAATTAAGTTTCAAAATATTTTTAAAAATTCAAAAATTTTGGACTTGTACATTTGCATGTCCATATTTGGAACCAGCGTAAAATATGCATTAAAATGAGTACAAACAAGCCTAGTATTGGTTCAGTGGTTCTTGAGATAGCTCTTGATATTTGGAGAAAATATCTGGGAACTTAGACTTTTTATGTCGAAGCCTAGCCTATAGCTAGCACGCAGATCATTAACATACCTTAGTCACATCCTGAGAGGAAGTGGCAGTGTACTAACATTCCAGGTAATAGAAGGAAACGTTGAAGGGAATAGGAAGAGAGGACGACAGAAGAAACAATGGTTTGACAATATTAAAGAATGGACAGGAATGAACCTAGTGCACGCCAATCGTCTAGCTTAGAACAGAACAACTTGGAAGGAGATAAGAAGATGCAGCCAGATGGTAGCCAATCGTCAGACGTGACATCGGCCGAAGAAGAAGAAGATGACACCTCATTTGTTGCATTGGTCCCAATGTTGATGTCGCAACGTACATTTAAATGCACGAAACTCAAGATTTGAAAGATTTTAAAATCCAATTACCTCGTATTCAGTATCCATTGAAGGATATCTGTTCAGCTCTCATTGGATTATTCTTTTTGCTTCATCCTCTTGGAGGGGATCAAAACATGTGATAATCAATTACAATTGGTATTATTCACATCAGTGATCATTATTCACGTAATGTCGGATTGTAACATGAAGATTTCAATTTTTTTTTTGACCGACGAGGTCCGAAATTGTACTGTCAGTGGTAAAGTTAGATTCAATCTTTTTTTTGATTTGGAGGTGTTACCAACATATGCAACCCTTGGTCTTACTATTATTGTGACCTTCGTGGTCCCCCAAAACATTGAACTTAGCATGTTTTAATATGGGATTAAGTAAACAATGACCACCGATGTGAATAATGATATTTTTTATTGACTATCACATGTTTAGACCTCTTCAAATTTACGAAACAAGAAGACTAATCCAATGAGAGCTGAAAACATTTTCTGCCATGTACGCTGAATACAAGAGATATGGCGGACACAGTATGATGGCGCTGCACGAAGTGGGTAAAGGTTTTTGAATTTGCCGGGTTTTACCAAGATTGAATACTGCCCTCCTATTGTGTGCGCCATACTTTGAAAATGCTAATAGGATTTTGCTGCAATTTTTAAATCTTGTGTTACCTTCTTTAAAGAACGCTGCTACATCAATATTGGGACCATTGCAAAAAATGAGGTGTCAAAATAAATTCTGTTTCGAATGCATATCCCACATTTGGCACATGGAATAATGGTCATTCATTAAAGGGGGGGGGGGGTAATTACTTTATAGTAGATGCTTATATTATTTAAATAACTATTGTACTATTTTATCTACCAATATTATTATTCTACTCTCTATGTTTGTAGGAAATCCACGTCCCGCCAACCCATGAAATAGTAGACAAGATGAAGTCACCTCGTACCATCAAATCTCACCTACCAGGACATCTATTGCCACCTGACATCATGAAGAAGAAGGCAAGGATTGTCTATGTTGCCAGGAATCCCAAGGATTTAGCTGTGTCGTTTTTTTACTTCCGCAAGTTAAATCCTTCGATACCTCAAGATGGCAAAAGTTGGAATGCCTTTTTTGAAGAGTTTTATCCTGGAAAAAGTAAGTATTAGTTAAGTGAAAAAACTCACTTTGGTGACCACTCTCTGGCTAGTAAGGTTTGACGATTGATTCGACTTCTATGGACCATTTAGAATCAAAATAGCCTCCATGTCCCTCGCGATAATCCCGGCATTTTTTGCTGGAGGCCAAAATCCAAAATGGCCGCCGCCACCATTTTGAAAATGTAAGTTTTGAACCAGAGAACCTATATAATCATGCACAAAGACACTTTTTTTGTTATTTCGAGTACAAGGATTCCGATTCTGACATTAGTTTGACATTACGGCATCATTTTCACCCAGAAATCCAAGATGGTGGCCGGCACCATCTTGAAAAATTTGGTTTTGAACCAGAGGACCTAAAAGCGTGTACAAAGATACTTTTTGGCATTAGTCGACCACAAGGATTTTGAATCTGACATTACTTTGACAGTACGACCTCATTCTTACCCATAAGATTCAAAAATAGCCCCGACTACGTCGACGGCTACGATGATGAAAATGATGACGAAGACGACAATGATGATGATGATGACGGGGATTAAGACGAAGCTGATATTGATAATGATAATGACGACATAATCTTCGACATGAACCAAATGTGCTGTTTTTAAAGTTTGAAGACATGAAAAAGGTAGGATCATTGCACACATTATGCAGAATGGGCGACTGCAGATAACGCTTTTTCAATGAAAAATGAACTTTGCTGCTTGGATGATGTCACGATGAGGTTGGCATTGTTTCCGTATTGAAAAGCGTGTTCCGACGGATCTGCACTCGACAGGCCTCATAATACAGACCGCAAAATAATTAAATCTGGTAACACTTCCTTGTGAGTGTAGTTCCTTGTGTGTGTGACTAACATGTTTTGAAATATGGGGTGTATTGAAAACGAATATAACTGGTTCCCTAATGGGCACCCTTGGGCATTTCGAGAAATTCAGGGTCAAAGTTTACACAGAGGTCAAACTCAAAATTCTTCCGATTTGATTAAAACCTATTGCAAAATATTACTGATAAAACCTACTTTGTTGCAAACTCTTTGCAGTTGTATCAGCAGATAGGAGAAGTATGCTTGTTTTCTGTTGACCAGGGACAGTCTTCAGTGAACGGCTCTTTTCAGAGCTGCGAAACCGTTTAAATTAGCAGATAGGCGAGATATCCTGAAGAAAGTTTAACAGTTCTAAACGTGTCCGACGGCGAACCGCTAAAAACTTTTGGATGAAATAAAAACCCCAGGCTCCGGGCTGCTCCGTCCAGTTGGAGCTGGTTTGTCCTAAACAATTGAACGCAGTTAAAAGCGCCGGTAACCGGCGGTCGATTTTTAATTTCCTCCCTAATTACTAATTGCAAAATTTATTTAGGACACAAGGAATCAAACACAGAAAAATGATCCAATTGTGAAAATGGTCTATAAATGTTTGTCTTGTTATAAGAATTAAAAAAAGAAATAATTTGCACTACCTACTATGTTTCGTTACCACGGTAACAGTGCCGCCGAGAGCCATTACGGGCCCGGGGGTAATATGAACTCACAGGCCCCTTTGATCAGCGATGACGGTGCAGGACTTCATAAGTGTATGTGTGTGTGTGCGGGAGGGGGGGGGGCAGTGGCGTAAAATGTTTGTGATATGGGGGAGGGAGGTTGGTGTAAAATCCTTGAACACATGTTGAAGCGAAGCAAAGTAGTGTGTTAAGCTGCAATGTGAGCATTGCACTAAAGGGAACAAACAAAAGGCATTTACTATAATATTGATTTCGACGGCGAATCCGTTTTAAACCCCAATATCGGTGTGTTTCGTTTTTATATAATTTTCTTTATTGTCTTTCAGGATCTGAAAGGAACTGTTGAACGAATTGCAGATTTCCTAGGTTACACATTTTCAGATGATGTAATTGACAGAATAGTCAGTCATTGTACGTTTGGAAATATGAAGGCCAATCCGATGACAAATCCAGATACGCTAGTAGCCAAAGTCATTGAAGCTAAGCTAAGACATATGAAGAATGGTGCCGAGGAAGTAGCTGACAGCAATGATAACGTTGCTCCCAAAGATCGCCCATCATTCATGCGAATAGGTGAGATATACAGACCACACAATCAGTTATTTTCATCCGTGTATACTAAAAGTATTCGAAACCAGGAGCTCTAATTTAAGACCTCATTTGTTGAAATTGGTTGAGAATTTAAGAAATGGTGATCTAAAACCCAAGGAAGGAACAAAATCAAAAAGTTGCACTTCTAATTATTGGAAAGCATGGCGCTCTTCTTTGAGAACGTTGTGTGTGTATGTACAACAGAGCATGATTTGGAGCAAACTGTGTCTTCTGGTAATGCATCTTCCTTAGGATTTTGGACCATCGTGTCTTTGTTTCCAGTGGCGTAGCGTCGATGGATCTGAAATTTTTAAAAATCCCATAGGAAAATGGCCTAAAAACGGCTTTTGCCCACAATCAGACCTGGTGCCCCCCAATCATGGTCGGTGCCCTCCTCCAATATGATGACCCACGCTACGCCACTGTTTATTTTGCAAATCAGTATGCGCATAGGATAGCAGATTGTGATCGTTTAGAGGTTGAAGGTTCGAACCTCTACCGTAACGTTTTGGAATTTCACTCCATTGACAATATTTTATTATTATATCATGTTTATGTTAGTTATAGGTTAATGAACGCGTTTTACTTGTTGGGAAATAAATTAGGCAAAATAATGCACGCGCGCTGATGTTGATGTGTCAAATGCACGAGCTCCGAATTTATTGGAAAATATACAAATTTAGAGACAAATATAAATGCATCAACCCGCCCGAAAAATGAATCAAGCCTAAGCGACGCGAACGCGTGCGAAGCACTGCGCGTAGTACGCGGAGTGCACAGTATACACAATCAATGCATGGTTTGGATTTTTCTAATGCTTGCTCTGATTGGTTCTCGCTATCTAAGAGTGTATGAATGTATTTCAATGCATTACCCATTCTGGCTGTCATTCTGGACGCCATTTTGAATTGAAAAGATGTCAATGAAACTAAATGGGCACAATTTATATTTGTTGGTTAGAAAAATTCATTCATTATTTATTATTAGGTCGTTATATTTTATTTTTATGTTGTTATAATGTGTTTTAAAAGGGCATTTTGTGATCCACAGCATCATCACCCCACTTTTCTCAAAAAAAGTTGAGATTTTTATATCACTGGAAACCTCTGGCTACACAATGTTTATGTACAAAATATTTCTTGCAGATTAATTCGTTTTGCAAAGATATCGTGAAATTTGAATTTCGTTCTGGTATACCATATATAAATGAAAAATGTTATAAAAAGAGGATGATCTGAATTTCCTACACTCATAGAAATTTTTCGTTGGCATTACTCAGTAAGTTGATGTAAGTCCTTGCGTCAAATTTCCGAGTAATGCCAATGCGTACAATTTTGAGTAACGCTGACTCGATATCATTATGTTGGTCGCACTCATTTGCACTAACTTTATTGAGTTGTTACAACTCAGAAAATAAAACCAGGTTAGCATAATTTCCTAGAGGTGTGCTATAGTATACAAAATTTTGCACTGATTACAAAAATAAATATTTGAATACTGCTAATTGTGCAGAAAATGATCAAATTACGTGAATTAAGTAACAAAGTACTAAATTGGAATAACTCAAAACAATAAGTACCAGTAACTTAATATGAACGAGTTATATCAACTTACATGTTGAGTTACAATAACTCAACTAATTGGTTCTTTGAACCTTGTTTATTTTTCTAAGTTCCCTGAACTTGAATTCAGAAGTTGGCATTACTTAAAAAGTTGACGCAACGACTTACATCAACTTTTAAGTAATGCCAACAAAGTTGATTAGTTGACGGAACTTTTTTGAGCTTTTTCAGCATTTTTAAGTTCGGATAACTAAAATGAATTTTGTTTTGGCAACTTTTACACTATTTTTGAGTTGTCCAAACTTACTCCTTTTGAATTGCGCCAACAAGGCGAACAAGTCATTTCTATGAGTGTACTCAAACTTTTTCTGAATGTTTATATAACATGAAAATGCAAGGTAACTTGCTAAAAGAATCATGCACACGAACTCACCCTAGAGCCTCGAGTAATGCATAGTTGAACAATTGTCTCAAGTATAATGTAGATATTTGTCTTAGTCTAAATCGCTTAGAACATTCCAAATAACAAACAATACAAATCATTCAACCCCCTGAACATAACATTTCTATTGGTAAAATGGCCTTTATCATACGTTTGTTAATATTATTCATAAGAACTGATTTGTTGAACTTCTGCGTCTGTCATGATGCTGGTTTCGTTTTCACTATACTATATGTAATAATTATTTCCTTTATTGTTTTGTAGGAAAAGTTGGTGATTGGAAGAGTCATTTCACTGTAGCCCAGAACGAGACCATGGATGAACTAATACGGGAGAAGCTGGCAGGGAGTGGACTCGTATTTGAATGTTAAAATTGAGCACCTGTGTCAGGGTCTTAGCTGGGAATTACGGTTTGCCCGTCATTTGAATAAAATTGCCTGTCCTAATTTGACCGTTAATACGAGCGAATTACGTCTCTGCAATTTAAACACGATTTAGGCGAAATAAGGTATGCTTGAATTTTTCGCCAAAATGTGGAAACAAATTCCAAATTGTTTGTGTTTCCCCAGTAGAACTTATGATGTAGAACACATTGACAAGAGAAAATCACGTTTATAGCCATTGATCGGAAGTGGATGACATGTGACCGGAAGTTGATCATGTTACATTTGTGCCCCCACCCAATGGTACTAGTACCAACGTGGGTGTCGTTCAGACTGTTTATGACCGATAATGCAATAATTGTTTGTTATTTTTTCTAGAAATGCTACGCTTTATGTTACATAGCACAATAACGTCACTTACATGTATCAGCTATAACAAAAAAAGTCGAAAAGTTATAGCACATATTCGGGGTCAAAGTTCATGTACGGGTTGCTTCTAAATTACCTTCAATATGCTGAAGCTTCAGCAAATTTCACTACGATCAGACGCTGGAGGCAGAAATGTCAACTTGAACACTTGAATATTTGTGTACGCAATTAGCTCTAGTTTTCATGTATTTCTACAATAGTATGCAGATTAAATATTTCCAACATCGAGATCATAAATATGTAGATTAATTTCTGATTGAATGGAACTCCGAAAATATAATAATAGCTGATTCAAGTAACGGATTTTTTTTTTGTAATCATAAATATAATGGTAAGTTTAATTTTAAGATAATAATTTTCGTTTCCAATTGTCTTTTTTGAATACATAATGTGCTTTTAAAACATAAAAGTAATTTATAATTTTAAAGCACATTATTGCAAACTAAATGTGATAAAATTATAGATGCACGAAGTTGATGAATAATAACAAAGCAGGCCCAGGCCCGCAGCCAGGATTTTTTTTTGGGGGGGGGGTGCTGATTTTGAAAAGGTGGACCTTTTTTTCTTCAAAATTTGGGCCTTTTTTGGACGGGGGCATAATAAAAACCTCTATTTTCCCTTGCTACGTTCACAAATGGGACTTTTTGTTTCAAAAAGGCATAAAACCTCTATTTTTTTGTTCGCTACGCTCACAAATGAGACTATTTGGGCCTTTGGCATTGGGGGGAGGTGAGCGAGCGTCAGGGTATTATCAGTTAGTAGGTGAAGCGAAGTTATGGTACGGGGAAAGCATCATTCTGGATGAACCGAGAAGGCAATACCCGGTTCGTATGACACTGAGCGCACGATAGTACAGTAAGCAAAAGAGTTAAGGTAGTGTTCACCCCTGTATATCATAAACAAAGACAAATGTGTAAAAAATTAAAACAAGCTGCCGATGCCTGTACTCTTTAGCTCTGATATTTGAATTGATAATTGGTTGAGAATTAGTAAAGGTGATTCAAAACCTAATGAAGATATGTAATAAAAAGTTGCACTTTTGTGTTCTAATCAATGAAAGCACGACGCTAGTTTTTTCGTGCTAATCAATTGTTCGCGAACGCTTTGTGTACGAATCAATAGGGCATGCAATGTGGCAAACTGCAACTTTTAAATTTGCATCTTCCTTGGGTTTTTGGATCGTCGTGTCTTTATTTCTTGAACAATTTCAACGAATGATGTCTTAAATTTGAGCTAAAACATACAGCTATTGGCTGTTGGTTCCAATTATGGCATATCTGCCTTTGTGTAGGATATACATGGGGTGAACGTAACTGGTACCCCGGGCTGGTACCTTATTATTTGGCTTACTGTATACTGACATTGATTCAATACTGACTGTGTAGAGCGTTAACTAATCTCGTCAAGCTCCACCCCATTAGCATCGTTTTTGAAATTCCAGATACAGTATATAGTTTTGCAATACCACTTTCAATCAGGCCCTTCACTGAGACCCACTTCACTGTAACCTTACATGAATCATTAAAGTGAAAGCCCCACTTTGGGTACAGTTCCTTAGGAAATTAGTCAAAGTTCACATTTATCGATGTAAAATCTGAAAAACAGCGGCTTTTTCGACGGGAATAAGCCAACTATGATGCAATTTTATCAGTTTCGCCGTCGAGCAATGATTAAAGGAGGAAAGAGGAAAAGTGACCCCGCCCTGGGTTCAATTCCCGGGCGGGACTTTTCCTCTTTCTCCTTTAATCATTGCTCGACGGCGAAACTGATAAAATTGCATCATAGTTGGCTTATTCCCGTCGAAAAAAGCCGCTGTTTTTCATGTCATGTCCCTCTACAGTGAGGACGGCATTATTTACGCTTGTCAAAGCCCGAGCCACATCGGGATGACTTGCACGGAGGAAGTAGGGCTAAGTGACCGCTTATAGGTTGAATTCCCAGTCTGCCTAATCATGAAGCTCTCGTGGCTAAGTGGTTAAGGCGCTGGTCTCGTAAACCAGTTATTTACGCTTGTCAAAGCCCGAGCCACATCTGGATGACTTGCACGGAGGAAGTAGGGCTAAGGGACGCACCATTAGATACTCAGGGGGGGGGGGTAGGAAGTTGGGGTCGGGGGAAGAATTTTTTTTTCGCCGGCGAAGGCGGCGAATTTTTTTATTTTTAATTTCATGCATTTATACACAGTTAGGTGGGGAAGGTTTTTTTTTTTTAGTGTTGGTGGGGAAAGTTTTTTTTTTTTGCTCATGTAGTGGGGGAAGTTTTTTGTTGTTGAAAAACTTCCTACTCCCCCCTGAGAATCAAATGGTGCGTCCCTAAGTGACCAGCTTATAGGTTGAATTCCCAGTCTGCCTAATCATGAAGCTCCCGTGGCTAAGTGGTTAAGGCGCTGGTCTCGTAAACCAGAGGTCCTGGGTTCAATGAAACTCCCGGACGGGATCACTTTTCCTCTTTCCTCCTTTAATCATTGCTCGACGGCGAAACTGATAAAATTGCATCATAGTTTGCTTATTCCCGTCGAAAAAAGCCGCTGTTTTTCACGTCATGTCCCTCTACAGTGAGGACGGCATTATTTACGCTTGTCAAAGCCCGAGCCACATCGGGATGACTTGCACGGAGGAAGTAGGGCTAAGTGACCGCTTATAGGTTGAATTCCCAGTCTGCCTAATCATGAAGCTCTCGTGGCTAAGTGGTTAAGGCGCTGGTCTCGTAAACCAGTTATTTACGCTTGTCAAAGCCCGAGCCACATCTGGATGACTTGCACGGCGGAAGTAGGGCTAAGGGACGCACCATTAGATACTCAGGGGGGGTAGGAAGTTGGGGTCGGGGAAGAATTTTTTTTCGCCGGCGAAGGCGGCGAATTTTTTTATTTTAATTTCATGCATTTATACACAGTTAGGTGGGGAAGGTTTTTTTTTTTTAGTGTTGGTGGGGAAAGTTTTTTTTTTTGCTCATGTAGTGGGGAAGTTTTTGTTGTTGAAAAACTTCCTACTCCCCCCTGAGAATCAAATGGTGCGTCCCTAAGTGACCAGCTTATAGGTTGAATTCCCAGTCTGCCTAATCATGAAGCTCCCGTGGCTAAGTGGTTAAGGCGCTGGTCTCGTAAACCAGAGGTCCTGGGTTCAATTCCCGGACGGGATCACTTTTCCTCTTTCCTCCTTTAATCATTGCTCGACGGCGAAACTGATAAAATTGCATCATAGTTTGCTTATTCCCGTCGAAAAAAGCCGCTGTTTTTCACGTCATGTCCCTCTACAGTGAGGACGGCATTATTTACGCTTGTCAAAGCCCGAGCCACATCGGGATGACTTGCACGGAGGAAGTAGGGCTAAGTGACCGCTTATAGGTTGAATTCCCAGTCTGCCTAATCATGAAGCTCCCGTGGCTAAGTGGTTAAGGCGCTGGTCTCGTAAACCAGAGGTCCTGGGTTCAATTCCCGGACGGGATCACTTTCCCTCTTTCCTCCTTTAATCATTGCTCGACGGCGAAACTGATAAAATTGCATCATAGATTTAAAATCTGTTCTGTCTGTCATCAAAGTAACAGGTGTATTGTCAGTTCTTCTGTGGAGAACTGGACAGGCGGGGCCTCCTGTTTGAAGTTCATAGGCGAGTTCATATGCATGCATATGATGTTCAGGTATATTCGTCACCCCGCTCCAATAATTACTCACATTCAGCCGAATTGCGCTTTCTGCCTGAATCATGTCTCTATTGGCATTTGCACCTGCTGTAATATAATGCCATTGACATTGACCATTTGGGTACGTTAGGTAATTTTGACAGGTGACAAATCATGAGTTGGGCATTTTAATAACAGATTTTATGCCTAATTACTCAGCTGTTTGTTTGAATATTTTGTTCTGACTTATGCTTCAGTCACCGGCCAAAGTCACTGATAGTCACATGTATCAGTTATATATTCACCGTAATTGTTTCTAACAATTCCTTTTAATTTGTCTCATTATCATTTGCTCCTGTCCAAAGATTGGTGAATAAATATTTTTATATGCATGCTTTAACATTATTTTGCATATACTTTTTTCTCAAAACTACACAAAATCAATTATTGGTCTAATACTCAAATGCAAGTCCACTTCCAGCAAGTTTCTCTTGCACAAAGATGTCAAAGGCTTCGTTTTGTGCCACAGTAAAATGATTTTTCCAATCACCTACTGTACCTATAATAAAGAAAAGAAGAAATAACATATAGAATTGCAGATTCATACGTAGTGGTAATAAAATTAAAGTAATTTAAATTCAACTTCGACACTACTTGTTTATTTTGCTTACCGGGAGTGCTTTCGATGAATTTCCTCGCCAGCCGATGTTGTTAGCTCTGATTTTTCTTGGATGCGGCTAGAGACCAACCTGATCAGAAGCAAGAATCTTCATTGAACTGAGACACAGGGTTGGAACTAGATCATGGACAACCTGATCAAACCCAGAGACACCAGTGGCAGGAACTTCGGTGACATCCTCGAGTGTGATGTCACCTGACAAGTTGGTCTTTATAGCCGTTAAGATAAAAGCTACCGATAAAAGAATTTTAAATGATTGTAACAAACCTTTCCTCATAAATGAAGGCTTCTCTTGTTTAGGTTCTTCAATGGTTACACCGTCCTTGGAAGCCAAGTCCTTCTTTCGTTGATCCTGTGACTTACGAGTTTTTTTATACAATGTGTCTGGATTGGTCATTGGATTTTTCTTCATGCTTGCAAACGAACAGTGATCAACGATACCGTTGATGACGTCATCAGACAATGTATAACCCAAAAACTTGGCTACTTTCTCAACGACTGATTTTAGATCCTGCCAATGAAAGAAAAGAATGAAGAATTTCGATTTAATAAATTCATTACAATATGCAGTAAGTTTGGACGAAACAAAGCAAATTGGTCTCAATAGCTACGTTATTTAGCTATTTATCGCAAAAGAGTTCGACAAGACTTTAGAATAACTGCCGCCACCCGAGAGATTAGTATCAGTGGTACGGTAAGCTGTTAGAGTTGGAAATAAGGTTGGTGCTAGTTGTTGTGGTTGGCGAGGATTATGATAAAGCTTTTGGTTGGGGTGGCGGCAACTTCAGTAATTCAAAAGTTACTTCGGAAGTTCATTTCACGAATTTGTAAGTGATGGCTACCTCATTTATTCAAAATAGGAACAAAGAAACTATTTTCATTTTTAATATTAGATTTGAATATTATGCAAGAATGATGTTATTAATACTTTGTTACCCTTTTCATGTCTTCAAATTTCACAAAGAGAACATTAGGCTCATGTCGTAGATTCCAATAGAACAGAAAATGCTCCCACCACGGTCCAAAAGCAACTGTGAAATATAAGCAGTAATTACATGCATAAAGCGACAACGTAACATAGTTTTATTTTATTTTTGAGTTAAAATTTTTACGGAGTGGAGACCCTTCCCTGAACCCGATTGAGTTCGCCACTTATGGATATTGAACAGTAAAAATAGTTACTTAATTCCTTGAGAGTTGGACTTGTGTTCAATATCATGTTGTTTCGGAAAACTGCGTAGATATGATGAAACGTTGTTTAGAGTTTAATCACGGTTAAAGTTAAAAAGTTAAATCCTTCCCAAGCCTTTCGGCCTATTGGGCGGCGCCTATCTCCGTTTCATAACCCTAGGCCACATGTCTGCAAGCAGAAAAGCTACAGCAGGGGGTTAGTCCACTGGTAACCATGTGTTTAACTTTCCCTACTCCATTCTTTCAATGCCGAACGCCTGGCAAGAAGGCAGTAGGTACCATTTTTAAAGCCTTTGGTATGGCCCGGCCGGGATTCGAACCCGCGACCTCCCGATCGTGAGGCGGACGCTCTAACCACAAGGCCACCACGCCGGTACTGGTAGCTTATCACGGTACTGGTAGCTTATTCTTCATTTGTTGAATAAGAGTTACATTTAGATGGCATCCATTAAGGGTGATTAACCCGAAAAGCGTTAAAAATAGGTTTACAACATTTTAGGGTTAGGGGTAAGGTTAGGTTTAGGATTAGAATTTAGGTGCCTGTTATATACCTACCTTTCCCGGTAAAGAAATCCTCAAAGAACTCATTCCATGACTTCGGTGTAGGCAAGTTGGGATTCTTAATATGAAAATAGTAGAAAGATACGCACACATCTTTAGGGTTCCTGGCAACGTATACAATCCTTGCTTTCTTCTTGAAGACGTCTGGTGGTAGTAGATGCCCTGGCAGGTGAGATTTGATGGTCCTTGGGGACTTCATTTTATCGACGATTTCGTATGTTTCAGGAATCTGTTATAGAGAGTATAAAAAGGCTGCGCTAAACCCCATTTAACCCCAATGACACTACTGTCTTTTTAATAGAGATGGTCAATCAATTATAGAAAAACACATTCGGTCATTTCAAATATTGAGTTTTAGGTTTGGTTTTAGTTTTGGTCACGTGGTTTCCTATTATCCTGCCTAAGCTCTTGAGTGGCTTCATTATCGATTGCTAATCTTTGTCTGACCCTTTGTTAGAAACATTAAATTTGTAGCAAGCCGTTTCAGTTTTTAATTCAGTTTGTTATGTAATTGGAAATCAGGCTTGAAGTTACCTTGATCGGGTGTAATTATACGGTGATATGAAAGTATGCCAACTACGACAGACCGAAGTAAGACTTAATCAGATTTCATCAACTATACCGCCCGCAGTGATACATATTGATAATAATTATGTTAGCACAATAGGCCATTACACTTATGGTTAAATACCCTATACTGTGTCCTCCCACCACAAATAGTGTTATGATTGCGGACCAGATCTGCTCTACTTTTTAATTCTTTGATTTTTGGTTTCGAACAAAAGAGAAACCAAACCTTACAATTTGAAATGAGGATTTTCAAAAACAATAAGGATAGTACACGATCGAACCCAATGCTAATAAAAGAACAGATATCATATTTGATTTAATAAAGTAAGCTATACTTTATCACCCCTTTTCTCCATACAAACACTTCCAACGCTTACTTCCACCCATGATAACTCTTTCAAACGATTATACTTCCATCACGTCTACATCCATGGACTTATTTGTCTTCAGCGTTAAGTGAAGACGTAATGGAAGTAGAGGCTGATTCATTGCCTGTAAGGGCATATTCAGAACTGTAACGTACACCAGGCGCTACAAAGAACGTAGCTTCAATGAACGGAACACGAAACGTCGTATGAGACTTGTTGAGTTTCTCCAGATCTCCATTGTTGGCTATAGCAGAAACTACTTCTTGAATCCAAGTCGTTCTTGTTTTTAAAAAAAGAATTACCAGGGTGTATGATGTAAATCAATCAATCAACTCGTACAGTAAAGAAAAACAAGTATATAGAACAGTGGCGTAACTCCTATGCGCTCTGGGGGCCGGGCACCCGGGCTAAGGGGCACCCAGGCCTGGACACGCTTTCGACACGATAATACTTTGTTATAGGAAAGAAGTGGAAACCTTTACCCGCCACGCATAGAATTACTCTTTATTTGGGTGCCTATTCAACACAAAATTTTTGCGCGCTTCGCAACATAAATTCGAATGACCGAAATTCAACTTGATTATACCAAATTATTGGTATTTATGCACATTTTCGCCACTTGTTCCACTTCTTTCTCGGTCCCCTGGACGTGATGTACACGTGTATTGCTCACAAACGGATACAATCAAGGCGTCTGATGACAGGTGCATGAGCTAAGGGACGCACCATTATATATTATCGGTGTGTGTGTGTGGGGGTAGCACAGCGATGACGCCTGGGAAATAATTATTTTGTACAGGCCGGGAAACTAAATCAATACTCGAGATCAATACACGTGTAACTGCTTTGCACGATTTGATATTCAGACGATAAAGCTTTGGATACCGGGGTAGAAAATGATGAATATCTCCCGTAAGTTTTTGTTTCTAAAGAAGCCAATTTCAAGGCTTGCACTTGAATATATGTGTTGAAAGAATATGATAGTCGTTAGCTATAAGCTATACTATCGAGCTGGACAAATCCACCTTTGCCCACTAGAGTAGTCAATACATGTTCATGCTGTGCGTGCAAGCGTGAAGAAGGGTCAATTATTATTATAATGGCACACACTAACTGCGCGCTTGGCTTGTCAATCATTTCTGACTGAAAATGGGCCTTTCCATATGAAGACTGGACGCAACGTTCCCGGAACCACCGCTAGAAAGAGGAAAAAGAGGAGAGAGAGACGGAAGTGGAAAAGGTTTACCATACCTGCCTTAGCATACGAAACAACAAATATATCCTCCGGTCGAGCTCCCCACGTTTCCATAGCTTTTAGCACCGACGGCTTACATAAGGTCAGGGGAAACAGTATTCCTTTATACTCATATATTTCCGATTCTACACGATGGAACCCGTACTCGTCAAGAAGCTCTTTAACTGAAAAATATCACAAGCAAGTTATTATTGCCACATTTGGGCCCCAAGGTCATACAAGCAATAAAATTGTAGATCACTTATCAGAAAAAGTACGTTAGCCAACGTTAGCCATTTGTGCAATCCCTGAATTCCAAGGTCAAAATTTATACAGGGCTCAAATTTCAAAATTCCAACATACTCCTCAGGTCATTAGGATTCAGACAAGTTTGACCTATCTACGGCTTGTCATTCTGGAGTTATGAGCAAAAAGGTCGAAGGTCAAAACAGAAAATCAAGAAAAAGAATAGGTTGCCCTGTCTAGGACATTTTGGTTGCCTAGGAAACACATTAAAATAGGTCACAACCAATATAGGACTTATTGGGTATTGACCCGTTTCACCAGGTAACAAAGCATCTCTGACATTTTGATTTTAATTTGACACTTGTTTTTGACATACATTTTAAAAGCATAAAGCTGAATTTATACTCGATCGCCGAGCGATTGCGATTAAACGCTTTTGAAAAGCGATGGGCAATCGCCGAATTTTGCGATGCATCGCCCGTCGCTTTTGCATTTATACTTACCACGGCGATAGCGATTGCAGACGACAATTAAAATATTCATAATAATTATTGCTTTGAATTAATTCATCACCAAAAATTAATAATCTAGAAAGGTAAATTAATTAGCAAAATAATAGATACAGATGGTTGTATATGATTGGTTGACGCATTCACGTGTCAAGCGATATCGCAGGGAAGTTGAGATTTCTTCAACTTGCAAAAGCGACGTCGTTTTTGCCTCGGCGATTTGAATTATCGATTGATCGGCTTGACGCTCTGGAAATGTAAGTAAACATTGAGCATGCGTGAAAATCGCTTTTCTGCAAAAGCGATAGAGTATAAATTCAGCTTAAGACAGCAAATATTCTCCTCTTCCACATTTTCAAATGCTGCCAATGAGTAACATTATGGACAATCTAATGCTTGGCCTAGTAAGTCATGTATTTACGATCCTGGGTCCTTTTAGTCACTTTTAAAGAACGTGCACACACACTTTTATTGCCATGCGTAATTTTGTACTTTTGTCCGGGGTCTATTTGTACAGTCGTAAACGCGGATATTGCAGGGAAATCGTGGTATACTTACTTTTTTCTGCTCCGAGGACTTCCTCCATTTTGTGTCTAAAAGTAATAACCTGTTTAATAAAACAAACATGTTGTAAAAAGGGTTGTGTTGGTGCAAACATAAAATCTACATAAAATGTCCATTCCTGTGCTCTTATATGAAATCGAATTATTAAGTTCTGTTGCATAAACGTACACCCCACGTGTTGGGAAGTTACTATTTCTCTGTCTAGTAAATTTAAAATTTCTTATTCTCTTAAGGGGGCTGTTAGCTAAGAAGGCATTTTTGGCTATTTTGGATTTTTTGGATAAACAATCATCACTGGTGTATACCTCAACTCAAAAATCTATTTTTTTTCGTCGCCGAATCCACCGTTGCCATGGTAACGGCGGCCATATTGGATTTTTATACACTGAGTTATTCAAGTTTTTCAGAAAAATTAAAACAACAATGAGTCTGAAACCACCAATATTTAACTGTTTAAAGCATAATATAGAGAAGTACAGAGCCCTTTTTCACAAAATTTGCTCCGTTTTTGTTTTTGAGACGTTTTAAGATTGTGTTTATGCGAAAAGTTCAAAATTTGGCCATTTTTGGGAAAAAATCACCATATTTCACATTTGGGGGGTTTTGGTTAAAAAAGGGTTCTGTACTTCTCTAGATCTACTTAAAATACACCTTTTTTGGCTGAAAAAAACTTGAATTACTGATAAAATTACCATTTTGAAATAAACGCATTTTAAAAATGACTAATAATAGCCAGGTGAGGAATTATGAAATATAGTATAAATATACTAGAATATAAATTTGTTGAAGCAAAAATAATAATAAAGTATATATAAATAATAATAAAGTATATAATGTTAAATTATGATTGTAATTGCCAGGTAAACATTTTTGATAGCAATTCTTTCACATATCGCACC